>NC_069078.1:20523952-20833560 GCF_025698485.1 Gossypium arboreum | reverse complement strand
ATCTTTTTGTACAGGGATTTAATACTGGTGCCGTTTGTTTCTAATGAAACTAGACTCAAAATGGAATCTGTACATATAAGGCATGACTCCTAATTCTTTCTGGATAATTTATGGTAAATTTTCAAAGTCGCGACAGGGGACCCAGAAACCGTTCTGGCCCTGTCTCACGAGAACTTTAATATTTCCCAGTATACTGCTCATATGGTCGTTTCGTTTCGTCCATATAAAAATAGATTCATCAAGGTTCAGTTCCATAATTTATTCACTATTTAATTCTACTTCTACTATTTTTAGTGATTTTTCAATCTCATCTCACTGCTGCTGTCCGCAACAGTTACTGCAGTAGACTATGCCAATTTCATGAATTTTTCCTTGGCCTTAATCATCCATCATACATGACACAAATTATGGCCACCTTAACAAAATTTGAGTTTCTAAGACTCGTGGCTATAGGTTCTAGCATCCCACTCGGCGACCACATAGGCAATTTTCACATGGCTTAAAGTTTACAACCCACAATTCGACAAAATATAATAGCCTATACATGCCAAATGTTCTTCAACAACAAAAAACAATACCACAAGATTTCAGCCGGTGTGATGACTTCAACGACGGTTCCGAGCACGCAACAATACGAGTCCAAGAGACCTAAAATGGGTGACAAGAAAAC
This sequence comes from Gossypium arboreum, assembly GCF_025698485.1. Taxonomy (NCBI): domain Eukaryota; kingdom Viridiplantae; phylum Streptophyta; class Magnoliopsida; order Malvales; family Malvaceae; genus Gossypium; species Gossypium arboreum. The sequence continues at coordinate 20,832,890 of NC_069078.1, read as the reverse complement.
ACCGAGTGAGTTTACAACTCAGTAAGTCATAAGCATTCGTCAATCCACTGATAAAGTTACTACTACATGTACAACAAATGAGGCTAGGTACTCGTCCATATCGAATCTATACCATAATACCTCGGACCTTTCGGTCCAATCTCGTACCAATTCATACATCCACATTTCATATTCTACACAACAAGATAATCGAAGCATTTTTACACATTAGCTCAATTTCCAGCACAACCATACAATTTCAATCATCACATAGATTTAAGGCTTACCAAATTCAACCCCGAGCATGAACATATTTTCTATTCGTCATGAGCTCGAGGTACTTACCCGATCCGCTGTCCGGGATTAGCTCGATAAATGTCGCACACTCAGTGCCAATTGTAATGCAAGAGCATATAGTGAATCCGCACACTTAGTGCTATATGTATTCAACTCGCACACTTAGTGCTATATAATCAAACTCGCACACTTAGTGCTGTACAATTTTAAACCCGCACACTTAGTGCCAATCTTGTCACCGTGTCCATTTATACCCGCACACTTAGTGCCGAGACCAATACCTTATGTATTTTGCTGCCTTTATACATTCAACAATGGCATCATTCCATACACATACATTTCCATTTACACACCAACTCATTTAAACACATTTGCATATATATATTGATCATTTAAATCAACACCAAATATACGCTTAATGACTTACCTTGTGTTGGGTAAAATAGTCCAAGTCGGCTACTCGATGACCTTCGTCTTTCCCTTGCTTGATTCTCCTTCTTTAACTCCTTGAGCTTAATCAATAAATCAACTAGTTTAACCCTCTTGCTAAACATTCATAATTCAATTACACATGCATATGTATGTTTGTATATTCGGCAACCATCCTCACTTATTACCCATTTGGTCAACAATCTAAGCCAAGATAAGGCTTCAATATGGTTGCCTCTAACCGAATACATGCACACCAATCTACTTCCTTTGGCCGAATATGCATGTCTATGTGGAGGCCAATTTTACACTTAATACTACACAAAAAAAAACAGCATACATTTTCCTAATTAAAGCATTACATATTGTAGTTCTATACACATCTCTCATTTATTTCATAACCGAAACAACATCACAAGCAAATAGACACCTTAAAATAGTATACATGTCATACCAATTCATCATGTGCAAACATATATTCATGTAGGTGCAATGGCGAATTCTCAAGTGGCTTATATCCAAATATACACACATATCCAAAGCTTAAATCTTACTTACCATGCAACATGCATGAATCATACTTATGGATATAACATGGCCGAATACCACAACACCATACCGTTTCAATTTGGTCATGGTTAAACAAAGAGCTTAGTATCTCATTCAAAAATGCTAAAAGAAAATCTAAGAATCCTCAATCCACCATCACATGAATCATTATCAAGCTTGATATTTAGCATGCAATGGCATTAACACCATATTCACTTTGGCCGAATTTCATTCCCATGACATAACAAAGATTTGAACCATGGGCTAACAAGAACATCAAGCTAGCAACTAAAATATACATGAATCTCATGGCAAAACATCAAACTTACCTTAGTCTAGGTACAAGTATGGCCAAACCTCCTCCTAAACCTCTTCCAAACCAACATGAAACAAGAATTCCTTCCTTCTTCCTTAGAATTTTCAGCCCAAAGGAAATGAAAAATGATGAACAAAATTCTTCTTTCTTTCTCCACACTCACGGCAATGGGCATGCATGAGACCATTTTTTCTTTTTATTTTTTGTTCCTTTCATTATTAAATTCCCATGCTCACTATTTTATTTTTTTCTTACATACACCATTGTCCCAACATGTTTTATGACATGTTTTTACCCATAATCTCTTGTCATGGCGGCCACTAACTATTAGGGGGAAATTTGACATGCAAGTCCTCCCTTTGACTACATGCACTATTAGGTCCTTATAGATTAGCCTATCACTTTTCAAAAGTGTCACACAAGTCCTACTAACTGAATTCACATGCTATCGGCTAAATCGAAGCTTGAAATTTTCACACATTCATAATTACATATTCTAGACAATAAATATTACGTTCAAACATTTCGGTGACTCGGTTTAGCGGTCCCGAAACCACTTCCCGACTAGGGTCAATTTTGGGCTGTCACATATTGTTTAGTTGAAATAAATGTTCAATTATGGTATGTTTTGGCAAGGTAATGATGGAACGAAATTATGCAAGTGAAGACTTGATATGAAGTTGTTAAATGAATGGATTATGTATGTTGTTAAATAGGTATTTGGGTATGTAATTGTGAGGTTTTGATATGGATAATGTGTATTGAAATGGTTATCTTAGTTGCTTATTAAGTTGTAAAAATGTGGTCATTTATGCTTGTGAATGTTTGTGTTTATAGGGTGGCAAAATGGCTTTACAAATGGCCTATTTTTTTCCACACGGGCAGAGACACAAGCGTGTGTCTCAGCTGTGTGCAACACACGGTCATGCTGCACGGCCGTGTGTCCCTGGGGTACCCTTTGAAATTAAGTCAGTATACCCTACAGGTTTGGCACAACTTAGACGCACGGGAATGTCTACTGACTGTGTGTGGCGCGCGGGCTGGCACATGGGTATGTGGCCAGCTGTGTGACCCAAGCCAGTAACCTCTCTAATTTTCCCATGATCATGGCACACAGGCGTGTCTTCAGCCGTGTGACACAAGTCAGTATGTATGCTCTGTTTTCACACGGTCTAAGACACGTGCATGTGTACTAGCCATGTGAAGCACACTGCTTATTCATACGAGCGTGTGATACTTGAAATGTTGAAAATTTTCTAAGTTTCCAAAATTTTAATATGTTGCCAGTTTAGTCCTGAATGCATGTTTTAAGTTTTGTATGCTCGATTTAGGTACATATTGAATGTGATTGAATGATAGTTACTAAAATGAGATGATGATTGATAAATGATTGTTCTGAATTGAGTTACAAGTCTAGTAATGCCTCTTAACATATTCTGGCGATGGTTACGGGTTAGAGGTGTTACATTTTTTGGTATCAGAGCTACAATTTAGTCGATTCTTAGACTAACGTAGCGTATGTGAGTCTAGCTATACATGCCATATATAAAACTGTGATAGTGTGATGACTCTTGATATAACATCCGGAATTAGGGTTTAGTCAGAACAGTGGTTTCAATACCACAAATTTGAAGTAGAAATAATTATTTTATATTATTAGGAGGTCTATGATATGATTTCATACTTGTGTGAAAATTTTATGAAGAAATTTTATTGATATAGAGTCCAATTTGAAGTTAGGGAATAAATTGAATAAGTTGCAAAATATGTATTCTAGAAGCTACAAGCATGAAATTGCATTGGATTATTAATTAGTGTCCTTAAATAGCAATTTGACCAAGTTCTAAAATTTTGGACAAAAATGGGCATGAATAGGAAAAATTTGAAAGAAAGGCCTTAAGGGCATTTTTGTCTTTTGGTAAATAAAAGAATAAAAAGGGAAAAGAAAGCAAAATTTGTCCATCTTCTTCTTGCTTGTGCCAAAATTCCAAGGGTCACCATAGCTAGGGTTTGTTCATCTTTCAAGCTCAAAAGTAAGTGCATCCTAGTCTCGTTTTTAATGTTTTTTTACATTTTTTAAGTTGTCATCAATCGATCTAGCTATTTCTACCATTATTTTGAGCTAGGGTTCATGGAAGAAATTTGACCCATCTGTGACATGTTTGTATTTTGATGTATAATGGAAGAATATGAAACTTTGATGTGTGATGAACATCTTTATCTAAGTGATTTTGTATGAAAACACCTAAAAGGACCTTTTTGTAAAAGTTGTAAGAATGAGTGGTAAAAATATGAATTTAAGGAAAGTGTGGATTTTTATTAGCATGTGTTAGGGTTGGCTAGGCTTGGGTAACAAAGAAAATGGGCACATTTCATTTTACGAGCCTAGGGACTAATTTGCAAATATATGAAAGTTTAGGGGCAAAACCATAATTTTGCCTAAATATAGTTTTTTGACTGATTTGAATAATGCGATGATTGAATGAGCTGAATTTGCTATTATAAATCAAGAAAAACGAAGTCCGAACCTAGATCGGGGAAAGAACAAGATTTTGGACTAAATCGAATTAATTGTCCATATTTTGTACTGAGGTAAGTTCATATGTAAATAATGCAATGTTGCATCATATTTTAATGTTTTATTAATGTATGTATGAATTTCTAAGTTTAATTATTATAATGAGTGTATGAATGATATCATGGTCAATGAGAATGACATTGTGAACGAGTTCGACGAAGACGTGACATCGAGAAAATCCCGTTTGAACCTTAGGAATAATGTAGAATACAATGTGACATGTCACTAGGAACTATGTGTTTATGAGCTCATGAAATTATGTGTATATGTGATTATGTGAATCTGGGTGCTAGTCTTGTACGTTCTATCGGTGGCTGGGTAGCCCAGCATGTGTTGTGGGTACCTGTCAGCTTGTGTGAGCAGCCCAAGTAGTTACGTCATGACTGTCAACTTGTGTGAGCATGCCCATAATTAGCTCGAGGGCGAGCAATGTGTGATTGTGATATGAGGTATCATGTGGCTACGATTGAAGCACTATGTGGAAATCTTTCTTGTATTTAATAGTATTCCAACTGTTCAATAGGTAAACTTGTGAGTTAATCGACAAGTAAATCAATGATGAGAAAATATGACAATGTGATTTGAGTTGGTACAGGTATGTACAAAAAACTCATATATATGAGCTCGGTATGTGATAAATTTTTGGGTAAGATTGAAAATGTATAAGTTATGCCTATGAATTTATGAAAACACATAAGTAAACTATGTTATGTCATTGGTGTTTATATATATATGATCATGATGCTATTTATTTGCATGTGGACTTACTAAGTTTTATGCTTACTCCCCTCTCTTTTCCCATTTTCTTATAGTATCGCCTAGCCAGCTCGGGAATCGAAGAACATCGGAGGCTCGATCACACTATCAATTAGACATTTGGGTATAGTTAGTCTCAACATTTGGAGTATGGCATGTATAGGGACTTGGTCATTTGTTATATGTCATATTGGTCTAGTCAAATGTGTTGGCTTATGGAAATATTTGATTCACTTTGTATATGGCCATGTGATATTGTTCATATTGATTAATTGGGTTGTAACCCTAATCAATTATGCATGCATGCAATGTATTGTGCTTGATGTGATTGCTTATGGATGAGATGTGTGGTGAATGGCACATGTGCTGAATGAATGAATCATGGCTAATAAGTATGACCAAAACTATGGTATAATTGAGTAATGTGAAAGTAGGTTTAGTATGAAAAGATGATGCTTTGGATAGGTGATATGTTGACATATCAAAGGGAATGATTAATCATGTTTATGAATGTAGAGAGTGACTAAATATACTATGTTGCATGCCATCAAAGATGAATGAGTGAATGAGCATTTAAGGGTGACAAATGGCTTGGAAAATAGCCTCAAGGTTGTTCACACGGGTAGACACACGAGCGTGTGTCTAGGCCGTGGATGATACATGGTTTTCCCCATGGCCGTGGGATCTGACCGTGTGTCCCCTACACCCTAATTAATGCAAAACAGAATGCCAGTAGTAAACACACCGGCAGAGACACGGGCATATGTCTCTGCCGTGTGAAGGGTACAGCCTTAGGACATGGTGTGTGTGTAACAGCCCGGTTTTAATGTTTATATTATGATTGCATAATTGTGAGAAAATTTTGTTTCGAAAATTTATCGATTGGGTGTTTAATTTGACGTTTAGGACTAAATTGAAATAGGAGAAAAATGTGTACGTTGTAGTTCATAAAGTACTTGATTGAAATGGGGGTTTTAAGTAGAGGTCCTTAAATGGAAATTACACCATTATACTTTATATGGACAAAAATGGGCATGAATAGGACAAAAGTTTAAAGAAAGGCCTTAAGGGTATTTTTGTCATTTGGTAATTAAAAGAATTAAAATGGGAAAAATAAGCCAAAATTTTATCCATCCATCTTCTTCCTTGGCCGAAACTTGTATGTTCACCATAGCTAGGGTTTTTCCAAGCTTTCAAGCTCAATAGTAAGTGCATTCAAGCCCCGTTTTTAATGTTCTTTACATTTTTGAAATCCTCGTAGCTCGGTCTACCTATTTCTACCATTATTTTGAGTTAGGGTTTATGTTTAAAAATTTACCCATGAATGGTATGCATGTATTTTGATGTTTGATGGTAGAATATGAATGTTTAAAGTTAGGAGAACGATCTTTTCTAAGCAATTTTTAGCGAAAATGAGCAAAACGGCATAATCAGTAAAAATACCTAATGTTCATAAGTACATGTTAGAGTGAGAATTTGATGTTGCCATAGAAGTGAAAATGTTTAGCATGTCATAAAACGTAACAATAAGGGCTGAAATTAAATTTCTGAGCCTAGGGACAAAATCGTAATTTTGTAAAAGTTAGGGGGTAAAAACGTAATTTTTCCATAATGTGATTTTTGGATTGAAATAGATAGTATGAGTGTTAAATGAGCTAAATGTGCTGTTATAGATCAAGAAAGGCGTGGAATCGACCTCGAACGGGGGAAGGAAAAGATTTTGGACTAAATTGCAAAATTTTTATATTTTGCACCGAGGTAAGTTTCTATGTAAATAATACATTATCTTTATTTACGTTTTTATATTTCAGCATATTTTATATATTGTAGCTGATTTTGAATCATAATCGACTATTGGAAGCATGGAAATAAGTATTAAAAAGTGAAATACTTCCTGGTTGAACCTTGGGAATCGAAAGATACGGGATAAATATAGCTAGGTCACATGTGTGATACGGGATGTATACCATGTGTACTAGAGAGCTATGAGATGCTATGTGGTAGCTAGGTCACATGTGTGATACGGGATGTATACCATGTAGACAAGAGAGCTACGGGATAAATGTAGCTAGGTCGCATGTGTGGTTCCAGGTGAAGGACAGCATGTAGACAAGAGAGCTACGAGATAAAGTGGCTAGGTCACATGGGTGGTACTAAGTGTTCATGTTCACCATGTGTACAAGAGAGCCGAACTATGTGATGGGTGGAACTATGTGCTGAAACCACCAAGCATCAGGGACTTGATCCGAAATGTTCAACGGAAAAATCAACTAAATGAAATTATGTATGACTTTGTAATGATAAGTGTAAATATATATATGTGTAACATAGTAATAAGCTCAATATGTGATTGGAAGTTGGAAAAATTGTTAAGGATAAGCAATGAATGCAATTTAAGTGTGAAAGATCAAAATTGATAATAAAACTATTTGGATAGTCGTAGTGACGTGAATTTGAAAAATCACCAAAAATAGTATAAATTTAATTAGATGCTGAATGAGATATAAAATTAAATCTTAATGAGTCTATTTTCATGTAAAGAAACAGAGCAAGTAAAGGAATCCTATATTTTGAAATATTTATATTTTTGTGAGCCTTGTTCAGAATGACTATGTGATCCCCTGTTCTGAATTTGACAAATCATTAACAATTGTAAAAAAATAATTAAGAAATATAATTTATATGCCTAGATTTCTTATTGAGTCTAGTTTTAAATAAAACAAATTTCATGGCTATTTGACTTCTGTACAGGGATAAAATCAATTCATAGTGAACAGACGTCAGATCAGTCAAGCTATATAATATGGAAAACTTTAACTAATAAATTGTACTAATTGGATAGACCAAGAATTCTAGAAAACATTTAGTAAGAAGCTATGTAAGTCTAATTTCGAAGAAATTTTACAGATTTGAATTTCGAGTTTCGTAACTCGAGTTATGATTTATTCAGTGAACATGACGCAGGAGGGACAGCTTGATCAAATTGGAGTAAATAGTGAAATTAAAAATAGATATAATTGTGTTGTTTTGTAAATATATTAGATTCCTTATTTATTATTTATATACTTACTTACTAAGCTATAAGCTTACTTTCTTTTCTCTCTTTTGTCTTATAGTGTCATCCAGCTAGCACAGGAGTTGGAGATCGTTGAAGATCTACCCACACTATAAATACTTTTGGTATTTGAACTAAACATTTTGAATTACGGCATGTATAGTAGGCTTAGTTATTTTGTTATGTGTCATAATTGCCTAGGTTTAAAATATTGGTTACAGTATTTGACCAATTATTTTGTACAAAGCCATTGAAGTTGGCTAATATTCTTAAAGGCATATGTTATAATGATGCATGATCTAATTGGATGCCATATTTCTGTCTCGGTTTTATTTAATGGTATGTGTTATGTTCTGGTAATACCTCGTAGCCTGTTTTGGTATTGAACGTGGGTAAGGGGTGTTACAGTGCACCCAGGCTATGTGAAGTCTGCACCTGATTTTGGAATTTAATTCACCATACGACCTAAGCACACGGATGTGTGATTTGGCTGTGTGACTTTAATTTGGTTGATGATGTCATAGTTAGAGAGTTACACGGGTTGAGGACATGGGTGTATTGTGACAGCCCTAGTGTGACCCTAGTCGGGAAGTGGTTTCGGGACCACAAAACCGAGTCATAAAAATAATTAATTGCTATATTCTATGCTTATTATGTGTGTACATGAGTATGTGGAAGTTTCATTCTCTAATTTTGCCAATTGCATGAGAAATTATTGAATAGGGATCAATATGAGACATAGTGAAATATGATAGGCTAATTTTAAATGGCTTATTAGTGCATGTTAACACAAAGGTGGACTTGCATGTCAAGTTGCCCAATTTCTTTATAGTGGCCGGCCAAGATGGAATGTTGATGGGCAATACATATGTTTAATTAGATATTATAATAAGAAATTGGGTTATTGGAAATAAAATAATGTTAGTAAAAGAAGGAAAAAGAAAAAAAATGCTCATCTCTCTTCTCCATTGCCGTGACTTGAGAAGAAGAAGGAGTGTTCATGTTTTCTTTCTTCGCAATTGCCGTAACTAGAGGAAGGGGAAGAAGGAAGATTCGGCCAAGGTGGTCCTCTAGATTAAGGTATGTTCAAGGGTATCTTTGGAAGTATATACAACCTTTGGGTGATGAGTCTAAATTCTATCTATCTCATGGTTGGATTTGGGGTTGATGGAGAGTTAGAATTTGGCTAAGGAGCCTAAAATTTTGGTTGATACCTTGATGCTATTAGCATGCTAGTTATATGGATGTGTTAAGTTGCTTGGGATGTTAGCATGAAAGTTGGAATTGTTAAGCTAATTTGTTGGAAGTGCGAATTTAGGACTAAGAAGAGAATGAGTATTCGGCTAACATAGTGAAAAGGTAGGTGTTGCCGATTGTTAGATTTAGACCATGGGAGTGGCTATAATGGGCATTAAGATGTAGAACTTAAGAAATGTAGTTATATGTGAATTTACATGATGTTACAAATAGATGTGAAAATATATGCTAGATTAGGAAAATTTGATTAAGTGTTCATGAGATGAAATTAGGTGTTTAAAAGATGTTATAGTTGACATTGTATATATATACATACATTCGGCCATCTAATTGAGTATGAAGGTGGTGTTAAATCTAATTGTGATGCCCATTTGGAATTGTATATATATATATAAATATACATAAGTATGCCCGTTCGTGATGTTACCTTTAATTATGTGCATAATCGACTAAATGGGTAATTAGTGAGGATGGTTTCCAAATATACAAACATACATATGCATGTGTAATTGAATTATGAATGTTTAGCAAGATGGTTAAACTAGTTGATTTATTGATTAAGCTCAAGGAGTTAAAGGAGGAGAATCAAGCAAGGGAAAGACGAAGGTCATCGAGTAGCCGACTTGGAACTATTTTACCCAACACAAGGTAAGTCACTAAGCATATATTTTGTATTGATTTAAATAGACATAATGTCTATGTAATCATGCCGAAAGGAATGATAAATTTATATACATGTATGTATGTGGTGATGAAAGTATTGAATGAAAAGAAAAGAGGTGAGATGTATTGAGTTGTTGATTTGGCACTAAGTGTGCGGGTATAAACATTTATGATCATGAGATTGGCACTAAGTGTGCGGGTTTAAAATTTGTACAGCACTAAGTGTGCGAGTTTGATTATATAGCACTAAGTGTGCGAGTTGATTATATAGCACTAAGTGTGCGGACTCACTATATGCTTTTGAATCACTATTGACCTTGAGTGTGCGACATTATTGAGTTGATCACGGACAGCGGATCGGGTGAGTACCTTGAGTTCATGGCTAATAGGCGCTATGTTTATATTTGGAGTTGAGCTTGGTAAGTTTTGAACCTATGTGACAATTTTAATTGAAGTCACGTACATAAGAATTATCGTGGAATAAGTGAAAGGTCATTTAGTTTTATGATTGTAACGAAAACAAAATGATGTATAAAAATGCCTCAAATATCCTATTGATTAGTATATGGAATGTGAATGTGTAACTTGGTATGAGATTGAATCGAAAGGTCTAAGGAACTATGGTATAGTTCGGTTTGGATGGAGTAATTAGCCTCGTTCCATTTTGTTTCCTCTTGTGATAATGTTATTAATGGATGGTAGTGCATTGCTTACGACTTACTGAGTTATATACTCATTCGGTGTTTGCTTGTCACCTATTTTAGGTTCCTTGGACTTGTCTTTTTGCGTGCTCGGACCGTCATCTAAGTCATCACACCGGATTGCAACTTTTTGGGGTATCTTCTTCTTAGTTGGTCTAGGAGAACATTTCGGCATGTATAGGCTATTATGTTTTGTTGAAATTTGGTATGTAAACTTTAGCCATGCGAAAATGGCATAATGTTCGGTTGGATTTGGTTCTATGATGTTTGGGCACAAGTCTTGGTAATTCGGTTTTGGTTGAGTATTGGTTGAGGCCTACTCGATTATTATGCCATATGTCATGGCTGATTATTTTCGGTGTTAAATTCATGATTTGGTAATAGTGTAGTAGGGAGATGCTTGGTGATGATTAACCTTTGGCATGGCTAGTCATGGTCATAATTTGTAATATGTATGATGAATTATTAGTTAGATCAAGGAAAAATCATGAAATAGGCATAGTTTGCTTTAGTAATGATCTTGACAGCAGCAGTGATGTGAGATTGAAAATCACTAAAAATAGTAGAAATGGAATTAAATAATGAATAAATTATGTAATCTAATCTTGATGAGTCTATTTCCATATGGAAGAAACGAAACTACCATATGAGCTGTATGTTAGGAGATAATTAAATTCTTGTGAAACAGGGCCAGAGCGATTTCTGGATCCCCTGTTTCGACTTAGAAAATTCACCGTAAATTTTATCAAGATAATTAGAGGTCATGCCTTATATGTACAGATTCATTATCAAGTCTAATTTCATTAGAGACAAACGGTATAGGCATTGAAGCCCTTTACAGGGAGATATTTAAATCGTAAGGTACAGAGGTCAGTGTAGTTGAACCTTGAAACAGGGGAGAATTTAATGTATAAACTGTACTAATTGGCCCAAACCAAAAATTCTACAAAAATTGCCCCATATAGATATATGAGTCTAGTTTCGGAGAAAATTTACGGAATTGGATTTCGAGTTCCAGAACTCAAGATATGATTTTAAAGAGACTACGATACAGTTAGCCACTTGCGGAAAAAAAAAAAATAAATAGGGAAATAAATGAAGTAAGCTCGGTAACACCTCGTATTCGATTTCCGGTAACGGTCACGGGATTGGGGTGTTACATGTATCCCAAGCCACACGGGCGTGTATGACCACACGGCCTACCCACACGGGCGTGTGAATCTCCAAAATAAGAAAATTTTTTAAGTTTTCTCAAAGTTTCTAAAGTTTTCAGTTTAGTCCCGAGTCGTTTCTGACATACTTGTAAGGGACCATTTGTATGTAATTGAAAAGTTTTAAATTTGAACGAAATTTTATGGATTGACTTTGCGTGAATGTTTATGTTTTTGTCCGGTAACGCCTCAAGCCCTATCCCGACCTCAGATACGGGCAAGGGGTCTTACACCTAACATTTCCAATGTGTTTTTATATAGCAATGGATCCCGAATGAGTTGTAGCAGATGATGTAGAAAGTAATGCGCCAGCTCCCGCTCAAGGGACAGCACCTTCCAAATCTAGACTGTGACGAGTAGTCATAGGGGTGAGGCTAAAGAAACCTTCTTTTAGATATTGAATGAGTGGTTTACACAATACTTTCATACGAACCCGGCTATTCTGCAACCTCCACCCCCACCTGTTCCTGAACTGATCCCTATAGTTGCTCAAGGTATTGATCCTATGCGATTAAATAAACCACCTATCAATAAGATACATAAACACGAAGCTGAAGAATTCAGAGCTACTATTAATGATGACCCTCAAAGAGCCGAGTTTTGGCTTGACAACATGATTCGGGTATTCGATTAATTATCTTGCACACCTGAAGAATGCTTCAAGTGTATAGTATCATTGTTGAGAGCAGAGCGTATCAGTGGTAGAATACCTTGATATCCATAGTTTCGCAAGAACAAGTCACTGGGGATTTCTTTCAAGTTGAATTTAGAAAGAAATATATCAGCCAAAGATACATCGGTCAGAAGAGAAAAGAATTCCTTGAATTGAAGCAAGGTTGTATATCGGTCACAGAATATGAAAGAGAGCTTGTATGACTGAGTAGATATGCTCGTGAATATGTTTCCTCCAAAATTATAATATGTAAAAGATTTGGCAGTGGGTTGAATGAAGAAATCAGAGTGTTGGTTGGAATTCTAGAGCTGAAAGGGTTTGTTGTTCTATTTGATCGAGCTTGTACAGCCGAAGAGCTTTGCAAAGAGAAAAGGAAAGTCGATTCTGAGGCTAAAGAGTTTAGAAAGAGATTTACGGGCAAATCCCATCAGTTACTGTAACGCCCTTTACCCGTACCTGAGACCGTGACAAGGTACAGGGCATTACTGTGCATGAACATGACATTTCCGGGAAAATTTCGGGCTATAAAATTTTGTTCCAAATTAAACCAATCAATCATATTCATAATGTCCATATTATAGACCTACGAGGCCCAAGACATACATTGAGAATGGTCCGAGACTAAACTGAAAACTTAAGAAAGTTTTTGGAGAATTTCCTAGGTTAAGCCTTACACGCCCGTGCCCCTTAGCCGTCTAGAATTAATTGAATTTATTTCTCATTTCAAACCTACAAGGGTTCTCACACGGCCGATCACACGCCCGTGTCCCTGGCTTGTGTCCTTTACAAAGCTTAGACACGCCCATGCCCAAAAACTCAAGCATTCTTTTTATGACGTCATCGTGTTTAGGGAAATACGGCCAAGACACACGCCCGTGTGCTTGTGACACCCCTAATTTGACCCTAGTCGAAAAGTGGTTTCGGGACCACAAAATCGAGTCATAAAAATAATTAGCCGTCATATTTTATGTTTATTATATGTGAATATGAATGTGTGAAAGTTTTAAGCTTCGATTTAGTAAATTGTATGTGAATTTAGTTAATAGGACTTATGTGTGACATTTTTGAAATGTGATAGGTTAATCTATAAGGGTCTATTAAAGCATGTATTGAAAATAATGGTTTTGCATGTCAAATACCCTTTTTGTTAATAGTGGCGGCCATGATGATGGCATATATTAAAATATGTATTAAATTTTAGTTGAATGGTTATTACTTTATAAAAAGAAAGAAAAAATTTTGGTTATGTTTTTGTTCTTCTTGCCGTGAACTAAAGGAAGAAAAAGGGGGAAAAGAAGCTAGGCATTCGGTCTTCTACTTGCTTAATTAAGGTAAGTTTTAGGTAAATTCTTTGAGATTTTATGAAATTTTAGTTGATGGATAGGTCTTTGATTGAGCCCATGTGTGAATTTTGATCCTTGTGGTGATTTAGGCATTCGGTTAAGGTAGGAAACTTAGAAGATGATTTCTATTCCTTATGTTTTATGAGTTGGGAGCTTAAATTGAAGTTGAATAAGGGGAATATGTGTATTGAGGATTTTAGTAATATGGAAATTCGGTTATGAGAGTGTGTGTGGTCACTTGCGAATGTGGGTGTTAAGGTTAGTAGGTTGGCTTAATTCTTGTATTAGAAATCTATTTGAGAAATTAGATAGGCTTTGAATGGTTGAAGTGTGAAATTAGAAACTCATGAACTTGATTTAAATACTTTAAATTTATGGTAGTTAAATGGAATAGAAAGGATGTAACACCCGTGCAGAGTCCGATTGTGAGTCGAACACAAGGTGCACACAGACTTAACTTAATTGTTTTCACAAATCCATAAAAAATTTCCAGCCAGGTGGCTAACTGTGTCACTGTCACCTTAAAATCATATCTTGAGTTCCACAACTCGAAAATCAGTTTCATGATTTTTCCCTGAAACTAGACTCATATATACATCTACAAATTTTTTTCTATAATTTTTGGTCGGGCCAATTAGTACAGTTTATTAGTTAAAATCTCCCATGTTACAGGGATTGACTACACTGACCTTCGCGCATTACAACTTGGATATCTCCCTGTACAGGGCTTCAATACTGATTCCGTTTGTTTCTATAGAAACTATACTCAAAGAGGAATCTATACATATATGGAATGACTCCTAATTATCTCTGGTTAATTTACAATGAATTTCCAAAGTTGGAACAGGAAATCCAGAAACCGTTCTGGCCCTGTCTCACGAAAACTTTAACATCTCATAATATAATGTTCATATGAACGTTTCGTTACTTTCCTATGAAAATAGATTCATAAAGGTTAGATTTCATAATTTATTCGCTATTTAATTCCATTCCTACTATTTTTAGAGATTTTTCACATCCATATCACTGCTGCTGCCAGCATCTATTTTTAAGATAAACTTTACCTATTTCATGATCCTCCATGGATCATCTAGAGTTTGTCATACATATACCAAAGGTGATCATGAATAACCATTCCCATGACTAACCGTTACCAACATTTCCATACCTCTCGACGGACGACATACAAAACGATTATAATGCTATGATCAAGTATACTTAAGCCATTTTCGCATGGCTATCCAAATTTACACAAAACCGAAAGGTACATGACCTACAACAAAAGGGTAGTCCTATACATTGACCAAAATATCCTCTCACTACTAGTCTATTCTATACATGCCATAAGATATTCCAAAACGTAGCAGTACCAAACGGTGGGTAGTGATAGTGTGACTAGTTCTTGACGATCCCCGAGCCTGTAGCTTCCAAATGAGATTTATAAAGCAGAGGAAACAAAGTACGGAGTAAGCATTAAAATGCTTAGTAAGTTTCAAGCGGTGTCAACAGATAACAATTAACTTATAACATAATTGTTCGTATTTTACTTCACTCTTCCTTCGGGCATACCAACCCTTTTTCCGAATATGCACGTCTCATCATATGTAATAGGCAGATAAATTCTCACTTGACGGTGACCTCTTATGATCATAGGTACATTATCTATTTTTACCTGACTTTCCATATTGACCAAATGCACAATAATCATAGAACAGCCTTATTGCTTTACTCACATGTGCATCACATGACGACCTTATGATTTAGTCTAAGTCAAACTTAAATATAATCTCAAATACATATCTGACCAACTTAACACATTGAACGTATTTATTACTAATTGTCACTGTGAAGTCGCATAATCTTACGTTTTACTTGAATCTTCAGCAAAACCTTTAGTTCGGGGCTTACCCGGACAAAATCTCCACATGTAGCCATCGGGTCATTAGAGCTCGGATGTAGTACGAGCACGAAGCCTACGGGACTTATCACATTTATACACTTCCACATCCATCACTTTGGCCACTCGGCCCTATCACATATATATACACCTTCTCATTCATCACATCGGCCATTAGGCCTTATCACATATATACACACTTTCACATTCATCACATCGGCCATTAGGCCCTATCACATATATACACACTTTCACATTCATCACATCGGCCATTAGGCCTTATCACATATATATATCTCATACATATTTCATATTTTTCTTGTACATCAATTTCAGCAATAGCTTATAAGCAACTCAAATAGTTTCATCAAAGTTTACAACAGAATCACATATTCCCTACAAGCAGTTTTCCTGAGCAACAGTCACTAAATTGTTTATAACTGGAGCTAAAAAACTCAAAATCAATTGCCGTTAATTTTTCCCTAATGTAGACTCATGTATCTTTCATCCATAAAATTTTCAGAATTTTAGGTGTGGCCAATCAATATCAGATTTTTCTTAAAGTTTCCCCTGTTTCACTGTTTGACTAACCTGACCAGTCTTCACTACGAATCAAAATTCTCATTGTACAGAATTCAAAGTATGTTCTACTTGATTTCATTTGAAACTAGACTCATTATGGAGTCTAAGCATATAAATCTTATCTCATAACCCTTTTTTTACAAATTATAATGATTTTCCAAAAACAGAACAGGGGATTTCGGAGTCATTCCGACACTGTCCCGCACAACTTTAAATATCTCTTTATAGGAAATTTCTTTGCTTCCACGGTCTCTTGTATAAGAAACTAGACCAACTAAGCTTTGATTACATATTTTATTCAGCCTATAATTCCATACCAACAATTTATAGTGATTTTCTAAAATCACATTACTGCTGCTGTGCAAGCAATTTATTACAATTTGCTCTTAAATTTCCAAGTCCAAACACTTATGAACTTACCATTTGGGTTTAAGACATATCAAGGCCACATCATATCTTATCAAATCAACTCATTATGTCCTATTATGATTGAATTTACTCAACGATTAATCGCTTAAAACTTACCTCGGATATTTTGCATAGTTGCGGATAGGCTACTCAGTTGCTTTTTTTTTTCTTTTCCTTTATCTGATTTTGACCCTCTTAGCTCTTGAGCTAAATTTCCAGCACAAGATGGCCGAATGCCTTAGGTGTTCTTCCTTCCATTTTTCCTTTCTTTTCCTTATGGTTTCGGCAAGTGAAAAAAAGATGATGGAGCTTTGTTTTTATCACCATTTACTAATATAAATTTATGATTTCAATATATAAAAATCATTTTATAATACAATGTTTATTTATATCCTTATTATACATAATCCCCACCAATTGAAAATGGAGACAAGAGAACACATTATCACATGCATGTGTTGGCCGGCCATTTACATTCAAAGTTGGTCAAATTGACATGCAAGTCCACATTTTTGAATGCATGCTCTATTAGATCACTTCATATATTTACCTAACCTATTTTACCAATGTTTCACATAAGTCCCGTTTCAAGATTTCACATACAAATGGAAAAATTAATGCTTGAAATTTTCACACATGCATTTACTCACATCATGAACATAGAATATAAGTTTCAATTATTTATAAAACTTGGTTTCGTGGTCCCGAAACCACTTTTCGACTAGGGTCAGATTAGGAGTGTCACAACTAGCCCCCCCTTTAGGGATTTTCGCCCTCGAAAATTTCTCCCGATGCATAGTTTAGGATAACGTCTTCTTATTGAATTATATCCATATAAACATCAGCTCATCGATAGCAATTGTAATTCATTACTGATTTTGCATCGATCTATAAAATCATTTTCTTATCTTAAAACAAATACATAAACATTCCTCCAAGTATGCACATATATCTCATTTTCTTGATTTCATAAGCAACAATCACTTAATTTAATTCACAAATGCATTTCAAACACATATTAACATGTATAATTCACATCATCAACCCACATATTTGTAACCCACATTTTCATTCACGTATAAGCTGTAACCTGACCGAAATTACACCTATACTCAAACATCCCAATAAATACCCTTTATAACTCCATCATATCTCACTATTCAACTTAACCTATTTCCAACAGAAAATCAACTCCCCCATACCGAACATTGAATTCATTTAGCACATTCAATCACCGTTAACGATACCCGTTGAATCATTCAAATCATTACGAGATACTCATTAAGCACATATAGCTCTTACAATGCCACATCCTAGATATGGTCTTACATATTCTCACATATCGAGCCGATGCCATGTCCCGGACATGGTCTTACACTATCTCAAATCAATGCCTTCGTCCCGGAGGAGGTCTTACATGAATTCCACTTCACACGTAGTGCCCACTGACCGATCTCGCACTCATAGTGCTCGGTTAAAGGGATTTACACACACACAGTGCCTCTAATCATTCACACACATAGTGCTCTTATTCATTCATTATTACACATTGAAATGACTTACCCAAGTCTATAAACATCACGTATGTACACTTTTAAACATATCGTCTCATATAAATTTGAATTCGTATAGTAATGAACACTTAAACTTTGCTCAATTTACCGGCACGAAGCCTACTAGGCACGAAGGCTCGAATACACGTCACCAGCATGATTGCTCTTCGGGACCTAGCCTGGATACATCACTAGCACGAATGCTCTTCGGAACTTAGTCCGGATACATCATTAGCACGAATGCTCTTCAGAACTTAGTCCGGATACATCACTAGCACGAATGCTCTTCGGAACTTAGTCCGGATATATCACTCTCAATTCTCATGGTCATATACACATATAGCAATACACATTAGTATATCATTTACATTACTTGAATACAAACACAACATGCTTATCGACCATTCAACTTCCAGTTCCATAGCCACATACAAAGAATCACATTTATAGTCATAACACTCTTTCAGAATTGCATCACTTATACCCTTATAATTTAATCCAAATCAAAATTCAAACACGAGTACATGACACGTACCTGATTAACTTAATAATTTAAGCATATCCAAGTGAAGTTATATCGCAAATTCTCATAGTTGGAAGCTTGCTACAGCTCGGTCGGGATCAAAATTCATTACAATACAACAAACACATTTTAATAGTCAAAAATTATCACACTATCATTTTATCACTTTATGGCATGTATAAATAGACTCACGCGTGCTACGTTAGTCCTAGGATCGACTAAACCGTAGCTCTGATACCAATAAAATTGTAACACCCCGTACCTGAGTCCGTTACAGGAGTCGAACACTAGGTGCACACAGACTTAACTTAATTGTTTTCACAGTCCATAAAAAAATTTCCAGCCAGCTGGCTAACTGTGTCACTGTCACCTTAAAAATCATATCTTGAGTTCCACAACTCGAAAATCAGTTTCGTGATTTTTCCCTGAAACTAGACTCATAAATGCATCTACAAATTTTTTTCTAGAATTTTTGGTCGGGCCAATTAGTACAGTTTATTAGTTAAAGTCTCCCATGTTACAGGGATCGACTACACTGACCTTCGCGCATTACAACTTGGATATCTCCCTGTACAGGGCTTCAATACTGATGACGTTTATTTCTATAGAAACTAGACTCAAATAGGAATCTATACATATATGGCATGACTCCTAATTATCTCTGGTTAATTTACAATGAATTTCCAAAGTCGGAACAGGAAATCCAGAAACCGTTCTGGCCCTGTCTCACGAAAACTTTAACATCTCATAATATAATGTTCATATGAACGTTTCGTTACTTTCCTATGAAAATAGATTCATAAAGGTTCGATTGCATAATTTATTCGCTATTTAATTCCATTCCTACTATTTTTAGAGATTTTTCACATCCATATCACTGCTGCTACCAGCATCTATTTTTAAGATAAACTTTACCTATTTCATGATCCTCCATGGATCATCTAGAGTTTGTCATACATATACCAAAGGTGATCATGAATAACCATTCCCATGACTAACCGTTACCAACATTTCCATACCTCTCGACGGACGACATACAAAACGATTATAATGCTATGATCAAGTATACTTAAGCCATTTTCGCATGGCTATCCAAATTTACACAAAACCGAAAGGTACATGACCTACAACAAAAGGGTAGTCCTATACATTGACTAAAATATCCTCTCACTACTAGTCTATTCTATACATGCCATAAGATATTCCAAAACGTAGTAGTACCAAACAGTGGGTAGTGATAGTGTGACTAGTTCTTGGCGATCCCCGAGCACTGTAGCTTCCAAATGAGATCTATAAAACAGAGGAAACAAAGTACACGGAGTAAGCATTAAAATGCTTAGTAAGTTTCAAGCAGTGTCAACAAATAACAATCAACTTATAACATAATTGTTCGTATTTTTACTTCACTCTTCCTTCGGGCATACCAACCCTTTTTCCGAATATGCACGTCTCATCATATGTAATAGGCAGATAAATTCTCACTTGACGGTGACCTCTTATGATCATAGGTACATTACCTATTTTTACCTAACTTTCCACATTGACCAAATGCACAATAATCATAGAACAGCCTTATTGCTTTACTCACATGTGCATCACATGACGACCTTATGATTTAGTCTAAGTCAAACTTAAATATAATCTCAAATACATACCTGACCAACTTAACACATTGAACGTATTTATTACTAATTGTCACTGTGAAGTCGCATAATCTTACGCTTTACTTGAATCTTCAGCAAAACCTTTAGTTCGGGGCTTACCCGGACAAAATCTCCACATGTAGCCATCGGGTCATTAGAGCTCGGATGTAGTACGAGCACGAAGCCTACGGTCATTAATCAGTGATAATATTCTCGCATAAAGCATGCGGGGTTTTAACCCAGATATAGTACTAACACAAATGCCCTTCGGGACTTATCACATTTATACACTTCCACATCCATCACTTTGGCCACTCGGCCCTATCACATATATGTACACCTTCTCATTCATCACATCGGCCATTAGGCCTTATCACATATATACACACTTTCACATTCATCACATCGGCCATTAGGCCTTATCACATATATACACACTTTCACATTCATCACATCGGCCATTAGGCCTTATCACATATATATATCTCATACATATTTCATATTTTTCTTGTACATCAATTTCTGCAATAGCTTATAAGCAACTCAAATAATTTCATCAAAGTTTACAACAGAATCACATATTCCCTACAAGCAGTTTTCCTGAGCAACAGTCACTAAATTGTTTATAACTGGAGCTACAAAACTCAAAATCAATTGCCGTTAATTTCCCCAAATGTAGACTCATTTATCTTTCATCCATAAAATTTTCAGAATTTTAGGTGTGGCCAATCAATACCAGATATTTCTTAAAGCTTCCCCTATTTCACTGTTTGACTAACCTGACCAGTCTTCACTACGAATCAAAATTCTCATTGTACAGAATTCAAAGTATGTTCTACTTGATTTCATTTGAAACTAGACTCATTAAGGAGTCTAAGCATATAAATCTTATCTCATAACCATTTTTGTACAAATTATAATGATTTTCCAAAAACAGAACAGGGGATTTAGGAGTCATTCCGACACTGTCCAGCACAACTTTAAATATCTATTTATAGGAAATTTCTTTGCTTCCACGGTCTCTTTTATAAGAAACTAGACCAACTAAGCTTTGATTACATATTTTATTCAGCCAATAATTCCACACCAACAATTTATAGTGATTTTCTAAAATCACATTACTGCTGCTGTCCAAGCAACTTATTACAATTTGCTCTTAAATTTCCAAGTCCAAACACTTATGAACTTACCATTTGGGTTTAAGACATATCACGGCCACATCATATCTTATCAAATCAACTCATTATGTCCTATTATGATTGAATTTACTCAACGATTAATCGCTTAAAACTTACCTCGAATATTTTGAATAGTTGCGGATAGGCTACTCAATTTCTTTTTTTTTTCTTTTCCTTTATCTAATTTTGACCCTCTTAGCTCTTGAGCTAAATTTCCAGCACAAGATGGCCGAATGCCTTAGGTGTTCTTCCTTCCATTTTTCCTTTCTTTTCCTTATGGTTTCGGCAAGTGAAAAAAAGATGATGGAGCTTTGTTTTATCACCATTTACTAATATAAATTTATTATTTCAATATATAAAATCATTTTATAATACAATGTTTATTTATATCCTTATTATACATAATCCCCACCAATTGAAAATGGAGACAAGAGAACACATTATCACATGCATGTGTTGGCGCCATTTACATTCAAAGTTGGTCAAATTGACATGCAAGTCCACATTTTTGAATGCATGCTCTATTAGATCACTTCATATATTTACCTAACCTATTTTACCAATGTTTCACATAAGTCCCGTTTCAAGATTTCACATACAAATGGCAAAATTAATGCTTGAAATTTTCACACATGCATTTACTCACATCATGAACATAGAATATAACTTTCAATTATTTATAAAACTTGGTTTCGTGGTCCCAAAACCACTTTTCGACTAGGGTCAGATTAGGGGTGTCACAAAGGATCTATTCGGCCATGGAGGTTAAACACATTGTTAAATTGTTGAATATATGCTTTGGTTGTTAATGAATATTCGGTCTTGGTATGAATCTCATTAATAACATTTAGTTATTAGATTTGGTATAAAATACTTATTGAAATGGTGGAATTGGATGACTTACTTAAGGATTTTAGTTATGAGAGTCTTTTGTAAGTAGAGCTAGAGGGTTTAAAGGGTGGTGTTTAAAAATAAACATGTATATGGACCCTATGTATGTACCTTGTAATTTTATTGTAAACTTTTGGTTTAACTCGTATCATATTAATTGCTAAAATACTAGCTTGTGTGGAAAATTTTGTTTATGTTTTTATGTGCCGAATGTGAGTTAAAGAAAATGGAGCTCACTATGTGTATCATGGTCAACCTTTGATAACTAATATGTCTTGATTCGTAAATTGAGTTAAAAGATTATATATGTTCGATCTAGCCTAAGCTAGGCTTGACTTGTAACATAGTAATGATTGACTGAACGTATATGTGTGAGATAGTGAGGATAATTGTATTTCTTGCTTTGATTAAGTGAAGTATATGAAGTTGATATACTTAATTTACTCAATTAAGCTTAAGAGCACATAGGGACAATTTCGGATAAGAGAAAAACCTACCTAACCGAATAGTCGATCTGTAATCGTTCGACAAATTCCGAGGTAAGTTCTTAAGCATTTGAGTTTGATTCCTTTGTAAGTTTTAAGTTTTTAAATGGGATGAATATGAATTAAGTATATACGTTAAGGTCAATGACTTTTCTAAATGATGGCATATATGATATTATGTTTTAAATATGTGAATGAGAACTTTCTGAGTAAATTTGTATAAATGCTTGGGACAAAGCAGCAGAGTGTGTTTTGGAAAATTACCATAAATTGTGGGAATTGAGTTAAAGGCTGAATAGATTATGTAATTAAAGCTTGATGCGTCTAGTTTCGTATAAAAGAAATCGAGTAAGTAAAGGTGTAACACCCCATACCCGATACCGTTGCCGGAGTCGAACACGAGGTGTTAACGACTTAATTCATTAATTAAACAGCTCATACAATTCATTTTAAAATTTCCAGACAAGCTAGCTAACTGCATCACAGTTGCTTTAAAAATCATATCTCGAGTTACGAAACTCGAAATCCAATTCCGTAAATTTTTCCTGAAACTAGACTCATATATATATCTACTAATTTTTTTCTAGAATTTTTGGTTGGGCCAATTAGTACAGTTTATTAGTTAAAGTCTCCCCTGTTTCAGGGTTCAACTACTCTGACCTCTGTGTATTACGAATCAGATATCTCCCTGTACAGAGCTTCAATGACTATGCCGTTTGTCTCTAATAAAACTAGACTCAATAAGGAATCTGTACATATAAAGTGTGATTTCTAATTATCTTTGTAAAATTTATGGTGAATTTCCAAAGTCAGAACAGGGGATCCAGAAATCGCTCTGGCCCTGTTTCACAAAAATTTAAACATCTCATAAAATATAGCTCATATACCTGTTTCGCTTATTCCATATGAAAATAGACTCATCAAGCTTCGATTCCATAATTTATTCATTATTTAATTCCATTTCTACTATTTTTAGTGATTTTTCAAACTCACGTCACTGATGCTGTCTGAATCTATTTTATGGTAAATTTTACCTATTTCATGGTTTCCATGGATTAGCTAGCAATTTGACATACATAATACCAAATATGATCATGATTAGCCATTCCAATGGCTAATCATTACCAAGAATTTCTATTTCCATACCACTCAATAACCATATCATAAGACCATATATACAAAATGATTATAATGCTATACATGCCATACTCAAAATATACAAGCCATTATGCCAAGATGGTATACGGATAGTGTGAGCGTGCCTCCGACCGTTTCCGATTTCGAGCTGGCTTGTCAACACTACAAGGAATGAAAAGGAGGAGTAAGCATAAATGCTTAGTAAGCTCACATGCAAATAGCAAGTAACATAACCATATAAGCAAACATAAAACATCATTTGCATAATCATCACCAAGACATTCATATCACCTTTTCATTTATCATCTTACCATATTGTTGTTATATCGAGTTTTCAACCCGAGGGTTAAGTACATACCTGTTCAAAGTATCCATTTCACAACACTTACCAATACGTCCCTTTCATCTTGAGTATTCCTCCATTTCAAGAGAACTTTACCCGTTGAACACATCGGAATATAATTGGATACATGGAAAGTTTGCACCTAAGTGCCACATATGTAGCCAAGCTACCATGTAACCCGCCCATAAGTGAACTCGGACTCAACTCAATGAGCTCGGGCGTTCGCATCCATAAGTGAACTCGGACTCAACTCAACGAGTTCGGATGCCTAGTTACATCTCACGAACTCGGACTCAACTCAACGAGTTCGGACGCTCGCATCCATAAGTGAACTCGGACTCAACTCAACGAGTTCGGATGCCCAAATATCCCAGTGACATGTCACTTGTATCCTAATCCATTCCACGAGGTTCAACGGACCTTTTTCCCAATCATGTGTCTCAACCATCTTCTACGGAATGTCGATACCGATACTCGGTAGTATTTCACATTTTCCAAGTATATAACATAATTTGACATATTATCAAACAATTATCACAAGTATAATATTTCATAATAATTATCATATCATTTAAAAACATTAAAACATTTAAAATAATAACTATGTTACCAACATTTACATATGAACTTACCTCGTATGCGAAAATGGCTATTTTACCATTTCGTCCACAACTTGGTATTTTCCCCATTTTAGCCCAATTTCAGTTTTCCTTGCTCTATCATTTAAAATATAGTCTAATTAGGACTCACATTATTCAAATTGACCCAAAATCATATTTTGGAAAAATTACAATTTTGCCCCTAAACTTTTGCATATTTACACTTTTGCCCCAAAGCTCGTAAATTAAAATTCAGCCTATTTTCTTATGTTTTATGACATGCTGATCATTTTTCCTTCTATGGCAACATCAAATTCTCACTCTAACATGTACTTATGACTATTAGGTATTTTTACCGATTAAGCCCTTTTGCTCGTTTTCACTTAAAACCGAGTAGCACAAGTTGTCTAACATAATTTAAAACCTCACATTCTATCATAAAACACCAAAATACACAAATTTCACCTATGGGTATTTTTCCAAATATAAACCCTAGGTTAAATTATTGCTAGCATAAGCTAAATCGAGCTACCGGGACTTCAAAAACGTAAAAATCATTAAAAACGAGGCTAGAACGGACTTATAATCGAGCTTGGAAGCTTGAAAAACCCTAGCCATGGTTTCTCCTTGCTATATTCGGCCATGGGGTTGAAGATGAGCAAAATTGGCTTTTAATTTTGTATTTTAATTCATTTTACCCCTAAATGACCAAAATGCCCTTACTACTAAACTTTCCAAAAATTCCATCCATGTCCAATTTTTGTCCATAGACTTAGAAATTGGTAAAATTACTCTTTAAGGACCTCTAATTAATAATCTAATTCAATTTTATGCAAAATACTTCTAGAACACAAGTTTTGTAATTTATTCAATTTAGTCCCAAATTTCAAATTAAGCACTTTATGCATAAAATTTCTTCACGAAATTTTCACACAATCATGCAATCATATCATAGACCTTAAAATAATCATAAAATAATTATTTATATCTCGGATTTTGTGGTCACGAAACCACTATTCCGACTAGGCCCAAAATCAGGATATTACAACTCTCCCCCCTTCAGGGATTTTCGTCCCCGAAAATCTTACCAGAAAAGTGGTCTTCACTTTTAATCTCATATTTGGTGCCGAAGAACTTGCACTTAGACTGTACCTCCAATACATCTCTTCAATTTCTCATATGATCTAAAAGCTTACAGTCTCAACTCTCAACTGTTCTTAAATTTTCAACCCTTCTCAATTTCCCATGATATCATGACATAAAACCTGGATCTCAACTTGATTTAATGGAGACCGGAATTCCAAGAAATCCAACAATCAAAGAGACCTGAAATTCCATGAATCGATGAGGAGGAATTCATTCAATCTGATGTGATTTATAGATCTCGCCAAACATTTAACAATAGGATACATCACATTTTCTCTTTCCGCCATAGAAATAATTCGATATGGCCTCAAGAATAATCCTTCTCATTTCCATCCCAATATCAACATTGACAAGGATAATTTTGATAGATCCCAATGCTCGCTTTAACCCTTTAACAACTCCAATTTTATGTAACATCGGATGCTCTAAACTATCACATTACCTCACCGTCTTGGAACACATCACAATTCATACAACAATACATTCTTGAAAGTCGAAGTCATTGCTCAATGTAGACTAGTCTAGTTCGAGACACTTGGTTACCAATATTCTCATCTATCCGAACTCTGTCAACATGTAATAAACTTTTCAGCTTTCACAAGATGGAAACCTTATCATTCAGTAGTGACTTAAACTAATATTCAACTCTTTCTATTAAATATAGACTTCTCGTTCAAACTATTTACTCTTTGATCTGTACAAAATGAAATTCTATTATCAAACTTGGGAAAAATAATCGACATAATTGTCACATGAAATCTTTCAAATAAATAATTTACCATACCGACTAAAACTCGCTTTTATCACCTATGCCTTTCTTGATGTCAAATCCTTACACGTAAATTAGAAAAATCCCAATACTAAAATCACCACATTACCAAGATCAAATTAGAAGTATAGTCATATTTGACATGATTATCACGAAATGAAGAACGCATTACTTGAACATGAGTCGTAATTGACAAATTATGGAACAAAGATAACAAGAAAACCGAATAAAGAAATCCAAGATAGAGAAACGGAATAAAGAAATCCGAATAAAGAGATCCGGGATAAAGAAACCCAAGATACGATACTATGCGGAGAATCGAAAACCAAATTCATAGAGGAAATACAGAATACCCCGATAATTCTTCAAAGAAAGAAAGTCCAAAAGAAAACATCATTTAATCCCTTTGAAATCAAATATAACAAGATCAATATATCTTCCCATACATATATATCGGATGAAGCATCAAGTAGAAGAAAGCAGAATCATAATATCATATGAATTCTCTCATCAATTCTTATCGAATTAAATGAAATAGAATACCCGATGAAATAGAGCAATATAAATTATAAACCGGTCAGGACTACCAATGCTTTCATCCAACACCTAATTAGAAGACATTCCCATATAACAAGAATTTCTTCGGAAGATCAATAGCCATAGAAATATTTACGAGAACGGGTGAACACATAGAACATCTCAAAAGAGACTGCTAAATCTGTCCGGTCATAACTGTCACACAATTCACATTTGAAATATCATTTCCCCAACTAGTTCTGCCGTCACAAATTTCATATTAAATCATTCACTAAAGAATGTCAGTTCTGAATAAATTTCGATTTACACTTTTCTCGACCTTGCACTTGAGTAATTCGATTTACCAAGGAGAATTCCTTTTCTAACTAGGACAGTGCATAACTCCAATAATTTTTACGTCAATCCGATACTTTCTGGCTCTGACTTTACTTATCAGCTCATTTTCAATCTCGGATCATACTTATAATTATTCTATCTTTGAACTCTTTGGGTTTTCAACAGAAACTTATTCAATACAAATCTCATGAAATTCCATTATAAGTACCACTTTGGTAAGGGGGAAGGGTTGTAGGACCTCTGACTCGACTTTCTTATACATACACATATGACACAACTTCCATCATCATAGTAACATCATCAAAATCATGTCATTCATTCATGTTGGCTTACACCAATTTTCCTATTGTCCCATTTAGACAATATACTTATGCATACATTCTATGTTTTCTAGACGACTTTACTTATCCATTCATTTAATTAAATTAATTCATGCTCATGACATTATATAAGGCCAAACAAACATAGATATTTGCATCACAATCACAACTTTCATTTCGTGCATCATCATGTACATATCATTACAATCATACAATTCGGTCCAACAATTTAACATAGATAAGTTCATTTCATTATAATCCTTTATCTCATAAAAATTGTATATCATTAACATTCATCAACATTCAACGTCCAATCAAGACAAGGACATTTTCATCCGTATTATGATATTATGACCTTTATTCATACCTCTACTACTTTTTATTTATTCCGTTCATCTTATCAAGTAAGCCACATACACTACATCATATGAGCATTAAGCAAATATGAATATTTATCACAACATGAACTTTCATCTCACATATTATCACATATGTATCATAAACCTTTATTCATACTTTTCTGAACCGAGACTTATCATAATCATAATTTTACTCAAATACCTTTACTTAACATTGAACATGGTTGGCGCAGCTCGGTTGGAGAGTACCCTGTCTAAATAAGACGGTACTCATACGCGTCGGAAGACATCACACTATCACAGATCAGTGGCATGTATAGCTAAACTTTTACACATGCTAGGTTAGTCCGAGAACCGACTAAACCTGCTCTGATACCACTAAATGTAACACCCCATACCCGATACCGTTTCCGGAGTCGAACACGAGGTGTTAACGACTTAATTCATTAATTAAACAGCTCATACAATTCATTTTAAAATTTCCAGACAAGCTAGCTAACTGCATCACAGTTGCTTTAAAAATCATATCTCGAGTTACGAAACTCGAAATCCAATTCCGTAAATTTTTCCTGAAACTAGACTCATATATATATCTACTAATTTTTTCTAGAATTTTGGTTGGGCCAATTAGTACAGTTTATTAGTTAAAGTCTCCCCTGTTTCAGGGTTCAACTACTCTGACCTCTGTGTATTACGAATCAGATATCTCCCTGTACAGAGCTTCAATGACTATGCCGTTTGTCTCTAATAAAACTAGACTCAATAAGGAATCTGTACATATAAAGTGTGATTTCTAATTATCTTTGTAAAATTTATGGTGAATTTCCAAAGTCAGAACAGGGGATCCAGAAATCGCTCTGGCCCTGTTTCACAAAAATTTAAACATCTCATAAAATATAGCTCATATACCTGTTTCGCTTATTCCATATGAAAATAGACTCATCAAGCTTCGATTCCATAATTTATTCATTATTTAATTCCATTTCTACTATTTTTAGTGATTTTTCAAACTCACGTCACTGCTGCTGTCTGAATCTATTTTATGGTAAATTTTACCTATTTCATGGTTTCCATGGATTAGCTAGCAATTTGACATACATAATACCAAATATGATCATGATTAGCCATTCCAATGGCTAATCATTACCAAAATTTCTATTTCCATACCACTCAATAACCATATCATAAGACCATATATACAAAATGATTATAATGCTATACATGCCATACTCAAAATATACAAGCCATTATGCCAAGATGGTATACGGATAGTGTGAGCGTGCCTCCGACCGTTTCCGATTTCGAGCTGGCTTGTCAACACTACAAGGAATGAAAAGGAGGAGTAAGCATAAATGCTTAGTAAGCTCACATGCAAATAGCAAGTAACATAACCATATAAGCAAACATAAAACATCATTTGCATAATCATCACCAAGACATTCATATCACCTTTTCATTTATCATCTTACCATATTGTTGTTATATCGAGTTTTCAACCCGAGGGTTAAGTACATACCTGTTCAAAGTATCCATTTCACAACACTTACCAATACGTCCCTTTCATCTTGAGTATTCCTCCATTTCAAGAGAACTTTACCCGTTGAACACATCGAATATAATTCGGATACATGGAAAGTTTGCACCTAAGTGCCACATATGTAGCCAAGCTACCATGTAACCCGCCCATAAGTGAACTCGGACTCAACTCAACGAGCTCGGGCGTTCGCATCCATAAGTGAACTCGGACTCAACTCAACGAGTTCGGATGCCTAGTTACATCTCACGAACTCGGACTCAACTCAACGAGTTGGACGCTCGCATCCATAAGTGAACTCGGACTCAACTCAACGAGTTCGGATGCCCAAATATCCCAGTGACATGTCACTTGTATCCTAATCCATTCACGAGGTTCAACGGACCTTTTTCCCAATCATGTGTCTCAACCATCTTCTACGGAATGTCGATCCGATACTCGGTAGTATTTCACATTTTCCAAGTATATAACATAATTTGACATATTATCAAACAATTATCACAAGTATAATATTTCATAATAATTATCATATCATTTAAAAAACATTAAAACATTTAAAATAATAACTATGTTACCAACATTTACATATGAACTTACCTCGTATGCTAAAATGGCTATTTTTACCATTTCGCCCACAACTTGGTATTTTCCCCATTTTAGCCCAATTTCAGTTTTCCTTGCTCTATCATTTAAAATATAGTCTAATTAGGACTCACATTATTCAAATTGACCCAAAATCATATTTTGGAAAAATTACAATTTTGCCCTAAACTTTTGCATATTTACACTTTTGCCCCAAAGCTCGTAAATTAAAATTCAGCCTATTTTCTTATGTTTTATGACATGCTGATCATTTTTCCTTCTATGGCAACACCAAATTCTCACTCTAACATGTACTTATGACTATTAGGTATTTTTACCGATTAAGCCCTTTTGCTCGTTTTCACTTAAAACCGAGTAGCACAAGTTGTCTAACATAATTTAAAACCTCACATTCTATCATAAAACACCAAAATACACAAATTTCACCTATGGGTATTTTTCCAAATATAAACCCTAGGTTAAATTATTGCTAGCATAAGCTAAATCGAGCTAGGGACTCCAAAAGCGTAAAAATCATTAAAAACGAGGCTAGAACGGACTTACAATCAAGCTTGGAAGCTTGAAAACCCTAGCCATGGTTTCTCCTTGCTATATTCGGCCATGGGGTTGAAGATGAGCAAAATTGGCTTTAATTTTGTATTTTAATTCATTTTACCCTAAATGACCAAAATGCCCTTACTACTAAACTTTCCAAAAATTCCATCCATGTCCAATTTTGTCCATAGACTTAGAAATTGGTAAAATTACTCTTTAAGGATCTCTAATTAATAATCTAATTCAATTTTATGCAAAATACTTCTAGAACACAAGTTTTGCAATTTATTCAATTTAGTCCCAAATTTCAAATTAAGCACTTTATGCATAAAATTTCTTCACGAAATTTTCACACAATCATGCAATCATATCATAGACCTTAAAATAATCATAAAATAATTATTTATATCTCGGATTTTGTGGTCACGAAACCACTATTCGACTAGGCCCAAAATCGGGATATTACAAAAGGGTTGCCGATAATGAGATTTTTAAAGTTGTGTGAGACAGAGTCAGAATGACTCAAATCCCCAATCCAGTATTTGGAAAATCATTATAAATCGTAAAAAATGACTATAAGATAAGATTTATATGCTTAGACTCCTTAATGAGTCTAGTTTCAAAAAAATAAACGAAAACATATTTTGAATTACGTACAATGAGAAATTCAATTCTTAGTGAAGAGTAGTCGAATAGTCAAGCGGTAAAATAGGGAAACTTTAAGAAAAATCTGGTATTGATTAGCCAAACCAAAAATTCTGAAAAGTTTTTGGATAGAATATATCTGAGTCTATTTTCATGGAAAATTAACGGAACATCATTTGGAGTTTCGTAGCTCGATTATAAATAATTTAACGATTGTTGCTCGGAAAACAGCTTGTAGAGAATATGTGATTATGTTGTAAACATTGATAAAACTTGTTTTAGTTGCTCATAAGCTATTGATTAAACCTATCGTGAATTCTAATTTGTGACATTATGAAATGATATATGAGTGTTAGATGGATCTTTGATATTAAAATTGTGAAATTGTAAGTTTATAAGTATTCGAATATGAAATGATAGTATGGCTTGAAATTGAATTATTCATTGGAAAATGATAGATGTAGATTCAGCCAAGACAAAGTGTATACATGAAAGTTTATGTGGTATATGAAGTATATGTGGATAATTGTGATGTGAGTATATGAAAATTTATATTTTGATTCAAAATTTTATGTGATGAATGTGAATGTGTATATATGAGATAAGGCCGAATGGCCAATGTGATGAACGTGAAAGTGTATATATATATTGTGGCCAAATGACAAACTATGGAAGGTGTGTTTTATTAGATATTTGATGAGGCAAATGAATTACAAATATGATAGTCGATGTGAATGCTGTAACATGTGAATAAATATGCATGAAACTTTGTGATGTAAATCCGGGATTTAAGACCCGATGACTATATGTAGTGACTATGTCCGGGTTAAGACCCGCTGACTTCGTCTGGAGATTTCATCTGAGCTAACGGTCTCGCCGATAATCCGAGTAGAGTTTAAAGCTATAAAACTTTGCAATAAGAATTGCTTATAAATATATTCAATGCGAAAGGTTAAACAGGTATGTACTCCGAGTTTATTTGTGAGCTTGATTTGAACTAAATCATAAGGTAGTTATGTGATGCATACGTGAGCAATCTATGAGACTATTCCTATGATTATGTGGCATCGGATTAGTGTGAAAGGTTATGTGAAATTATACAATATATCTATGTTACATGAGCTCACTTTTATGTGAAAGTTTATTTGCCTGTTGTATATGATGAGATGTGCATATTTGATAAAGGGATGATATACCCAAAGGAAGAGTGAAATAAAAATACGAACAACCATGTTATAATTTGATTGTTATCTGTTGACCTTGCTTAAAACTTACTAAGCATTGTAATGCTTACTCAGTTTACCTTGTTTCCTCTGTTTTATAGATCTCATTTGGAAGCTACTGGACTGGGGATCGTCGACAACTTGTTACACTATCACTATCCAACGCTTGGTATCTGTTATGTTTTGGGTTATTTTATGGCATGTGTAGAATAGACTAGTGGCAGAAGAATATTTTGGTTAATATATATAAGCCATGCGAAAATGTCATCTTTTAAATGTGTACTTATAGAAGTTTAAATTGTATCCCTGGCTGTCTTTAGTATTTATCTAAAGGAATGTTCTTTATTTCAAAAAAAAAAATTAAAAATTTTTACTGTTCTGATATGAGTTTCAAGTCCGGTAATGCCCCTTTACCTATTCCAGCGACGGATACGGGATAGGGGTGTTACAGTGCTAGACCATGTTCTCCACACGGTTGAGACACACGACCGTGTCTCTACCCGTGTTTTTACTACCATGCATTCTGACCTAAAAAATTTAGGTGCAGGGGACATACGGCCATACCACATGCCCATGAGGTGACCGTGTGTGGCACACGACCTAGACACACGTCCGTGTGTCTATCCGTGTGGACCATTTTGGAGGCTACAAATCTAAGCCGATGGTCACCCTCTATAACCACTCATATTCTTGAACCTCAATGATGTTCAACATGACCTAAATATGACCGAGTACTACCATAAAGGGTTTATTGCATGTTAACCTCATCTCATCGGTTATGTACATGCTAATTTATCCTCATTGTATTTAGGATTTCCATCTCATTCAACAACACATTTAGACATGGCTTATCTTTATAACCCATTGCTAATTATGACCTAACCATCACAAGTGATATGGCCAAATTTCATATGTCTATTTATAATATACCACATTTAATCATCACAAGAACATTTAACCACAAACAAGCACAATTAGTAGGTCATAGCCTACATCAAAATGAGCCATGTCTTATGGTCATGTACAAAAGAATAAGTATAATATTTAAACCTTTAAATAGGCCAACCAATGACACATATCACAAAATAACCAAAACCTATACATGCCATTGAAACAAAATAAAGTATCTATATACCAACGCAAGACATGTTGATAGTGTTGACAATGCTCTAATAGTCTTCCAATCTTTACGAGTCCATGAGCTCTGCAAAATAGGGAAAAGAGAGGGGGTAAGCATTAACATGCTTAGTAAGTTTGGATAACGGGAAAGTAAACTTACCGGTTATTTAACATGCAACCATATAAGACATTCAGGCCAAACATTCATAGTCTATTCCCATTTAACATTTTAATCTCATCGAATTTCTTGGAATCTCAATGGATATCTTGTTTACAATCAAATCACGTAAGTGATCTTTTAAATACGCACTCCCATTAGCCTCACTTTTATAGCGGGATTACCAGTCCAGGCTAAATCCCCCACAACGTAACTCACAGAGTAATGTCGGGATTACCAGTCCAGGTTAAATCCCCTACAACGACATATACTCCTACGAGTTCAGGTCTGAATTACCCGTCTAGGCTAAATTCAAATCCTATTCGGAGTACCCGTCCGGGCTAAATCTATCAAAGCACACATATTCTTCGGGATGCTAGATCACTATAGGATCATCCGTCTGGGCTAGATCCTTTGTACCATTATTTCATTTTGAGTAATCCATCAGATATCCCTTTTTATTCAACAGGGACATTTCATCATAACATTAATAATTCTTGAGTTGTCATACAATAAATATTACTATTATAATTCATACATGTACATACATCTTTAATGTATTTAAAGATAGTTTACATTCGAGTTACACGAACATACCAGGTAATTGCTTAGGTTTTATATTTCAGTTACTCTGAAACCTTTCGTTTTACACGATCGATCTCTGAAATCGATTACTCAGGGTCTATATCAGTAAAAATAAATTATTAATACCTCATGCTATTTATTTCGGACCTAAAATTCACCGCCGAGAAAAATGACCATTTTGCCCCTAACATTTCAAAATTTTACAACTTAGTCCCTAGGCTCGTAAAATGAAATACATGCAATTCCTTGGTTACCCAAGCCTAGCAAAATGTATTATAAACTATACTAGCCCACATTTTCCTCTATTTCACATTTCTACCATATATTTTGTACCTTTTGTAAAAAGGTCCTTTTAGGAGCTTTTCATGAAAATCACATAGGAAAAGATGTTTAACACACATCTAACTTTCATATTCCCCCATAAATCATCAAAGAAAAAACATGTCACACATGGGTCATTTTGCATACATGAACCCTAACTTAAAATATGGGTAGAAATGGAGAGAACATGTTTCAAGGATCTCAAAAATACAAAGAACATTAAAAACGGGGGTAGGAGTCACTTACTATTGAGCTTGGAAAGTGAAGAAACCCTAGCTATGGTGTCCCTTGGAATTTTGACAACAAGAGGGAGAAGTATGGCTGATTTTTTCCTTCATTTCTCCTTTTTATTGATTTTATTACCAAATGACCAAAATGCCTTTCCTTACTAAACTTCCAAAATTTTCCATGCATGCCCATTTTTGTCCAAAAACATAGAAATTGGGAAAATTACTCTTTAAGACCTTCTAATTAACAATCTAAAGCAATTTCATGCAAATTTCTTCTAAAGTCCATGTTTTGCAATTTATTCAATTTGGTCCCTAATTTCCAATTAAACACCTTACACTAAGAATTTCTTCATGAAACTTTAGCGCATGCTTACTTTAATATTCTAGTCCTCATAATAATCACAAAATAAATATTTTGACATCAAATTTGTGATCCCAAAATCACTGTTCCAACTAGACCAATTTTGGGATGTTACAGTCAGCATCAAAGAAAATTAGAGAATATCATCCTTATTCTACGACCTTTACGAGAATTTCGATTAGAGACAGAAAAGCAAGACAATCAAGTTCAAAACCTCAAGCGACACTTGTGGCCAATGTGCGAAGTGTTAGAAATGTTGGATATGAATGTAAACATTGCAATAAGCGACATTACGATAAATGCAGATTAGTGAGCGGAGCTTGTTTTAAATGTGGATCTTTTGATCATTTTCTTCGTGGTTGTCTAGAAAAGTTTACAGCTGAAAGAGAACAACCAGCGAAAGTAAGTAACACGGCTACTAGAGGGAGATCGCCCCTTAACACTGGAAATATGAGTAGTAATAATGTGACAGCCCAAAATTGACCCTAGTCGGGAAGTGGTTTCTGGACCGCTAAACCGAGTCACCGAAATGTTTGAACGTAATATTTATTGTCTAGAATATGTAATTATGAATGTGTGAAAATTTCAGGCTTCGATTTAGCCGATAGCATGTGAATTCAGTTAGTAGGACTTGTGTGACACTTTTGAAAAGTGATAGGCTAATCTATAAGGACCTAATAGTGCATGTAGTCAAAGGAGAGGACTTGCATGTCAAATTCCCCCCCTAATAGCTAGTGGCCGGCCATGACAAGAGATTATGGGTAAAAACATGTCATAAAACATGTTGGGACAATGGTGTATGTAAGAAAAAAATAAAATAGTGAGCATGGGAATTTAATAATGAAAGGGAACAAAAAAAAAAAGAAAAAATGGTCTCATGCATGCCCATTGCCGTGAGTGTGGAGAAAGAAAGAAGAATTTTGTTCATCATTTTCATTTCCTTTGGGCTGAAAATTCTAAGGAAGAAGGAAGGAATTCTTGTTTCATGTTGGTTTGGAAGAGGTTTAGGAGGAGGTTTGGCCATACTTGTACCTAGATTAAGGTAAGTTTGATGTTTTGCCATGAGATTCATGTATATTTTAGTAGTTAGCTTGAGTTCTAACTAGCCATGGTTCAAATCCTTACTATGTCATGGAGATGATATTCGGCTAAGGTGAGGTTGTGTTGATATCATTTGCATGCTAAAAGTGAAGCTTTGTAATGGTGCATGTGATGGGGATTGATGATTATTGAATATTTTCTTTTAGCATTTTGAGTGAGACACTAAGTTTTTGTGTAACCATGACCAAATTGAAACGGTATGGTGTTGTAGTGTATTCGCCATGGTATATCCATAAGTATGATTCATGCATGTTGCATGGTAGGTAAGATATGAGCTTTGGATATGTGTTTATATTTGGATATAAACAACTTGAGATTCGGCCCTTGCACCTACATGAATATAGGTTTGCACATGATGCATTGGTATGACATATATACTATTTCAAGGTGTATATTTGCTTGTGATGATGTTTGGTTCAAGTAAATGAGAGATGTGTATTGAGCTACAATGTGTAATGCATTAGTTAGTAAAATGTATGCTGTTTTTTTTTTGTGTGGTATTAAGTGTAAAATTGGCCTCAACATAGACATGCATATTCGGCCAAATGAAGTAGATTGGTGTGCATGTATTCGGTTAGAGGCAACCATATTGATGCCTTATCTTGGCTTAGAGATTGACTAAATGGGTAATTAGTGAGGATGGTTGCCGAATATACGAACATACATATGCATGTGTAATTGAATTATGAATGTTTAGCAAGATGGTTAAACTAGTTGATTTATTGATTATCTCAAGGAGTTAAAGAAGGAGAATCAAGCAAGGGAAAGACGAAGGTCATCGAGTAGCCGACTTGGACTCTTTTACCCAACACAAGGTAAGTCACTAAGCATATATTTTGTATTGATTTGAATAGACATAATGTCTATGTAATTATGCCGAAAGGATTGATGAATTTATATACATGTATGTATGTGGTGATGAAAGTATTGAATGAAAGGAAAAGAGGTGAGATGTATTGAGTTGTTGATTTCGGCACTAAGTGTGCGGGTATAAACATTTGTGATCATGAAAATGGCACTAAGTGTGCGGGTTTAAAACTTGTACAGCACTAAGTGTGCGAGTTTGATCATATAGCACTAAGTGTGCGAGTTGATTATATAGCACTATGTAACACCCCGAATTTGGGCCTGGAAGTATTGGGCCTTGAGTGGGGGTTCGTAAGGAGGTTGTATATAGGTATTTAATTGTGCAATGAAATGAAACAATTAAATGTTTGCTATTAGTGGTTAATGGCTTTGAGAAGTGTTGGAGAAATCTTGGGTTCAAACTTGGGCTTTAGCAAAAATTTTGGTATTAAGTGAAAAAAAAAACCTGGATGCTTGGATGAGGGTTTTGAAATTATTATGTTAAATAAATGACACAAAGAAGCTTGTAGTCTAGTGGTTGTGGCGTCATTAAGGTTGTATGGGAGCTTGGGTTCAAGCCTTGGCCCTTGCAATTTATTTTGGGTTTTTAAAAGGGACCTGGACTTTGGCCTTTAGACCTTATAATTAATTGGGGATAAAATATAACACAAAAAGCCTTGTGGCTTAGTGGCAAGTAGCGTGTGGAGCATTTAAGGGAGGCATAGGTTGAATCCCATAGCAAGCAAATAGCATTTATTTTGCTAACAGGGTGGCAAGAGTTGGTGTTGAATTTAAACTCTAATGTTGGAGGAACCCACATCGTGAAGCTAATATAAGAGTGGTTGTGAAGTCGGCTTTAAATAGAGGGAACCATGAGGAGAGTAAATGTACCTTTCTTGGTGATCCCTTTCATTTGTATGGCGTGCTCGTTTGGGTTGGGTGTCGGCTAAGGGTGCTCAGTGTGGATTAACTTGGTCTCCTATCGTGTGTATTTCTTACTACTCTAGTTGTGAGGATGGCTACTTCAACATGATGGGTGAAAGGGGTCATGTGGGCCTAATGGGCCTCAGCCCAATTGGATAAGTTGTTTGATTGTGTAGTAAATATTGGGCTAGGCTAGGTGAATCTAATATTTGTGGCTAGATTTGGGCTAAAAGGCCACACAGGCGTGTGGGCCTATTTAATGAGAATGGGCTTTAGAGCCATTAGTATTGTTATCCTGTTTAGAATACTTTAGTTTACTAAAATTACCGAAATACCCTTAGTTTGTAAAAATACTGAAATACCCTCGATTTGTAAATTTACCAAATACCTTCGACTTGTAAAATTACCAAAGTACCCTCGATTTACAAAATTACCGTTTTACCCTAATTTACATAATTATCGTTTTACCCACGATTTACATAATTATCGTTTTATCCTCGACTTACGTAATTACCGTTTTACCTCGATTTCTTGAATTCTTGTTTTACCCTTGATTTATAGAATTACTATTTTACCCTTGATTTATAGAATTACTATTTTACCCTTGATTTATAGAATTCTTGTTTTACCTCGATTTACAAAATTACTAAAATACCCTTGGTTTGTGAAATTACCGAAAAACCCTCAATTTGTAAAATTACCAAAATACCCCTAATTTACAAAGTTATAGAAATACCTTGACTTTCTAAAATTATAGGAATACCATTGGTTTACAAAATTCTTGAAATACCTTTGGTTTGTTGATTTACCAAAACACCCTTGTAAGATGAAATGACTAAAATACCCCTAAAAGGTAAAAGATTGTAAAGCCCACAGTAGGGTAAAGTGACCGTAATACCTCTGTATGGGAAAATGACGAATATGCCCTTATGTTCCGTATGGTGATGTGCTTAGGATTTACATATATTGATATTGGATTAGTTAAGTTTGAGTGATGTAGTGGTTATCGAGGCGATTGATTTTGGAAGCGTTTGACTTCAACCCGTAATGTGTGTACTAACCCTCGTAATAGCTTAAATTAATATTTGCTGAAAAGCTGAAAGCTTCATATTTTAGTGATTCAAGAATTAATATTTAGATCTATTTTCTACGCACGTTTAAGTTGGATTCACAACGGATATGGGGTAGGAAGGTATTTGGAACGTTCTTCAACGAGTAGATATCTTGGTAAGTATTGAACCTTCTTTCCATTTGTATCTTGTGGTTTAAGAAAAGTGAAAACCCTCTCGTCGACTAAGGCTAAAAGGGTTTTTGGTGTTATTTGGTTTGTTGGTGCTAGTGAGGATTAAAGGCTACCGATCGAAGAGTGTGTGAAAAGCTTCGATCATCGGAGTGACTAAATCTAGTCATCAACTTCGGCAAAGGTATGAACCCAAGGGCCATTGTGGATGGTGGCCGAATGTGTAAGTGATGATAATAGGTTGTTTTCGATTTGGTTTAATAATAACATGGTCTAATCTATAAGTGGTTGATTATAGGAGAAATCGCATAGGAGATCTCGTCAAGGAATATCGCAAATCAGGTTTGTAATGAACCCTTTTCATAGTTTAAAGCGATGAATGCCGAAAAGCCGAAATGCCGAAATTCTGGCATTTCGAGAACTTGTGAGCAAGCGAACCCTCACTAGTTAGTTAGAATCGATGAGATTATGATCGGGAACATTCGAAGCAGTAAGAACGTGATTTTGGCATTCACGATGAAGTTGGGCCTCGAGGGTCGCAATAGGGCCCAATAGGCTTTCAGCCCATCTGGGTAAAATTGGTAGAAAAGCGAAATCTGTTAAATTGCATGATAAGACCGTTAAAACCGTTATGGAATATAGGCTAAGTGGGCCTAGATGATGAATTGGCTAAGTAGGGCCCATTAGGGTTTTAGGCCCAATAACTCGATTTCACTAAAAATGCTTGAGAATCACTGTTTGCACCCATGGATTGTTAGTAATCGTTAATGAACATGGAAACCCTAATTTTGGTAAAATTACGAGATTACCCTTATAATATGAAAATGACCGTTTGCCCCTAAGTAAAATGACCATTATACCCCTAGGGTTTATGTATGATTTTAATACATGGGATTTTGATAAATATGGTATGTATGATATGCACATGAAATGTATGCTATGCACATGATATGTATGATATGCACATGAGGTAATCATAAATGCATTGGGTTGGGTTTTTATATGGATGGAGGAAGTGAAAAAGGGCTTATGCCCCAGTTATCAAAAGGGCTTATGCCCCAGTTATCAAAAGGGCTTATGCCCAGCTTATAAAACAGCTTATGCCCGATTATTGAAAGGGCTTTTGCCCGATTATTAAAAAGAGGCTAGGCCTCCGGTTATATGATAAAGCACTATATGCCGCCAATTGGAGAGTTTGGCGGGGTGGGTCGAGTTAATCCCACATGGTGTGTTGGTTGGTACGGTGGAGAGTAGCGGATGGTGGGTTGAGTAGTCTCCCCAAATGGGTTGCATTCTTTCATTGAAATTATATGTGACATTGAAATGGGCCTAAGGGCCATACCGTTCTGATAATATGAAATATGAAAAGGCTTGCCCGAGAATATGAAATATGAAAAGGCTTGACCCAAGATTATGAAATATGAAATATGAAAAGGGCTACTACCCGATGCATGATTGAGATTGGATTTGGGCTTAGACCCAACAGCCATTATTGTTTTGGGCTCGAAAGGGCTTGTTGCACACTGAGTTTCCAAACTCACCCCTTTCCTTAACCTTGCGGTGAGCCTTGATGTGGGGACTTGGTAGGAGGGGATTCAGAGTGGCCACGATGATTGTCTTTGGACTTTTAAATAAGTGTTGGTTTTCATTTAATTTCCTTTAATTATTATTTATTTTTGGGTTGTAATAAGGCCAATTTTAACTTTCCTTTTATTTCTTTTTGAATTATTTTAATTTTAATAACTTTAAAATTGGTTAATAATTATTCAAATGGGCTAGACTTAGGACGTGTTTTCAAAATGATACTTGTTTTCAAAATATCTCAACACCACGATTAATTGATTTATCAAAGGCGTCCACTTAAACAAATTTAAACTCGATATAACAAAGTGTGGCTATGGTTGTGGGCATGTCTAGGATTGGATCCAATTAAAGAGCTTGGTACTTAGCGACCTTCATGGCTCACCTCCTCTGTCTCGGATACCTACGGTGCCCGACTTCCATACACTTTGTTAACTCAATAAAATGTATGGTTTTAAAACACTAAAACGGAACGTGGGTGTTCAACTCCAATGTGGCACGTCAGATTCGGCCATAACGTCTGGGCCGGGTTTGGGGTGTTACATTTAGTGGTACTAGAGCCTAGGTTGCAACAACTCGGCTGTGGATCGGGTTCAAAAATCTTTTTGAAAACTTAGGCATAAGAAGGGTATTTTTGGAAATGGTTTTGGAAAGTTCATTTCCAAAATGTTTCTGAGTATACATGTTAAAATGGTTTAAATTTTTCGGGTTTCAAATTTGGTAATCAAGAAGTGGCACTGCTGAATCTCGGCACCAAGTCGTAAGTATTTACATTCCTCATATTACCTTTGTATTAAGATATTACTATAGATAGAACTGAGACCATATCATGACATTATAACTAGGGCAACCCTAAAAACTCTAGAATACCGAGACCGTAGCT
Organism: Gossypium arboreum; assembly: GCF_025698485.1. Taxonomy (NCBI): domain Eukaryota; kingdom Viridiplantae; phylum Streptophyta; class Magnoliopsida; order Malvales; family Malvaceae; genus Gossypium; species Gossypium arboreum. The sequence continues at coordinate 20,790,490 of NC_069078.1, read as the reverse complement.
AGGCTATGATTACGTGAAAATAGAAACTTTAAAATACTATCTCGCATAAGACATATGAATAAATAGTAAAATTTTGAGATCTTGGTAGTTAATTGATATGTGTCTTGGTAATGTAGAGTATTGATATGGATTCGAGGGTAAGCAAAGTCTACCAACTTGGGTTGCGGTAACTTCGGAGCTTGGTACTGAGGCCTTGGCCGAGTTAGTAAGGCAAGTGGTAGAGGAAGTATTGGATACCAAACTTAAGGAAATTAGGGAAACGCTTCAAGCGTGGTGCATGGAGTGTAAGAAAAGGAAGGATTCTAGTTCTTAGAAAACCAAGCCTCGTTACGTGAAACATGTTAAGGCACGACCAAACTATCCAATATGCAAAGATCGCAGCGGACGTCATCCGGGTGAATGCCATAGGAAGACAGAGCATGTCTTAGATGTGGGTCCAAGGAGCATCGAGCTCGGGATCTCCAAGTTTATTTTATTTAAATATGTGTTCTTAATTGCATGCGTGCTTGATAAATGTTTCTTTACTTTGGTAATTAGATGTTCGGGTCGTACTAAGAATTATTTTTAATTAGAGTGCGAGCGGAAGCATAGAGGTTTGACTTGAGTAATACGGTTAGTTGATAGTTGGAAATTTCGAGGACGAAATTTCTTTAAGGGAGTATAATTGTAACACCCAATTTGGGCCTAGAAGTATTGGGCCTTGAGTGGGGGTTCGTAAGGAGGTTGTATATAGGTATTTAATTGTCCAATGAAATGAAACAATTAAATGTTTGCTAATAGTGGTTAATGGCTTTGAGAAGTGTTGGAGAAATCTTGGGTTCAAACTTGGGCTTTAGCAAAAATTTTGGTATTAAGTGAAAAAAACCGGATGCTTGGATGAGGGTTTTGAAATTATTATGTTAAATAAATGACACAAAGAAGCTTGTAGTCTAGTGGTTGTGGCGTCATTAAGGTTGTATGGGAGCACTGGGTTCAAGCCTTGGCCCTTGCAATTTATTTTGGGTTTTAAAAGGGACTGGACTTTGGCCTTTAGACCTTATAATTAATTGGGGATAAAATATAACACAAAAAGCCTTGTGGCTTAGTGGCAAGTAGCGTGTGGAGCATTTAAGGGGAGGCATAGGTTGAATCCCATAGCAAGCAAATAGCATTTATTTTGCTAACAGGTGGCAAGAGTTGGTGTTGAATTTAAACTCTAATGTTGGAGGAACCCACATCGGAAGCTAATATAAGAGTGGTTGTGAAGTCGGCTTTAAATAGAGGGAACCATGAGGAGAGTAAATGTACCTTTCTTGGTGATCCCTTTCATTGTATGGCGTGTTCGTTTGGGTTGGGTGTCGGCTAAGGGTGCTCAGTGTGGATTAACTCAGGTCTCCTATCGTGTGTATTTCTTACTACTCTAGTGTAGGATGGCTACTTGACGCATGATGGGTCGAAAGGGGTCATGTGGGCCTAATGGGCCTCTGAGCCCAATTGGATAAGTTGTTTGATTGTGTAGTAAATATTGGGCTAGGCTAGGTGAATCTAATATTTGTGGCTAGATTTGGGCTAAAAGGGCCACACGAGCGTGTGGGCCCATTTGGGCCGAGAATGGGCTTTAGAGCCATTAGTATTGTTATCCCTGTTTAGAATACTTTAGTTTACTAAAATTACCGAAATACCCTTAGTTTGTAAAAATACTGAAATACCCTCGATTTGTAAATTTACCGAAATACCTTCGACTTGTAAAATTACCAAAGTACCCCCGATTTACAGAATTACCGTTTTACCCCTAATTTACATAATTATCGTTTTACCCCTGATTTACATAATTATCGTTTTATCCTCGACTTACGTAATTACCGTTTTACCTCGATTTCTTGAATTCTTGTTTTACCCTTGATTTATAGAATTACTATTTTACCCTTGATTTGTAGAATTCTTGTTTTACCCTTGATTTATAGAATTCTTGTTTTACCCTCGATTTACAAAATTACTAAAATACCCTTGGTTTGTGAAATTACCGAAAAACCCTCAATTTGTAAAATTACCAAAATACCCCTAATTTACAAAGTTACGTAAATACCCTTGACTTTCTAAAATTATAGGAATACCATTGGTTTACAAAATTCTTGAAATACCTTTGGTTTGTTGATTTACCAAAACACCCTTGTAGGATGAAATGACTAAAATACCCCTAAAAGGTAAAAAGATCGTAAAGCCCCTGTAGGGTAAAGTGACCGTAATACCCCTATATGGTAAAATGACGAATATGCCCTTATGTTCCGTATGGTGATGTGCTTAGGATTTACATATATTGATATTGGATTAGTTAAGTTTGAGTGGCGGTGGTGGTTATCGAGGCGATTGATTTTGGAAACGTTTCAACTTCAACCCGTAATGTGTGTACTAACCCTCGTAATAGCTTAGATTAATATTTCTTTGAAAAGTTGAAAGCTTCATATTTTAGTGATTCGAGAATTAATATTTAGATCTATTTTCACGCACGTTTAAGTTGGATTCACAACGGATATGGGGTAGGAAGGTATTTGGAGCGTTCTTCAACAGTAGATATCTTGGTAAGTATTGAACCTTCTTTCCATTTGTATCTTGTGGTTTAAGAAAAGCTAAAAACCCTCTCGTCGACTAAGGCTAAAAGGGTTTTTGGTGTTATTTGGTTTGTTGGTGCTAGTGAGGATTAAAGGCTACCGATCGAAGAGTGTGTGAAAAGCTTGGATCATCGGAGTGACTAAATCTAGTCATCAACTTCGGCAAAGGTATGAACCCAAGGGCCATTGTGGATGGTGGCCGAATGTGTAAGTGATGATAATAGGTTGTTTTCGATTTGGTTTAATAATAACATGGTCTAATCTATAAGTGGTTGATTATAGGAGAAATCGCATAGGAGATCTCGTCAAGGAATATCGCAAATCAGGTGTGTAACGAACCCTTTTCATAGTTTAAAGCGATGAATGCCGAAAAGCCGAAATGCCGAAATTCTGGCATTTCGAGGACTTGTGAGCAAGTTTAACGCTCACTAGTTAGTTAGAATCGATGAGATTATGATCGGGAACATTGGAAGCGGTAAGAACATGATTTTTGGCATTCACGGTAAGTTGGGCCTCGAGGGTCGCAATAGGGCCCAATAGGCTTTCGGGCCCATCTGGGTAAAATTGGTAGAAAGCGAAATGTTAAATTGCATGATAAGACTATTAAAACCGTTATGGAATATAGGCTAAGTGGGCCTAGATGATGAATTGGCTAAGTAGGGCCCATTAGGGTTTTAGGCCCAATAACTCGATTTCACTAAAAATGGGCGGAATCACTTGTTTGCACCCATGGATTGTTAGTAATCGTTAATGAACATGGAAACCCTAATTTTTGGTAAAATTACGAGATTACCCTTATAATATGAAAATGACCGTTTTGCCCTTAGGAAAAAATGACCATTATACCCCTAGGGTTTATGTATGATTTTAATACATGGGATTTTGATAAATATGGTATGTATGATATGCACATGAAATGTATGCTATGCACATGATATGTATGATATGCACATGAGGTAATCATAAATGCATTGGGTTGGGTTTTTATATGGATGGAGGAAGTGAAAAAGGGCTTATGCCCCAGTTATCAAAAGGGCTTATGCCCTAGTTATCAAAAGGGCTTATGCCCCAGTTATCAAAAGGGCTTATGCCCCAGTTATAAAAGGGCTTATGCCCCAGTTATTGAAAGGGCTTTTGCCCCAGTTATTAAAAGAGGCTAGGCCTCCAGTTATATGATAAAGCAGCTATGCTGCCAGTGGAGAGTTTGGCGGGGTGGGTCGAGTTAATCCCCACATGGTGTGTTGGTTGAATGGGTGGAGAGTAGCGGATGGTGGGTTGAGTAGTCTCCCAAATGGGTTGCATTCTTTCATTGAAATTATATGTGACATTGAAATGGGCCTAAGGGCCATACCGTTCTGATAATATGAAATATGAAAAGGCTTGACCCGAATATGAAATATGAAAAGGCTTGCCCAAGATTATGAAATATGAAATATGAAAAGGGCTACTGCCCGATGCATGATTGAGATTGGATTTGGGCTTAGACCCAACAGTAGTTATTGTTTTGGGCTCGAAAGGGCTTGTTGCTGTGAGTTTCCAAACTCACCCCTTTACTTAACCTTGCGGTGAGCCTTGATGTGGGGACTTGGGCGGAGGGATTGAGTGGCCACGATGATTGTCTTTGGACTTTTAAATAAGTGTTGGTTTTCATTTAATTTCCTTTAATAGTTATTTATTTTTGGGTTGTAATAAGGCCAATTTTAACTTTCCTTTTATTTCTTTTGAATTATTTTAATTTTAATAACTTTAAAATTGGTTAATAATTATTCAAATGGGCTAGACTTAGGGCGTGTTTTCAAAATGATACTTGTTTTCAAAATATCTCAACACCACGATTAATCGATTTATCAAAGACGTCCACTTAAACAAATTTAAACTCGATATAACAAAGTGTGGCTATGGTTGTGGGCATGTCTAGGATTGGATCCAATTAAAGAGCTTGGTACTTAGCGACCTTCATGGCTCACCTCCTCTGTCTCGGATACCTACACGGTGCCCGACTTCCATACACTTTGTTAACTCAATAAAATGTATGGTTTTAAAACACTAAAACGGAACGTGGGTGTTCAACTCCAATATGGCACGTCAGATTCGGCCATAACGTCTGGGCCGAGTTTGGGGTGTTACACACTAAGTGTGCGGACTCACTATATGCTTTTGAATCACTATTGACACTGAGTGTGCGACACTATTGAGTTGATCACAGACAGCGGATCGGGTAAGTGCCTTCAGTTCATGGCTAATAGGCACTATATTTATATTTGGGGTTGAGCTTGGTAAGTTTGAACCTATGTGACAATGTAAATTGAAGTCACGTACATAAGAATTATCGTGGAATGAGTGAAAGGTCATGTAGATGTATGATTGTGACGAAAACAAAATGGTGTGTAGAAATGCTTCAAATATCCTATTGATTAGTATATGGAATGTGAATGTGTAACTTGGTATGTGATTGAATCGAAAGGTCTAAGGAACTATGGTATAGTTCGGTTTGAATGGAGTAATTAGCCTTGTTCCATTTTGTTTCCTCTTGCGATAATGTTATTAATGGTTGTTAGTGCATTGCTTATGACTTACTGAGTTATATACTCATTCGGTGTTTGTTTGTCACCTATTTTAGGTTTCTTGGACTCAACTTTTTGCGTATTCGGGACCGTCATCGAAGTCATCACACCGGCCAACAACTTTTGGTATTTTCTTCGTAGTTGGTCTAGGAGTACATTTCGGTATGTATAGGCTATTATGTTTTGGTTGAACTTGGTATGTAAAATTTTGAATAGCCATGCGAAAATGGCTTATAAATGTTTTGAGCATAATGTTATAATCATTTGGCAAGTATATGCTCATTAAGAGGCACGGAAGCGTTTGGCAATGACCAGCCATTAGAATGGGTCATCATGATTATATTTTGGACAATATATGAAAAAGGGTGGTTGAATCATAGAAACTATGTGTTAGAGAAAGTCTACCCTAGAAATAGATGCTGGCAGCAACAGTGACGTGGATGTGAAAATCACTAAAAATAGTAGGAATGGAATTAAATAGTGAATAAATTATGTAAATGAACGTTGATGAATCTATTTTCATATGGAAGAAACGAGGCGGTCATATGAGTTGTATGTTAAGAGATATTTGGGTTTTAGTGAAGCAGGGCCAGAACAGTTTCTGGATTCCTGTTCCGACTTTGAAAATTCATTATAAATTAACCTGAGATAATTAGGAGTCATACCATATATGTATAAATTCCTCTTTGAGTCTAGTTTCTATAGAAACAAACGGCATCAGTATTGAAGCCCTTCACAGGGAGTTACTCAGGTTGTAACGCACGAAGGTCAGTGTAGTTGACCCCTGTAACATGGGAGACTTTAACTAATAAACTGTACTTGTAACACCCCAAACCCGTGACCGTCACCGGATTTGACCACGAGGTGTTACCGGGCTTACTTTACTTATTCCTCTCTTGGAAATTTTTTTTTTGTTTTCCTTTTTCTGTTCCAGGCAGGCTAGTTAACTGCATCACTGTCACCTTAAAATCATATCTCGAGTTCCAGAACTCGAAAATGAGTTTCGTCAATTTTCCTGAAACTAGACTCATATATCCATCCATGGATTTATTTCTAGAATTTTGGTCGGGCCAATTGGTACAGTTTATTAGTTAAAGTCACCCCTGTTTCAGGGTTCGACTACACTGACCTTTACGCATTACGACCTGGATATCATCTCGTACAGAGCTCTAATGCTCATGCCGTTTCTTTCTAATGAAACCAGACTCAAAGGGAATCTACGCATATAAGGCATGACTTCTAATTGTTTCTGGATAATTTATGGTAAATTTTCCAAGTCAGAGCAGGGATCCAGAAACCGTTCTGGCCCTGTTTCGTAAAAACCTGAATATCTCTTAAAATACAGCTCATACGGTCGTTTCGTTTCGTCCATATGAAAATAGATTCATCAAGGTTCAATTTCATAATTTATTCACTATTTAATTCTACTTCTACTATTTTTAGTGATTTTTCCATCTCACCTCACTGCTGCTGGCAGCATCTGGTACTAAAGCAAACAATGACTATTTCATAATTCTTCCATGGCCAACTATTTCATCATACATAATACAAACTATGGCCACCTTATCAAAATTAAGGTTTCTAAGGCTCGTGCCTATAGGTTATAGATTCACACTCAACCGACCACATAGGCCATCTTCGCATGGCTTAAAGTTTACAACCCGAGATTCAACAAAACAAAGTAGCCTATACATGCCAAATGTTCTCCTAGTTCAACTACGAAGACAATACCAAAAGATTTCCAGCGGTGTGATGACTTCAACGACGGTTCCGAGCACGCATAAACGATCTGAGTCCAAGAGACCTAAAATGGGTGACAAGAAAACACCGAGTGAGTTTATAACTCAGTAAGTCATAAGCATTTCACAACCATCCGTTACTAAAATTATCATAAAATGAAATAATGAAACAAGGCCCGGCGTTCGACCATACCGAACTATACCATAGTTCCTTAGACCTTCGGATCAATCTCATACCAAGTCATACATTTACATTTCATATACTATTCAATAGGATATTTGAAGCAATTTCCATACATCATTTCATTTCCGCAACAATCATGCAATTGAAATCATCACATAGATTTAAAACTTACCGACTCAACTCCGAGCATGAGCATAGTATCTATTAGCCACGAACTCAAGGTACTTACTCTTTCCGCTGTCCATACTCAACTCGATGAAGACACACCCTCCATATAATTGTTCGATCGGAGATATATATATATAAATGCACACACAGTGCTTAATACTCGATTTCGCACACTTAGTGCCATGTGATTTAAGCCCGCACACATAGTGCCATACCCTTGAGCTCGCACACCCAGGTCAGTATATTTCCAGCATGCACACTTAGTGCCATATATTTCCAGCATGCACACTTAGTGCCAATCTAGTCACCGTACACACGTATTGCAAGACACTTAGTGCCGAAAGCAAACTTTCTACACAATTCACTATTTCTTTTACATTCAACAATGTCATCATTCCATACACATACATTTTCATTTACATATCATCTCATTAAACACAATTGCATAGATATTATGATCATTTAAAACAATGCTAAATATATGCTTAATGACTTACCTTGTGTTGGGTAAAATGGTTCCAACTCGGCTATTCGATGTTCTTTCCTTTGCTTTTGCTTGATTCTCCCCCTCTAGCTTCTTGAGCTAATCAATAAATTAACTAGTTTAACCGTCTTGCCAAATATTTATACATATATACATGACATCAACAATACTATCATCATTAATTCATCAATTCACAAAGTTTTATTTCACGAACATTTGACCCATTTTTACCCCATATGGCGAATGCTACATTCATTACCCAACTAGCCATTCAACAATTTTCAGCCTCATTACCACCCTTTTTATGTCTAATCGTCTAAATGAGATCATAAACATGCCTAACTATAGCCGAATGTGCAACATTAATCTAGCATTTCCATTGCATTTAACACTTAACATTTACCCCATCTAGGCCAAATTTTGCTAGCACACAAGCCTTTGGCGAATGTCCTTGGCCTCTAGTCACCCAAAATTTCTTTGTTCTTTAAAATTCATCCAAGACTACATTCGGCACTTCCAACTAATAATTTAGGTGCTCTCAAGCTCATTCACAAGTACTATTATATATCACATTAAGCATTAAATCATTTTGCAACATAAATTTTATAGCATGGCGAATACTCATGCACATACACACATAACAACAAGAACTCAATGGCACAAAATCTCCTTTTTGTTAAACATTCGAACTCACTCATCTCCATGCTTTCATCACAACAACATCAAAACACTAATTAGGAAATACAACATTCTTGGCGAAATTTAACTCACCTAACAACTTAGTTTCGATCCAAGATTCAAGGAAAAATTTGAACCAATCTTCCAAACTATGCATGCATTTTCAAGAGTGGCATAAAACATACCTTCTTGTATCAAAACACCTTAGTCTAGTAAGCTCCATGGCTGATTTTCTCAAGCTTCCCCCTTTCTTCTTAGTACATTCGGCCATGCAAAGAAAAATGAGAGAATGGACACTTTTTTTCTTCTTCTCAAGTCATGGCAATTGTAACAAAATGAGAAAGGATGAACAACAAAATTTTTCTCCTTTCTTTTCCTCAACTCACGGCAACAAGGAGGGCATCCACACTCTTTTTTTTTCATCATTTTCCTTTTTTCATTTCTTTATTTTCCTTCCATAATGCACTAGGCCAACATGTCTAGGACATGTTTTCTTTGCCCATCATCATGTCATGGCCAGCCACTAACCTTAGGAAATAGGTTATTTGACATGCAACTCCACCCTTGTGTTAACATGCACTAATAAGCCATTTAAAATTAGCCTATCATATTTCACCATGGTTCACATTGATCCCTATTTAATAATTTCTCATAAAATTGGTAAAATTAGAGAATGAAACTTCCACATATGCATGCACACACATAGTAAGCATAGAATATAACAATTAATTATTTTTATGACTCGGTTTAGTGGTCCGAAACCACTTTCCGACTAGGGTCAATTTAGATTTGTCACAACTCTCCCCCACTTAAGAAATTTTCGTCCCGAAAATCTTACCGGTAAATAGGCTCGGGTATCGCTCTCTCATAGAGTCCTCAAGTTCTCAAGTGGCTTCTTCAATTCCGTGTTTATGCCACAACACTTTCACTAATGGGATTTTCTTATTGCGCAACTCTTTTACTTCGCGCATCAGAATGCGAACCGGCTCTTCTTCATAACTCAAATTAGGCTGAACCTCGACCTCAGATGGAGTAATTACGTGTGTCGGGTCAGACCTATATCGTCGAAGCATCGAGACATGGAAAACGTTGTGAATCCTTTCAAGCTCAGGGGGTAACATTAATCGGTACGCTACTGGTCCAACTTGTTCGGATACTTCATACGGTCCGATGAACCTCGGGCTCAATTTTCCCTTACGGCCAAATCTAAGCACCTTCTTCCAGGGTGAGACTTTGAGAAATACCTTGTCTCCAACTTGATATTCAATGCCTTTCCTTTTCAAATCCGCATACGACTTTTGGCGATCCGAAGCAGCCTTCAAACTTTCACGAATTACTCGAACTTTCTGCTCGGCATCCTTAATCAAATCAACCCGAAGATTTTACCTTGATGAAGTTCATCCGAATAATGGGGTGCGGCATTTACGACCGTATAAAGCCTCGTAAGGCGCCATCTTAATACTTGATTGAAAGCTATTGTTGTAAGCGAATTCAATCAAAGGCAAATATCTTTCCCATGAACCACTAAACTCAAGGATGCAACATCTCAACATATCCTCAAGGATTTGAATTATCCGTTCAGATTGACCATCGGTTTGGGGATGAAAAGTGCTAAAATGCGACTTGGTACCCAAAGCCTCTTGCAATTTCTTCCAAAATCGCGATGTAAATCTTGGGTCTCTATCCGTCGATAGAAACAGGTACCCCATGCAATCGAACAATTTGGGAGGCGTATAATTACGCCAATTTATCGGCGAAAAATCCGTGCGGACAGGATAAAATGAGCAGACTTGGTCGATCTATCAACAATGACCTAAATCGCATCTTTCTTACTTGCCGAAACGGTAATCCGGATATAAAATCCATTGTCACTCGATCCCATTTCCATTCGAGATATCATGATTGGTCAAGTAATCCGATGACACTTGATGTTCCGCTTTCACTTGTTGACATATCGACACCTTGAAACAAATTGAAATGTCTCGTTTCATACCGGGCCACCAAAATTGGCGTTTGGTCATTGTACATTTTAGTACTACCGGGTGGATTGACATTCAACTCTTGTGAGCCTCGCTCAAAATCATCGAAACAAGTTCAATTCCTTGGAATACATAATCGACCCTTGAGCGTCAAGCGGTCATTGTCGTCAATGAAATTCGATTCTTCATCCAAAACACATTCGCTCGCTTAGTGACCAATTCAGCGTCGACCTTCCGAGATTCAAGTATTTGATGAATCAATAACGGTTTGGCCTCTAATTCGACTACTAGCACCTCCTCGGGTGAAAGCGGATAAATGAGCATCCATCGCTCTCAAAGCGAGCGGTGCCTTGCGACTTAAAGCATCGGCCACCACGTTGGCCTTTCCCGGTGATAATCAATGATGAGTTCATAGTCTTTCAACAACTCAAGCCAACGTCTTTGTCGCGAGTTTAAATCTCTACGAGTCATCAAATATTTTAGACTCTTGTGGTCCGAATAAATATGACACCTTTCTCCAAACAAGTAATGCCGCCATATCTTCAAGGCGAACACTATGGTCGCTAGTTCAAGGTCATGGGTCGGATAGTTTCTCTCATGCGGCTTTAGTTGTCTCGACGCGTAAGCCACAACTCGACCTTCTTGTATCAACACACAACCTAACCCAAGCAAGGATGCGTCCATTGATATGACAAACTCTTTCTGGGACTCATTTGTACTAGCACTTGGGGCCTCGGTTAAACAAGTTTTAGTCGATCGAAACTTTCTTGACAGCGTTCCGACCACTCAAACTTAACATCTTTTAGAGTATTTTCGTCATCGATACAGCTATCATCGAAAAACCTTTCACAAATCGTCGATAGTATCCGGCAAGCCCCAAAAGCTCCTAACCCGGTAACATTCCTTGGAGGTTTCCAATCGACTATGGCGAAATTTTGTTCGGGTCCATCCCGACACCGATCACGGACACCACGAGCCCCAAAAAGCTAACCTCTCTCAACCAAAATTCACATTCTTGAACTTTGCGTATAATCGCTTATCTCGTAAAATTTGCAACACTAGCCTCGGTGTTCAGCATGTTCGATTTCATCTCTCGAATAGACCAAAATGTCATCGATAAATACAACTACGAACCGATCCAAGTATGGCCTGAAAATTCTATTCATTAAATCCATAAATACCGTGAGGGCATTAGTGAGCCCAAGCGGCATCACCAAGAATTCAGTAGTGACCGTACCTCGTTCTAAAAGCGGTTTTGGGTATGTCCGATTCTCGGACCCTCAACCTGATAGTACCCGACCTCAAATCTATCTTTGAAAACACTGAGGCTCCCTTTAATTGATCAAACAAATCGTCAATTCGTGGCAACAGATATTTATTCTTTATCGTCACTTTATTCAACTGACGATAGTCGATGCACAATCTCATAGTTCCATCCTTCTTCTTCACAAACAATACTGGTGCGCCCCATGGAGAAAAACTCGGTCGAGCGAAACCTCTATCCGTCAATTCTTGCAATTGAACCTTCAATTCCTTTAATTCCGTTAATGCCATAAGATACGAGGCTATTGAAATCGGCGTAGTACCGGGTACAACTTCGATGCCGAATTCCACTTCTCGAACCGGTGGCAATCCCGGTAACTCCTCAGGAAAAATATCTAAATGCTCACAAACCACTGGTACCGATTCGAGTTTCCTTTCCGTCTCTTTACTTTCAAACACATACGCAAGGTATGTTTCACACCCTTTTCACATACCTCGGCGGTCATAGAAGATATTATCTTTGGCACTCCTTTTGAATCAGTAGACTCGACTCGGACTACCTCGTTATTTACACTCCTCAAATCAATGGTTTTCCTTTTGCAATCCACCACTGCATCATGTACGGTCAGCCAATCCATACCAAGAATAACATCGAATTCATCAAATGGTAGAAGCATCAGATCGGTAGGAAAGCAGATTCTCGAATTATTAGGGGCATCTCTTGCACACTTTATCAACGATGCGTATTGACCCAAAGGGTTTGACACCGATTACGAACTCGATAGACTCAACAGTAGAGTCTTCTTGGATGCTAAGGTTTCACATACATACAAATGAGTAGAGCGGGGTCAATCAATGCAATCACACTAGTATCAAAGAGAGTAAAAGTACCGGTGATAACGTCGGGGAGGATGCCTCCTCTCGTATGCGGATGGCATATGCTCTAGCGAGAGCACGGGTCTCGGATCGGACATCGTATTAGAGGTTCCTCTCGATTACCACCCCTACCTCCAGAAATTCTGGGGCCTACCTCCGGCCGTCGTTCCACTAGGTCTTGCACCTTGCGTCTTATTCCTCTCATCTAGCTCCGTGCAATCTCTAATGAAGTGGTCCCTCGAACCGCATCCATAATGAGCCCTATTAACGGACTTACCTAACATTCACCTAGGTGTCGTCTTCCACATTGGGGGCATTGGGTTTCTCTTGACAATTATTGCCCACACTAGCTACCAAGTAGCTCGGGAGTCCGTCGATGGTCGGGCTCGATGGAAATTCCATGATCGCCCTCGACTTACTAGTGTCCTCCACGAATTTCTTTACGGTCGAGAACGGAGCTTTACTCACGATCTTTTACGATAATCTCTTGCTTCAAATTCAGCCTTCTTCTTCTCCTTTCCAAGTTCTTCCGCCTTGCGTGCTCGTTCGACTAGTGTTACGAACTCCTTTATCTCCAAAATACCCACTAGCGACTTTAAATCTTCATTCAATCATTCTTCAAATCTTTTGCACATAGCAACCTCATCACCACACACTCCGAGCATACCGACTAAGTCTTACGAACTCATGTTCAGATTCGAGATCTTGTCATACGGCCTTGCTTGAGCTCCAAAAATTCCTTACGCTTCGATCGATGAACCGTTGACTAATATATTTCTTCGAAATTCGTTTGAAAGAAATCCCAAGTAACTTGTTCCTTTGGGACTATGGAAATCAAGGTCCTCCACCAATAGTAGGTGAGTCTCATAACAAAGATATAGCACACTTAAGACATTCATCGGTGTGCATGACAGTTCATCAAACACTCTAATGGTGTTATCAATCCGAACTCGGCCCTTTCGGCATCGCCGGTAACTATGGCCTTAAACTCCTCCCCACGCTTCCTAATCAAGTCCACGGTGGTTTACTCAGCCTCACGGGATCGATGGCGATGGCATTACGGGCTCTTGGGGTGGATTATATAAATTCGGAATGGTTGGACAGCCGGATTGGTTCGGGCATATTGCGCGACCCACTCATTCATCATGGTGAAGAAGGCTTGTTTCGCCTTCATTTTGATTATTCGCGGATGACCGAGGCTCAACAGGCGGTGTCCCTTGCGCAGAGCAGCCGCTACACTTTCAACGTCATCCGCCAAGGGTCTCTCTACCGGGTTCCATTGCTAATCAAAACAAAATTTCAACCGTCGAAGTCATCACATTATTAAGCACTAACGATTTGGCATGTATAGCTAGACTCACACGCGCTATGGTAGTCCTAGAACCGACTAAACCATAGCTCGATACCAATTAAATGTAACACCCCAAACCCGTGACCGTCACGGATTTGACCACGAGGTGTTACCGGGCTTACTTTACTTATTCCTCTCTTGGAATTTTTTTTTTTGTTTTCCTTTTTCTGTTCCAGGCAGGCTAGTTAACTGCATCACTGTCACCTTAAAAATCATATCTCGAGTTCCAGAACTCGAAAATGAGTTTCGTCAATTTTCCCTAAAACTAGACTCATATATCCATCCATGGATTTATTTCTAGAATTTTTGGTCGGGCCAATTGGTACAGTTTATTAGTTAAAGTCACCCCTGTTTCAGGGTTTGACTACACTGACCTTTACGCATTACGACCTGGATATCATCTCGTACAGAGCTCTAATGCTCATGCCGTTTCTTTCTAATGAAACCAGACTCAAAGGGGAATCTACGCATATAAGGCATGACTTCTAATTGTTTCTGGATAATTTATGGTAAATTTTCCAAGTCAGAGCAGGGGATCCAGAAACCGTTCTGGCCCTGTTTCGTAAAAACCTGAATATCTCTTAAAATACAGCTCATACGGTCGTTTCGTTTCGTCCATATGAAAATAGATTCATCAAGCTTCAATTTCATAATTTATTCACTATTTAATTCTACTTCTACTATTTTTAGTGATTTTTCCATCTCACCTCACTGCTGCTGGCAGCATCTGGTACTAAAGCAAACAATGACTATTTCATAATTCTTCCATGGCCAACTATTTCATCATACATAATACAAACTATGGCCACCTTATCAAAATTAAGGTTTCTAAGGCTCGTGCCTATAGGTTATAGATTCACACTCAACCGACCACATAGGCCTTCTTCGCATGGCTTAAAGTTTACAACCCGAGATTCAACAAAACAAAGTAGCCTATACATGCCAAATGTTCTCCTAGTTCAACTACGAAGACAATACCAAAAGATTTCCAGCGGTGTGATGACTTCAACGACGGTTCCGAAACGCATAAACGATACGAGTCCAAGAGACCTAAAATGGGTGACAAGAAAACACCGAGTGAGTTTATAACTCGATAAGTCATAAGCATTTCACAACCATCCGTTACTAAAATTATCATAAAATGAAATAATGAAACAAGGCCCAGCGTTCCAGCCATACCGAACTATACCATAGTTCCTTAGACCTTTCGGATCAATCTCATACCAAGTCATACATTTACATTTCATATACTATTCAATAGGATATTTGAAGCAATTTCCATACATCATTTCATTTCCGCAACAATCATGCAATTGAAATCATCACATAGATTTAAAACTTACCGATTCAACTCGAGCATGAACATAGTATCTATTAGCCACGAACTCAAGGTACTTACTCTTTCCGCTGTCCATACTCAACTCGATGAAGACACACCCTCCATATAATTGTTCGATCGGAGATATATATATATAGAGTACGCACACACAGTGCTTAATACTCGATTTCGCACACTTAGTGCCATGTGATTTAAGCCCGCACACATAGTGCCATACCCTTGAGCTCGCACACCCAAAGGTCAGTATATTTCCAGCATGCACACTTAGTGCCATATATTTCCAGCATGCACACTTAGTGCCAATCTCGTCACCGTACACACGTATTGCCCAAGACACTTAGTGCCGAAAGCAAACTTTCTACACAATTCACTATTTCTTTTACATTCAACAATGTCATCATTCCATACACATACTTTTCATTTACATATCATCTCATTAAACACAATTGCATAGATATTATGATCATTTAAAACAATGCTAAATATATGCTTAATGACTTACCTTGTGTTGGGTAAAATGGTTCCAACTCGGCTATTCGATGTTCTTTCCTTTGCTTTTGCTTGATTCTCCCCTCTAGCTTCTTGAGCTAATCAATAAATTAACTAGTTTAACCGTCTTGCCAAATATTTATACATATATACATGACATCAACAATACTATCATCATTAATTCATCAATTCACAAAGTTTTATTTCACGAACATTTGACCCATTTTACCCCATATGGCGAATGCTACATTCATTACCCAACTAGCCATTCAACAATTTTCAGCCTCATTACCACCTTTTTATGTCTAATCGTCTAAATGAGATCATAAACATGCCTAACTATAGCCGAATGTGCAACATTAATCTAGCATTTCCATTGCATTTAACACTTAACATTTACCCCATCTAGGCCAAATTTTGCTAGCACACAAGCCTTTGGCGAATGTCCTTGGCCTCTAGTCACCCAAAATTTCTTTGTTCTTTAAAATTCATCCAAGACTACATTCGGCACTTCCAACTAATAATTTAGGTGCTCTCAAGCTCATTCACAAGTACTATTATATATCACATTAAGCATTAAATCATTTTGCAACATAAATTTTATAGCATGGCGAATACTCATGCACATACACACATAACAACAAGAACTCAATGGCACAAAAATCTCCTTTTGTTAAACATTCGAACTCACTCATCTCCATGCTTTCATCACAACAACATCAAAACACTAATTAGGAAATACAACATTCTTGGCGAAATTTAACTCACCTAACAACTTAGTTTCGATCCAAGATTCAAGGAAAAATTTGAACCAATCTTCCAAACTATGCATGCATTTTCAAGAGTGGCATAAAACATACCTTCTTGTATCAAAACACCTTAGTCTAGTAAGCTCCCATGGCTGATTTTCTCAAGCTTCCCCCTTTCTTCTTAGTACATTCGGCCATGCAAAGAAAAATGAGAGAATGGACACTTTTTTTCTTCTTCTCAAGTCATGGCAATTGTAACAAAATGAGAAAGGATGAACAACAAAATTTTTCTCCTTTCTTTTCCTCAACTCACGGCAACAAGGGGGCATCCACACTCTTTTTTTTCATCATTTTCCTTTTTTTCATTTCTTTATTTTCCTTCCATAATGCACTAGGCCAACATGTCTAGGACATGTTTTCTTTGCCCATCATCATGTCATGGCCAGCCACTAACCTTAGGAAATAGGTTATTTGACATGCAACTCCACCCTTGTGTTAACATGCACTAATAAGCCATTTAAAATTAGCCTATCATATTTCACCATGGTTCACATTGATCCCTATTTAATAATTTCTCATAAAATTGGTAAAATTAGAGAATGAAACTTCCACATATGCATGCACACACATAGTAAGCATAGAATATAACAATTAATTATTTTTATGACTCGGTTTAGTGGTCCCGAAACCACTTTCCGACTAGGGTCAATTTAGGGCTGTCACAGTACTAATTGGCTTGACCAAAAATTCTAGAAAAAAATCTGTAGATGGACATATGAGTCTAGTTTCAGGGAAAATTACGAAACTGATTTTCGAGTTGTAAAACTCAAGTTATGATTTTTGAAGCGACTAGTACACAGATTGGCAGCTTGTCTGGAAAATTCTCAATAAGTGGTTTGAAGTCTGTTAACACCTCGTGTTCGACTCAGGCGACGGTCTCGGGTTCGGGGTGTTACAAATAAAGGTGCTACGAGAGATTCGACTGTGAGATCTGAGGCATGAGCACCTACCAGAGCTTTTGTTATTTGTGCACGAGAGGAGACATCATCGCCAGACGTTATTACTGGTACTTTTTCTCTTTTTGATACTGATATATTTGCGTTGATAGATCCTGGATCAACCCATTCATATATCTGTATCAATTTAGTGTTTAAAAAGAGTTTACATGTTGAGTCTATAGAATTTGTAATTAAAGTATTGAACCTCTTAGGCAAATCTATTTTAGTTGATAAAATTTGTAAGAATTGTCCTCTAACGACTCGGGTTTACTATTTTTGGGCTGACTTGATGCTTCTACCGTTTGATGAGTTTGATGTGATTTAAGGTATGGACTAGCTGACTATGCATGATGCGATTGTGTATTGTAGATAGAAGACTATCAAATTGAAATGTCAAAATGGTGAGATTCTTCGCATTAATTCTAATGATTCGAATGAATTACCTATTGTGATATCGTCTATGTTAGCTCAGAAATATTTGGAAAAGGGTTATGATGCATATCTTATGTATTGGATACAAAAGTGTCTGATTGTGAGTTTTTGGATGTATTTCCAGAAGAATTACCGAGTTTACATCCGATCAGAGAAGTTGAATTTGGCATTGAATTAGTACCAAGAACAACACCAATATCGATAGCTCTATACAGAATGACTCCAACAGAATTAAAAGAGTTGAAAGCTCAATTGCAAGAGTTGACAGACAGAGGTTTTCTACAACCGATTATTCTCTTTGGGGTGCACCGGTATTGTTCATGAAAAAGAAAGATGGCTCGATGAGAATGTGAATTGACTACAAACAGTTGAATAAAGTGATTATAAAGAACAATAACCTCTACGGTGGATTGATGATTTATTTGATCAGTTGAAAGGAGCTATAGTATTTTTAAAGTTTGATTTGAGATCAGGTTACTATCAGTTGCGAGTCAAAGAGTCAGATGTCCCGAAAGTCACATTCAGAACAAGGTATGGAAATTATGAATTCCTTTTTGTGCATTTCGATTTAACTAATGCTCCTGCCATTTTTATGGACTTGATGAACCAGATATTCAGACCATATTTAGATAGATTTGTTTTTGTATTCGTTGACGACATTTTGATCTATTCACGAGATGAATATGAACATACTGAACATTTATGAATTGTGTTACAAACTCTACATGACAAGCAGTTATTTGCAAAGTTCAGTAAATGTTAGTTTTTTCTCAAAGAGGTTGGATTTCTAGGGAACATTGTTTTAGCTTACGGTATTAGAGTTGATCCAAGCAAGATTTTTGATATTGTTGATTGGAAACCTCTGAGAAGTGTATCTGAAGTACGTAGTTTTCTAGGCTTAGTGGGTTATTATTGAAGATTCATAAAAGGATTCTTAATGATTGCGGCACCAGTGACATGACTGTTACAAAAAAGATGTGAAGTTGAATAGTCAGAAAAGTGTCAACAGAGTTTCGAACAGTTGAAAGTACTATTAACAGAAGTACCAGTTTTGATTCAACCTGAATTGGGTAAAGAGTTCGTGATTTGTAGTGATGCATGGTTAAACGGATTGGATTGTTTTTTAATACAAGATGGAAAAGTTATAGCTTATGCTTCCCAACAGTTGAAACCACATGAAAAGAATTATCTAACACATGATTCGAAGTTGGCCGTAATTTTGTTTGCATTGAAAATTTGGCGACACTACTTATACGGTTAAAAATGCCACATTTATACAGATCACAAGAGTTTGAAAAATCTGATGACATAGAAAGATTTGAATTTATGACAATAAAGATGGCTCGAGTTATTGAAATATTATGATTTTGTGATTGATTATCACCCAGGAAAAGCTAATATTGTTGCTGATGCCCTGAGTCAAAAATCTTTGTTGCATTACGAGCAATGAACACATAGTTGATGATTTGTGATGATGGGTCTATTTTAGCCGAGCTAAAAGCTAAACTAGTATTTCTTCAAAAAATCTGTGAAACTCAAAAAGATGACCGTGAATTGCCAGCTAAACGAATTCAATTGAGTATATTTCTGATTTAGAATTTCATATTGGAATTAATGACTGTTTAATGTTTCGAAATAGGATTTGTGTACTGAAAGATACAGAGCTTGTTCAGAAAATTTTGCATGAAGCACACAGTCGTCATTTTTCTAGTCATCTGGGTAGTACCAAGATGTATAATGATTTGAAACAACTGTACTGGTGGTTGCGTATGAAACGAGATATATCAAAACTTGTATCGAAATGTCTGATTTGTCAGCAAGTAAAAGCTGAACATCAAGTACCATCGGGTTTACTACAGCCTGTAATGATTCCCGAGTGGAAATGGGATAAAGTTTAATGGATTTTGTATTGGGATTGCCTCAAACTCTGAAAAAGAAAGATGCTATTTGGGTTGTCGTTGATCGACTAACGAAATCTGCTCATTTCATACTAGTTCGTACAGACTACTCACTTGATAAATTGGCAGAAATGTACATTTCTGAGGTTGTTCGATTACACAGTGTACCACTATCTATTATTTCTGATAGAGATTCGAGATTTACGTCGTACTTCTGGAAGAAGTTGCAAGAGGCTCTAGGAACAAAGTTATATTTTAGTACTGCATTTCATTCTCAAACTGACGGTCAGACTGAAAGAGTTTGTAACATCTCGATTTTGGGCCTAGTCAGAATAGTGGTCTCGGGACCACAAATTCAAAGTCAAGAAAATTATTTTATTGTTATTTTTGAGTCATAGCATGTATATATTAGTGCAAGAGAAATTTGATGAGTTAATTTTAACGTTTGCAAGTCCAATTACCAAAAAGGAGTAAATAGTATAAAGTTCAAAAGTCCTAATTTGATAGCTAAAAGTGTCTAATAGAGAGAGAGCCTAAATTTGGGGTCTTTAAAGGGGAATTACACCCTTAGAAATAGGGTGGCCGGCCATAGGGGACAATGAGTTGAAAATTTTCAATGTTAGGTAAGTGATTTTTGACTTTTTGACTAAAATAAGAGTAAATAAAGGGAAGACAATATCATCCATATTTTATCTTCTTTCTCCATAAAAAATTAGCCATTGAAGGGTGTTTGAAAGCTTAAAAATTTTAGCAACTTTAAGCCTTCACAAGTAAGTGATTTTCCAACCCTTTGTTGAATATTTTTGTACTTTTGAGACCCTTGAAGCTTGAGCTTTCAAATGAGGGTACTATTTTGCAAAATGAATAAGAGTTTAGGGTTTTTCCATGAAAGGGTTTGTGATTTTTTTTGAGTTTTTATGGAAGAAAATGAGTCTTGAGTGTCTTATAAACAACTTTTGTGAAAGGTGTTACCATGAAAACACCTAAAAGGACCATTTTACACAAGTTGTAAAATAGATGTTAAATATGTTAAATAGTGAGAATTTGGTGTTTCTATAAGAGTAGAAAGTGTTCGGCTAGGCTTAAAGTGTGAAGAAATTTGATAAAAATTGATTTTTGGGCTTAGGGCTAAAATGGTCATTTTGCAAAAGTCTAGGGGCAAATTGGTCATTTTGCCTAATTATAAATTGTAGAGTGCCTTGATTGATAAAGAGACTAAATAAGTACATTTTTCTATTATAGATTAAGAAATACCAAATCTGAACCTAGACTAGGGGAAAGCCAAGCAGATCGACTAGATCGACTAGTCGCCACATTTTGTAATTCGAGGTAAGTTGTATGTAAATAATACAACTACATTGCTTATGTATGTGTTGAATTGTCTTTAAATTAATATAGCATGAATTGCTCGAGTGTAGAATTGAGAAAGTATGATGATGATAGAGATAGTATAATTCTCGATTGAGCCTTAGGAAATAAATCGGATATTCAAGCCATGACGTCACTTGTGTGAGCTACTGTAAGACATGTCTGGGACATGCATCGGCCATATTATGAGAGCCAATGTAAGACCGTGTCTAGGACATGGCATTGGCATTGAGACGAGTGCTAGTGTAAGATATGTCTAGGACATGCTTCAGTCTCTAGACCTAAGCCAGTGTAAAACATGTCTAGGACATGCATCGGCTACTAGAGGTGTCAGTGTAAGACCATGTCTGGGACATGGCTTCGACATAGATATGCTACAGCTTGTGTAAGACCATGTTTAGGACATGGCATCGGCACCTACCCCATGTTTTAGGTTAAATGAGTATCCGATAATGATCCAAATGGTTCAACAGTGGAAGTATGATTTCAAGTTAACAAGGAAAGTATAACCGTGTTGTAAATGACACAGGTATTTATATGGTATGTATGAAATGTGAGCTCAATATATACTATATGAAGTGTATTGACTATTGATGAATAAGTTTTCCTTATGCCATTTGCGTATTATAATACTTGTTGATGAATGGTAAAGTTATGTTGTATATTTATTTAAGTGCAACTTACTAATCTTTATGCTTACTCCCTCTCTTTTTTCATTTTCTTATCCGCCTATCTAGCTCAAGGATCAACGAAAGTTAGAGATATCGATCACAGTATCAATCAAAGCTTTCAGTATAGTTTGATTTATATTTTTGAATATGGCATGTATAGGGAACTAGACGGATGTTTTGTGTCTTTATAAGTTTAGCCAAATGTGTTGATTTGGGATAAATCCCTCATTTTGTATTAAGCCTTGAATGATGGCTAACATTCATTTTGATTTATATACAAAGATGTTATTTAGTAAAATACACACATGGAATGTTGTTTATTGTGGTTGAATTGGTTGCATGAGATAGCTTTGTATTGGTTTTGGTTCTTAATGTGTAGGCTGTGTAAATAAGGGTGGCAAAGAGGCTTGGTAAATAGCCTTACATTATCCACACGGGTAGGCAGTCAGGAGTGTGTCTAGGTCGTGCGTGACACACAGTCTACCCTATGGGCGTGTGGTCCGGACATGTGTCTCCTGGAAGTAAAGATTTCAAGTCAGTATGCATAATAGTAAACACACGGACAGAAACACGGCCGTGTGTCTCAGCTGTGCGATGGACACAGCCCAGCACACGGGCGTGTGGCTTGGTCGTGTGACATTATGGGGCTACCGAAGTTAGAAACAGAATGTCCATGTTTTTACACATAGGCTAGGACGCGAGAGTGTCATGGCCGTGTGAAGGACATGGGCAAGGAATACGGGCGTGTACCGGGCCGTGTGAAAACCCTTGTAGGTGTGCATTTAGAATTTATTCAACACGAGTGGAGGACACGAGCGTGTGCATGAATTGCTTAGGCCGTGTGAGCCACAAGGGCCATCAACATGACCATGTCAAATTAGTCACACGGGTGTGTTGCCCCTCCCACACGGGCATGTGCTTTTGTATCTAGTAATGTTTTTAAGAGTCTATGGAAAGATCCGAATCATTCTCAAATGGTTTTAAATGACGGTTGGAATATCATAGGCCTTTGTTATGAGGTCCTTGATAAAGAATCAGAAAATTTTTAAATTTGACTAAATAATGATGACTAAGGAAAGGGTGTTTGTATACGACCGAGTCAGGTAACACCTCATATTCTGTCTCAGCATAGGGTACGGGTGTGGGCTATTACATTTAATGGTATCAGAGCTATGGTTTATTCAGTTCTAAGACTAACATAGCAAGAGTTCGAGTCTAGTTATACATGCCATAACTGTATATTGATAGTGTGATGACTTCTAATGATTATAAATTGTATTTTCTATATAGTAAATAGATCCTAATAGAGCCACGATGAATGATGTGGAGAGTAATGCGACGACTCCTGCCGAAGGGACCTCACCAGTTGCTTGTGAGCCCATGACTATGGGCCAAGATGGAAGGGCAAGAGAAGCCTATCTCCGAATGATGGATGTTGGTATTCGGAGTTCATTCGTGCGAATCAAAACACTCCACCTCCCCACCTCCTCCAGTTACTTAGTATGCCCTGCCAGCTCTGCAAGGCGTGGACTAATTAGGAGAGAGAAGCCTCCGGTAGACAAGATTAACAAGCAAGGGTCTAAGAAATTCCGGGCTAACATAGATGACGTGTAACATCCCAACATGGGTCCTAGTTAGAACAGTGGTTTTGGGACCACAATTCCGACATTGAAATGTTTGATTTATGATTATTATGAGGTCTAAAATATGAGAATATGCATGTGTTAAAGTTTCATTAAGAAATTTTATGAGCAAGGTGTCCAATTGGAAAATAAGGACCAAATTGAATAAATTGTAAAACTTGGGTTCTAGAAGGAATTTGTATGAAGTTGCTTTAAATTATTAATTACAAGGTTTGCCCAATTTCTAAGTTTTTAGACAAAAATGGGCATGAATGGATAAAATTAGGAAGAAAAGGCTCAAGGACATTTTGGTCATTTGGCTAATTAATGAAATAAAATGGGAAAATGTAGGCAAAAATTAGCCATTTTTCTCTCTCATCCAGTCGAATTTCTCAAGCCCTCCCTAGCTAGGGTTTTCAACATTTTCAAGCTCAATAGTAAGTGCTCCTAAGCCCCGTCTTTAATGTTTTTCGTTTTTTTAAATACTAGTAGCTTACTCTCTCCATTTCTACCCATATTTTGAGTTAGGGTTCTTGTTTACAAAGTGACCCATGTGTGACATGTTTATTCTTTGATGTTTTACAGAGGAATATGAAAGTTGGATGTGTGTTAAACATCTTTTTCTAGGTGATTTTCATGAAAAACCCCTAAAAGGATCTTTTTGCAAATGGCACAAAATATGTGGTAGAAATGTGAAATAATAGAAAATGTGGGCTACCATAAGAGGGAAAAACTTTTGGCTAGGCTTGGGTAATGTAGAAATTTCATGCATTTCATCATATGAGCCTAGGGACTAAATCATAAATAATGTAAAAGGTTCGGGGCAAAACGATCATTTTGTCTGGGGGTGAAATTTAGACTCGAAAAGAATAATGTGAGGTATTAATGATTCCTTTTTATTGTTATAGATCCTGAGGAACAAATTTTAGAGGTCGACCAAGGAAAATGAAAGGTTTCAGAATAACCGAAACACGAAACCGAAATGAGTACCACGTAAGTTCGAATAACTTTAAGTAAACTATCAATATGCCTAATTACATGTGTTATGAATGCATGATATTTGATTATAATGATGGCATGAAAATCCATGAAATATGTTAATAATAGTGACATGATAATAATGCCTCTGTTGAAGTAAAAAGGGAAATTCGATGGATAAACCATGGCTTACACGACTCGAGATCTCGCATGTGTTGCAGAAAAGGATTTAGCCCGGACGGGTAATCTGTTGATGTCAAATATAGAAAGGATCTAGCCTGGACAAGTGTTCCTTGAGTGGTCGAGCCTCCCGAAGAATATGTGTGCATTGTGGATTTAGCCCAGACAGGTAATCCGATAGGGTTTGAATTTATCTTGGATTGGTAATTCAGATCTGAGCTCATTAAGGGTGTTTGTCTCTATAAGGGATTTAGCTTGGATTGGTAATCCCGACATCGCCCTATGAGTTTACATTACGGAGGATTTAGCCTGGACTAGTAATCCTGGTGTATGATGTGAGGTTCGTGGGAGTGCGTACATGAGATGATTGCTCTTATGACTTGATGGTAAATGGATAATCCATTGAGATTTCTGAGAAACTCAATGGGATTAACATGAGATAGAAAAATGAAAATGTTGAATGATGAGCTCATCTAAGACAAATTACATGGTGCATTGTGATAAGACTAACTTGTTGATTAAGTGTATATGATAGGGAAATCATTCCATGCTTGTTGGTTTTATTGCCTAATATGGCTGTATGCTAATTAACCGGTAAGTTTACTTTCTAGTTGTTTGGGCTTACTAAGCATGTAAATGCTTACCCCTCTCTTTTCCCTGTCTTACAGAGCTCGTGGACTCGCAAAGATTGGGAGACGGTTGGAGAATCAACACATGATCGTCTTGTCTAGATTTGGTATATAGATACTCTTGTTTTGTTCAATGGCATGTATAGGGCTTTTGTTATTTTGTTATATGTGTCATTTGATTAGCCAATACGAAGGCTTGTAAAGTTATACATATTCACTTGTATGTGTCCATGGAATTAGCTCATATTGATGTAGGTTATGACCTACAAATTTTATGAATGCTTGTGTTCCGTTGTGCTAATGATGATGAAATATTGTATATCACATTTAAATACATGTATTGTGACCAAATCACATGGGTTGTCTAGACCAGAACTAGCAATGAGTTATAATAATGAGCCAACCTTAAAAGTGTTGTAAGGCATAGAAATCCTTAGTACAAAGGGAATAACCTAGTATAACATCTTGATTTTGGGCCTAGTCAGAACAGTGGTTTTGGGACCACAAATCCATTGAGGAAAATTTCATTTTTATTATAATTTTATGGTCTACAATTTCACGGAATGATTTCGTGAAAATTTCGTTCGAAAATTTCGATGTTTGGGCACTTGATTTGGTCAAAAGAACTAAATTGTAAAAAGTACAAAAGTTGAGTTCTACATATTAGAAGTGTCTAACTGTTATGAGTTTTTAAATTAAAGGTATTTAAATGGCAATTAGACCATTTTGAAGTTTGTGGACAAAAATGAACATGGTATGATAGGTTTTTAAAAGTTCTTCATTAAGGGCATTTTAGTAAATTGGTAATTAAATGAATTAAAAATGCAAAAATAAGCCAAATTTGCTCATCTTCTTCCTCATGGTCGAATGTATAAGGTTTTCAACCTTTCCAAGCTCATTTGTAAGTGACCCCAAGCCCTGTTTTTAATGTTCTTTACATTTTTGAAGTCCCGAGTAACATGTTCTAGCTATTTCTACAACTTATTTGAGCTAGGGCTTTTGTTTAAAAATTTACACATGAATGATATGCATGTATTTTTATGTTTAATGGTTGAATATGAAGCTTGAAATTGAGTTAAACAACTTTTGTTAAGTGATTTTACGTGAAAACGATTAAAATGCCATAATCGATAAAAATACCTAATGTTCATAAATACATGTTAGAGTGAGAATTTTATGTTGCCATAGAAGGGAAAAATGATCAGCATGTCATAAAACATAAGAAAATAGGATGAAGTTTAATTTCCGAGCCTTGGGAAAAAAATGAAAATATGCAAAAGTTTAGGGGTCAAAATGAAAATTTGTAAAAATATGATTTTTAGACCCGTATGAATAATTTGACTAATTAGTAGCCTAATGGTGATATTATAGATCAAGGAAATCAAGATTCGGGCTTAAATCGAGAAAATACAAGGTTACAGACTAAAATGGTAAATTGCTATTTCTGGATCGAGGTAAGTTCGTGTGTTAATAATAATGCAATACCATGCATGAATTGAAATTCTATATTGATATGGCATAAATTGTATGATTTAATATGTTTAAGAGAAGTTGATGGATGGTGTGTATGATATGGAAAAATGTAATGCTTGTTGTGTCATGTGAAATTGAATGGCAAATTATTGTTACATGAATTGAGTGTTAAATTACTATTTCCTGGGTTGTATAAATTGCTACACGGTTGTACTTGACAAGATTTGGACAAGTAAGTTCGGATAACTTAAAGTAAACTCCTAATATGCCTAATTATATGATTTGTGAATGAATGATGTTTGCATTTATTGATGACATAAAAATTTCATGAAATGCATCTTTGATAATGATTTGTTGAAAAATATCTCGGTTGAGGTTTAAAAAGGGAATTCGATGGATAAACCATGTTTTAAAAGTGAATTGAGATCCTGCGTGTGTTGCAGAAAGGATTTATCCTGGACGGGTAATCCGTTGATCTCAATTATGAAAAGGATCTAGCCTGGACGGCTATTCCTTTGGATGATCGAGCCTCCCAAAGAATATATGTGCATTGGATTTAACCTGGACGGGTAATCCAATTAGGGTCTGAATTTAGTCTGGACTGGCAATTCAGATCCGAACTCAGTAAAGGTGTTTGTTGCAATAAGGGGTTTAGCCTAGACTGGTAATCCCGATATCACTTTATGAGTTTACGATACGAGGGATTTTGCTTGGACTGGTAATCCCGCCGTAAGATGTGAGGTTCGTGGGAGTGCATACATGAAATGATCATTCTTATAAATTGACGGTAAATGGATAATCCATTGAAATTTACTAGGAACTCAATGGGATTAATATGATGTATATCAATGAAATGATAAATGATGAGCTCTTCTAAGACAAATTTACATGGTGAATTGTCATGAGACTAATTTGATGATTAAGTGCATGTGATAGGGAATTATCCTATACTTGGAATTTATGACTAAGTGTGCCCATGAGAAATAATAACTTTTATATTGAACTCCGTTGTGAAAAAATGAGTAAGGGATCCTTTAAAGGGTAAGTTCATGATAGTTGGAAAGGATCTTATGATAGTGATCATTATATTGTACCAAAACAGATTTGGACAACAGCATTGGTCCGAATTTGAAAATCCACTAAAAATAGTGAAAATTTAGTTACAAGCTTAATAAAATATGAAATTAAATCTTAATGAGTCTAGTTTCATATAAAGGAAACAGTTAAATCAAAAGAATTCTGTATCATGAGATATTTGAATTCTTATGAGGCAGAGTCGGAGTGATTCGAGACTCCCCTATCTCAAATTTGGAAAATGACTAGAACTTGTACAAAAATAATTATGAGTTAAAATTTATATTACTGAAATTCTTAATGAGTCTAGTTTTAGTAGAAATAGACAGGAACATTATCCGAGTCTCTTACTATAAGATAAATAAATTTTAGTGAAGAAAGGTCGAAGCTGTCAAACAGTGAAATAGGGGAGACTTTTAATAATAAACTGTACTTCTTGGCTAGACCAAAAATTCTAAAAATTTTATGACAACAATATTATGAGTCTAGTTTCTTGGAAAATTAATGGATCTTAATTTGGAGTTCAGTAGCTCCGGATATAAATAATTTAATGTTTGTGACTCGGGAAAATAGCTTAGCTGGAATTTGAATAAATAGAAAAAAATGAAAATAGCATGTTATCGTATTGCTTATTATTTTCATGCGAGCTTACTAAGCGTAAAGCTTACTCCCTCCTTTCCATTTCTTTTAGTTTTGTTAGGTCAGCTCGGGGTTGGAGATCGTCGGAGGCAGCATCACACTATCGAGCCATTATCCGTGGAGTATTGATATGTGTATGTTAAATGTTTTCAAATGAGTGGCATGTATAGGGACTTACTTTTTCTATGATGAATATTGTTGTGATTAGCCAAAGGTATTGGTTTATATTGATTTGTTGTTTATAGCCATGAGATATGACTTATAATGATTTTGGCTTGTAAGCCTATTTATCCATGATATGTGTTAATGTCTTGTGATGTGGTTATGTGATTGTACTTGTTCACTATTTATGAGAAGTATATTGCATATGTACATGATTAATGTCATTGAAATCATGTATGTTTGTGTATGTAAAGATGACAAAAAGGGTTGGAAATTAGCCTAGGTCTTGACCACACAGGTAGAGACATGGCCGTGTGTCTCAGCCATATGGAGGACACTACCTCTGGCCACGAGTGTGTGCCTTGGCCGTGTGCCCTTAAACGGTTGTTGATGTCATAAACAGAGAGTTACATGGGCTGAGGACACGGGCGTGTCCCAAGCAACACTGACGTGTGTGACTACACGGCCCAACCCACACGGGCGTGTCACTCTCCAAAGCTAGAATATTGTTAAGTTGCCCAAAGACTTTCAAAAATTCTTGGTTTAGTCCCGAACCACCCCGATGTTTGTTATAGGCTTCGAAGGCCTGTATAAGGAACAATATGCATGTGTTTGAAAAGTTTTAATTTTGGGTGAAATTTGGTAACCCAGTTTTGTATGTTTGTGAATGTTTATGTCCGGTAACGCCTTGAATCCTGTCCCGGAGTTGGATACGAGTGAGGAGTGTTACATTTAGTAGTATGAGAGCTATGGTTTAGTCAGTTCTCGGACTAGCCTAGCATATGTATTAGAGTCCAGCAATAAATGCCACCGATCCGTGATAGTGTGATGTCTCCTGATGTGTATGAGAGCCACTTTGTTTAGACAAAGGTACTCTCCAACCGAGCTAGACCAACCATGTTGAATGTGAGGCAAAAATATTCGAGTAAAGTATAGTCATGACGAACTAAAACTTGGAAAGGTACGAATGAGGATTCATCAAATGTGTACATGGTGAAATGAGCTTATTTATGATTAATAGATAATTCTATGATGTAAATAGTTGATTTGCTTGAGTGAATACATGTGTTTAGATAACTTACCAAAGATATAGATGGAATGAACATTCACGTATGCTTATATGAAAAATCATGGTTGATAAGCTCGTATAGCTTAAGTAAATGTGTTAAATTACTTGGACTGATTCATATGATTGTAACGATATGTCTAAATGATAGTGTACGAGGTAAAAGTATGGATTGTGATAAACTTATCTGTGTTTTTTGGCCCATGTATGATATCATGTGCATGACTTATATAATTAAATGAATAAATAAGTAAAGTTATCCTAAAAACATGGAATGCATGTATAATTATACTTGACTAAATGAGATAACTGGAAAGTGGGCATTAAATCAATATGAATGTTAGTTACTTGAAATGAATGAGATGATTGAGATACGATTGCTATGATGAAAACTGTGTTACATGTATATGTATATGAGAGTTGAGTCAGAGGCCCTACGACCCCCTCCCCATTGCCAAAGTGGTGCTTTATAATGGAAATTCCTGAGATTTATGTTGAATGAGCTTCCAGGTGAGAAACCAAAGAGTTCAATGATGGAATGGTTATAAGCATGATTAGAGATTGAGAATGGGTTGATATGTGACAACCCGAATTAGGGCCTAATCGGAATAGTGGTTTCGTGACCACAAATCCGAGATAGAAATAATTGTTTTATAATTATTTTGGGGTTTATGATATGATTGCATGATTGTGTTAAAATTTCGTGATGAAATTCTATGCCTAAAGTGCTTAAATTGAAAGTAGGGACTAAATCGAATAAGTTGCAAAATTTGCATCCCGGAAGTTTTTAGTATGAAATTGTTTTGGAATATTAATTAGGAGGTCTTAAATAGCAATTTGACCAATTTTAAGTTCATGGACAAAATTAGGACATGGAAGGAATTTTTGAAAGTTTAGTAAGGAGGGCATTTTGGTCATTTGGATATTAAATGAAATAAAATGGGAAAAATAACACAAAATTGATCATCATCCTCCTTAGTTGCTGCCGAATTCTCCTCTCTCCATAGCTAGGGTTTCTTCAATTTTCAAGCTCCATAGTAAGTGATTCCAAGCCCGCTTTTAATGTTCTTTACGTTTTGGAATCCGGAAGCTCGATTAAGCTTATGCTAGTAATAATTTAACCTAGGGTTCATATTTGGAAAAATACCCATAGGTGAAATTTGTGTATTTTGATGTTTTATGATAGAATATGAGGTTTTAAATTATGTTAAATAACTTGTGCTACTCGGTTTTAAGTGAAAAGCAGTAAAAGCAAGCATAATCGGTAAAAATACCTATTGTTCATAACTATATGATAGAGTGAGAATTTGATGTTGTTGTAGAAGAGAAAATGTTCAGCATATCATAAAATATAAGAATAAGGGCTGAAATTAAATTCCCGAGCCTAGGGGCAAAATTGTAATTTTGTAAAGTTAGGGGCAAAATGTAATTTTTCCATGATATGATTTTTGGATTGAAATAAATAGTATGAGTATTAAATGAGCTAAATGTGTTATTATAGATCAAGAAAGACGCGAATTGATCTCGAGCAGGGAAGGAAAAAGTTTTGGACTAAATTGCAAAATTTCCACATTTTGTACCAAGGTAAGTTTGTATGTAAATATTACAATAATTTCATGTACATTCTTATATTTCAGCCTATTATATAAATATACTAGCTGATGTTAAAATATAAATCGACTATTGGAAGAATGGAAATAAATATAAAAGAGAGATCCGGTTGAACATTTGAGAGATCGAATGAAATAGAGGGCGTAGCTAGGTCACATGTATGATCTTGAGTGCACATCATGTGTACAAGAAAGCTACGAGACACCTGTAGTAGCTAGGTCACATGTGTGATACGAGATGTATCCCATGTAGACAAGAGAGCTACGTGAAAGATAAATGTAGCTAGGTCGCATGCGTGATTCCAAGTGAAGGACACCATGTAGACAAGAGAGCTACGTGAAAGATAAATGTAGCTAGGTCGCATGCGTGATTCCAAGTGAAGGACACCATGTAGACAAGAGAGCTACGAGACAAATCGGTTAGGTCGCATGAGTGGTACTAAGTGTTCACCATGTGTACAAGAGAGCCGAACTAAACGAAGTATGATGGTAATGTGTCTTTGAAACCATTAAATATCGAGGATTGATCCGAATTGTTCAACGGGATGGTTTTGTGGTGATATTATGGTTTGGACCTACACTTATGGTGAATGAAATGTGGTGAAAATGATTTGTGGTATATACATATATAAGATAAAATGAGGTTAGCATAAAGAATGTGTGAAAGAGTGAAATTAGCATTAAAACTGTTTTTAGATGGTAGCAGTGACGTGATTTTGAAAAATCACCAAAATAGGAGGAATATAATTAGAGGTTGAATGAGATGTTAAATTAAAGTTTAATGAGTCTACTTTCATATAAAAGAAACAGAGCAAGCAAAGGAATTCTATATTTTGAGATATTTACAATTGTATGTGACTTGCTCAGAATGAATACGTGATCCCCTGTTCCAACTTTGAAAAATCATTAAAAATTGTACAAAGCAAATTAAGAAATATAGTTTACATGCCTAAATTCCTTATTGAGACTAGTTTTAAATGAAACAGACTTCAGGGTTGTTTGAATTGTGTACTGAGAGAAATTCAATTCGTAGTGAACAGAGGTCAGATCAGTCGAGCTGTGTAACAGGGAAACTTTAACTAATAAACTGTACTAATCGGCTGAACCAAAATTATAGAAAAAATTAGCAAAAATATTTATGAGTCTAGATTCAGGAAATTTTACGGATTTAAATTTCGAGTTTTGTAACTCGAGTTATGATTTATTTAGTGAATATGACGCAGCAGAGACAGCTTAATCAAAGTGGAATGAATAGTGAAGTTAAAGTAGATATACTTGAATTGTTGTGTAAACATGTTAGATTCTTTAATTAGTATTTACATACTTACTTACTAAGCTATAAGCTTACTTTGTTTCTCTCTTTTGTCTTATAGTGTCCTTTGGCTTGCTCGGGAGTTAAGGATCGTGAAGATCTACCCGCACTATCATACTTTAGGGTATTTGAACTAAACGTTTTGAATTATGGCATGTATAGTAGGCTTAATTATTTTGTTACGTGTCATATTTGTCTAGGTTTAAAATATTAGTTACTGATTACTCGACCAGCTACTTTGTACAAGCCATTAAAGTTGGCTAATATTGTTCAAGACATATGTTATCGATGCACTATCAAATTGGATGACATATTTATATCTCGGTTATGTTTAATGGTATGTGTTATATTCTGGTAATACCTTGTATCCTGTTCCGGCGACGGTAACGGGTAAGGGGTGTTACATGATAAGTACAGACATGAGCTAAAATCGGATTGACCGAAAGATTGTCTAACTTTCACAACATCGTAGTTAGGGAAAAAGGTTAATTTTGGTAAAATGATCTATCCTGGTATGATGTCGAGAAATGTATTGATTGAAATTCTCCATGAACTGGTTTTCTTAGTGAAGGGAATAATATGGAATTTGGGACGGCAGAAATAGTTAAAGGAATAATGTCCGAAATATGAAAATGTTCCCTGATTTTAACGTTAGATGAATGTGTTGTTAGTCTGATTGGATTATAATCTGCATGGTTCTATTTTTCTCTGGTATATTGTTATATTCTGCCTGTTGGGAATCGATGAGAAATTGTGTATGGTGCTATGATTCTATTTCTATCGATCATTGCTCTGATTGATTTTATATATATATATGAGAAGCATATAGTTCCGGTCGTATTTGTTGCCAGTGGTTTCGAATGATGCTATTCTGGATTTCTTTTCTTTGAAAAACCATTGGGGTCATTCATATTTTTATGAGTCTGGTTCTCGGTCTTCTGATGCAGTGCTGTAAATTGGATTTCCTTATCATGGATTTCTTTATCTTGGATTTCTTTATTCTGGGCTTCTCCGTTTCAGATTTCTCTATCTTGGGTTTTCTGGATATTTTATCTTGTAACTTGTTGATCGTGGCTTGCATTTAGAGCATGACCTCCAGGTTGTGATTGATGTATATAAAGAACAAATATGATTGTACCTCTGAATTGATCCTGATAATGTGGTGAAATTTCAAGTCCCAATGTGTATTGTGGATTTCCTTTCTCAAGTAAGTTAATCAGAGTTAATGTACCCAGTTGAGGTATCAGTATTACTTATGCTAATGCATATGTTATGGTCTACGATTGGCATGATGAGTGAATTTAGAATGGCGCAGGTTGAATTATTCTGTTGACTAAAATAGAGAATTTCTTGAAATATCAATTACGGATGAATAAGGTCGACTTGATTGTTAAATCTGTATGGAATATATGTGTGACAGCCCAAAATTGACCCTAGTCGAGAAGTGGTTTCGGGACCGCTAAACCGAGTCACCGAAATGTTTGAACGTAATATTTATTGTCTAGAATATGTAATTATGAATGTGTGAAAATTTCAAGCTTCGATTTAGTCGATTGCATGTGAATTCAGTTATTAGGACTTGTGTGACACTTTTGAAATGTGATAGGCTAATCTATAAGGACCTAATAGTGCATGTAATGAAAAGGGAGGCCTTGCATGTCAAATTTCCCCCACCCTAATAGCTAGTGGCCGGCCATGACAAGGATTATGGGCAAAACATGTCATGAAACATGTTGGGACAATGGTGTATGTGAGAAAAAAATAAAATAATGAGCATGGGAATTGAATAATGAAAGGGAAGAAAAAAAAAAGAAAGAATGTGTGTGTTACCCCCCCCCATTGCCGTGAGTTGAAGAAAAGAGAGAAAAAAAAAATGTTGTTGATCCTTTTTTTTCATTTCTTTGAGCTGAAAATTCTAAGGAAGAAGGAAGGGGTTTTTGCTTCATGCTTGGTTTGGAAGAGGATTAGGAGGAGGTTTGGCCATACTTGTATCTAGATTAAGGTATGTTGAGGTTGTGCCATGAGATTTATGCATGTTTTAGTTGCTAGCTTGAGTTCTAATTAGCCCATGGTTCAAATCCTTGCTATGTCATGGGGGTGGTATTCGGCCATGGTACATCCATAAGTATAATTTATGCTTATTGCATGGTAGGTAAGATTTGTGTTTTGGATTTATGTTCATGTTTAGTTATAATCAACTTTGAGATTCGGCTCTAGCATATATATATATATATATATATATGTTTGCACATGATGTATTGGTATGACATATAAACTATCTCAAGGTATATATTTTCATATGATGATGTTTCGGTTATGAAGTAAATGATTGATGCGTATTGAGTTACAATATGGAATGTGTTAGTTAGTAAAATGTATGCCGTTTATGTGTGGTATTAAGTGTATAATTGGCCTCAACATGGACATGCATATTCGGCCACATGAGCGGGATTGGTGTGCATGCATTCGGTTAGAGGCAAGCATATTGATGCCTATTCTTGGCTTGGAAAATTCGGCTAAAGAGAGTACTAACTAATGTGTTGAGTTGATTCATGATTTCCGTACATATGTGACTTTAATGTCTAATGAAAATATGTGGGCTAAGTACCTTGAATTCCTCTTTCGATGCTCAAATGATTAAATCAATTTACTTGTTAAATTAAGCTCAAGAGCAAAGTGGAGCTAAATCCGATAAAGGGAAGGAAAAAGTGGTCGAATAGCCATCGGAATCATTCAACAACATTCGAGGTAAGTTCTTGAGTAATAGAGCTTAAATTATGATTTGATTAGATCATGTTTTAAGCAAATCGAAATCATGCTCTTTGTGTGTGGCTATTGAGCCGAAATTGTAAATATGATAAGTGTCTTGTGCTTGAGTTTTGGTAATGAGAATGTAATAAGAATGTGTATTGATTTGTTGATATATGTGCTTGGTTATTCGAATGGTATTCGGGCTAAGTCCCGAAGGCTTTTGTGCTAAGTGACTAAAACCGGGTTAAGTCCCGAAGGCATTTGTGTGAGTTACCAAAACCGGGTTAAGTCCCGAAGGCATTCGTGCGAGTTACTAAATCCGGGCTAATTCCCGAAGGCAATTGTGCGAATCACTATAACCGGGCAATGTCCCGAAGACAATCGAGCTAGTCGCTATATCCGGTTAAATTTCGAAGGTACGTGATTCGAGAATGAGCAATGTTGCTGTAAAAATTTCAGTTAATACACTTGCAAAAATTCCAGCAATGAGGTATGTTCGTATGTGCATTGGAATAGTTGAGTTCCTTCGAATAATATTCGCTCAGTTGAGTAATGAGCTTCCGGTATTTGGCTAAGATGATCCCTTATGTACGAACATAGGGGTTGGAATGTAAAGTAGAAATGATTTGAAAGTATGTATATACGGAATTATCCGTTTAGTTATATGAATGCTATACCTCGGTTGTGCTTAAATTCTTCGCTCAAACTTACTAAGCATAAATTGCTTACTCCGTTTCTTTGTTTCTTTGTTTTATAGATTTTGGCTCGTCAGCTATCGGACTCGGGATTTTTGGAAGTCGAAGTCTCCCACACTATCAAAGCCCCTTTTGGTACAATTTGGTTGAGCTTTGAAATGGCATGTATAGGACTACCCTTTGTTGTTTTTCAAGTACTTTTTGTGATGCATGTGTACGGCCATGTGAAAATGGCTCGTAGAAGTGGAGTATGGCATTAGACCATTTGTGTTTATGTATATATGTATGGTTTCATGATGTGACTATGGACTGGAATGGAAGTGTTGGGCAAATGATCAGCCATTGGAATGGCTAAATATGATTATATGTGGACCTATGTATGACAAAACTCTAGTTGGTCCATGGAAACCACGAAATAGGTAAAGTTTACCTTGAAAACAGATGCTGACAGCAGCAGTGGTGTGGATTTGAAAAATCACTAAAATTTGTAGGAATGGAATTAAATGGGGAATAAATATGTAAATGGACCTTGATTAATCGACTTTCATATGGAAGAAACGAAATGGTCATATGAGTTATATGTAAAGAGATATTAAAGTTCTCGTGAAACAGGGCCAGAACGGTTTCTGGATCCCCTGTTCCGACTTTGGAAATTCACTATAAATAAACCAGAGATAATAAGGAGTCATGCCATATATGTATGGATTCCTCTTTGAGTCTAGTTTCTATAGAAACAAACGATATCAGTGTTTAAGCCCTGTACAGGGAGATATTAAAGTTGAAACGCGCGAAGTGCAGTGTAGTCGACCCCTGTAACATGGGAGACTTTAATTAATAAACTGTACTAATTGGCTCAACCAAAAATTCTAGAAAAAAATCTGTAGATGGAAATATGAGTCTAGTTTCAGGAAAAAATTACAAAACTGATTTTCGAGTTTTGAAACTCAAGATATGATTTTTAAGACGACAGTGACGAAGTAACCAGCTTGGCTGGAAATTTTTTTTATGGACTGTGAAAACAATTAAGTTAAGTCTGTGTGCACCTTGTGTTCGACTCCGTGCGGACTCGAGTGCACGGGTGTTACAATTTTATTGGTATCAGAGCTACGGTTTAGTCTATTCTAGGACTACCGTAATGCGTTTGGGTCTAGCTATACATGCCATTTTATGTGATTATTTGATAGTGTGGTCATTTCTGACATTTGCAAATGCGTTTATTTATAGTAATGGATCCCGATCCCGACCGAAGCGGTGGTGATGATCTTGAGAGTGTAGCGCTTGCTCAAGACAAGAGGCAATGGCCGTGGACTCTCAACCTAATGCTAGTAATCCAAATGATGAAGCTTGACAAGCATTCTATAGCGTGATGAATGATTTGTTCAACCAATACATTCGAACTAATACTACTGTTCCACAACCTCCATTCCCAACAAACACACCCCGCACCTACAATACCTCCGTAGCCCGACCAAATAAGGTCAAATAAGCCCCAGTTGATGAATCCGAAAACATGGGGCTCTGAATTTAAAGCTACGGATAGCGGCGATGCCGAGCAAGCTGAATTTTGGTTGGACAACACTATCAAGATTTTCGATGAGCTATCTTGTACACCGATGAATGCCTAAAGTGTACTATCTCCTTGCTACGATTACGCCTACTATTGGTGGAGTACTCGACTACATTGTGCCCCAAGAGCAAGTAACTTGGGAGTTTTCCAAACTAAGTTTCGGAAAAAGGATATCTGTCAGAGATTTGTTGATAAAAAACGGAAGGAATTTCTTGAGCTTAAGCAAGGTTCTATGTCGATCCAGCGATTACGGCGAAAATTTGTTAGACTTAGTAGATACACTCGGGAATGTATTTAAATCCGAGGCTATCATGTAATAAGCGCTTGAGGATGGGCTGAATGAAGATATAAAAATGTTCGTTGGCATTCTTGAAATACTAGAGTTCGTAGTACTTGTCGAGCGAGCTTGTAAAGCCGAAGTGCTTAGAAAAGAAAAACAAAAAGTTGATGTGGGAACTGGAGAGTTTAGTAAAAGATCCTCGGAAAGTCTCTTCAACAGCATCGAATAAATTTCGTGATGATGTGGGCGGTCTAGAGGCACTTGGGCCTTTTAGGCGAGATCGTGACCGACAATGGGTACACTAGGCACTTTGCCGAGATTGGGAATGAACGTCGAGATAGAGCGAGTGCCTGACATTGTGGCAAATGGCATTCGGAAGTTGTAGATTCCGTGACCGCTCTGTTACAAGTGCGGATCAGTTGACCACTTCATTAAAGATTGCCGAGGTTGTGCGAGCAGAATGTAGATTAGAGTGGGAAATCGGGCGCTACTGCTGCTCGAGGTAGACCATCTAGAAATACGGGCAATGCTAGTGGTGGTTAGAGAGGATCTAGAGATGCTACGACCGGATCCGAGGCTCGCGTTCTGCTAGGGCTTATGCATCTGCGCGCGAGGATGCTACCTCGCCGGATGTTATTACGGTACTTTCACTCTCTTTGATACTAATGTGATTGCTTTAATTGACCACGGTTCTACTCACTCTTATATATGCGAAACCTTAGCATCCGGTAAGACTTTACCTATTGAGTCTCTTGAGTTCGTAATTCGGTGTCAAATCCCTTGGGTCGTTACGTCTTTGGTCGACAAAGTGTGTAAGAAATGTCCCTAGTAATTGAGGTTCTGTTTTCGGCGGACTTGATGCTTTTGCCGTTCGATGAATTTGATGTTATTCTTGGGTTGGATTGGTTGACCGTGCATGATGCGGTTGTGAATTGCAAAAGCAAGACTATTGATTTGAGGTGCACAAATAACGAGATGATCCGAGTTGAGTCTACGGAGTTAAAGGGTTGGCAAATTGTAATATCATCAATGTTGGCCAAGAAATATGTAAGAAAGGGCGCAAAGCATACCTTGCGTATGTACTTGATGATAAGGAGTTAGAAATAAAACCGAATCATGTGCGGTGGTTTGTGAATACCGGATGTTTTTCAGAAGAATTAGGGTTTGCCACTGTTCGGAGATAGAGTTTGGTATTGAGCTTGTACACAGGACTACGCCGATTTCGATAGCTCCGTATCGTATGGCACCAACCGAGTTAAAGAGTTGAAAGCTCGGTTGCAAGAATTGATGGATAGAGGTTTCGCTCGACCAAGTTTCTCACCTTAGGGTGCACCGGTATTGTTTGTGAAAAGAAGGGCGGAACCATGAGGTTGTGTATTGACTATCGTCGGTGAATAAAGTGACGATAAAGAATAAATATCCGTTACAGCGTATTGATGATTTGTTTGATCAATTAAAGGGAGCCTCGGTGTTTTCAAAGATAGATTTGAGATCGGGTTATTATCGATTCATGGATTCGAGATTGGGGCGTACCCAAAGCGCTTTGAGAACAAGGTACGGCAACTACGAGTTCTTAGTGATGCCGTTCGGGCTCACTAATGCCCTACGGTATTTATGGATTTGATGAATCGGATCTTGAGACGATGATTTGGACGGTTCGTAGTTGTGTTCATTGATGACATCTTGGTCTATTCAAGAGATGAGACCGAACATCTTTGAACACACGAGATTAGTGTTGCAAATTTTATGGGATAAGCGGTTGTATGCTAAGTTAAAGCAAGTGTGAGTTACGGTTAAGGAGGTTAGCTTCTTGGGTCATGTGGTATCTGCAGATCGGTATTCGAGTCGGCCGAGCAAAATTTCAGCCATACTTAGCTGGAAGCCTCAGAAATATTCGAGGTTCGAGCTTTTGGGACTGCAGGTTACTACCGACGGTTTGTTAAAGGTTTCTCGATGATAGCCACACCCATGACTAAGCTACTTCAAAAGATGTTAAGTTCGAATGGTCGGAAAAATGTCGAAAAGTTTTGATCAATGAAAACTTATTTGTGGAAGCTCAATTTTAGTGCGACCGAATCGGGCAAAGAGTTTGTCATCTATAGTGACGCCTCGCTACTTGGGTTGGGTTGCGTATTGATGCAAGAAGGTCGAGTTGTGGCCTATGCATCGAGACAATTAAAGCCACATGAGAAAAATTATCCGACCCATGATCTCGAACTAGTCGCCATCTTATTCGCTTTGAAAATATGGCGACACTACCTATTTGGGGAGAAGTGCCATGTATTTTGGATCACAAAAGTCTCAAATATTTGATGACTCAAAGAGACTTGAATCTGCGACAAAAGCGTTGGCTCGAGTTGTTAAAAGATTATGAGCTTGTCATTGATTATCAGGAAAGGCTAATGTGGTTGCGGACGCCTTAAGCGAAATCCTTTTTACTTCTGAGCGATGAATGTACACTTATGCGTTTCTACCCGACAATGTGTTATTATTAGTGAATTAAAGGCCAAACCATTATTGATTCATCAAATTCGTGAAGCTCGAGAAAGTCGACGATGAGTTGGTTGCAAAATGGGTGAGTGTGTTCGAACAAGGAATCGGAGTTTCAAATTGATGATGATGATTGTTTGAGGTTCGAAGTCGTCTGTGTGTTCCAAGGAATTGAACTCATTTCGATGATTCGAGCGAAGCCCATTGTAGCCGAATGTCAAATCACCGAGGAGTGCGAAGATGTACAACGATTTGAAAGCGTCGGTTTGGTGGCATGGTATGAAGCGAGACATCTCGACTTTGTTTGAGATGTTTAATATGTCAATAAGTGAAAGTGGAACATCAAGTGCCTTGAGGTTACTTGATAGATCACGATACCCGAGTGGAAATGGGATCGAGTCACAATGGACTTTGTGTCCGGACCGCCATTGTCGACAAGCAAGAAGGATACGATTTGGGTTGTTGTTGATAGGCCGACTAAGTCGGCTCACTTTATCCCGTCGCGTCGGATTTTCATTGGATAAACTATTTGAATTATGCGTTTCTCAGTTGTGAGATTACACGGGTACCAATTTTTGTTGTGTCGGATAGAGATCCGAGATTGACCTCGCGATTTTGGAAGAAATTGCAAGAAGCTTTAGGTACCAAGTTGCATTTCAGACCGCCTTTCACCCCCAAACCGATGGTCAATCCGAGCGGATAATTCGGATACTTGAGGATATGTTGAGATGTTGCATCCTCGAGTTCGATGGTTCATGGGAGCGGTATTTACCTTTGATTGAATTAAACACAACAATATTTTTCAATCAAGTATTAAAATGGCGCCTTACGAGGCCTTATGCGGGCGTAAATGCCGTACACCATTGTTTTGGACCGAGCTCGGTGAAAGCAAAATTTTCGGGGTGGATTTGATTAAAGATGCTGAACAGAAAGAAAAAGTAATCCGTGAAAATCTGAAGATAGCCTCCGATCTTCAGAAGTCGTACGCTGATCTAAAACGAAAAGACATTGAGTATCAGGTGGGAGATAAAGTGTTTCTTAAAGTTTCGCCTTGGAAAAAGATACTCAGATTTGGGCGCAAGAGCAAATTGAGTCCGAGGTTCATCGGGCCATATGAGATATCCGAACGAGTTGGTCCAGTTGCGTATCATTTGATTTTGCCCCCTGAACTTGAAAAGATTCACGACGTCTTTCATGTTTCGATGCTTCGACGTTATAGATCTGATCCGTCGCACGTAATTAGTCCATCAGAGGTTGAAATTCAAGCCGATATGAGTTATGAAGAAGAACCGATTCGTATCCTAGCACGTGAAGTGAAAGAGTTGCGAAACAAAAGGGTTAGTTAGTAAAAGTGTTATGGCTCAAACACGGGATGGAAGAAGCTACTTGGGAACCCGAATTCTATAAAAGCGATACCCAAACCTATTTACTGTAAGATTTTCGGGACGAAAATTTCTTAAGTGGGGAGAGTTGTGACAGCCCAAAATTGACCCTAGTCGGGAAGTGGTTTGGACCGCTAAACCGAGTCACCGAAATGTTTGAGCGTAATATTTATTGTCTAGAATATGTATTTATGAATGTGTGAAAATTTCAAGCTTCGATTTAGTCGATTGCATGTGAATTCAGTTATTAGGACTTGTGTGACACTTTTGAAATGTGATAGGCTAATCTATAAGGACCTAATAGTGCATGTAATGAAAAGGGAGGCCTTGCATGTCAAATTTCCCCCACCCTAATAGCTAGTGGCCGGCCATGACAAGGGATTATGGGCAAAACATGTCATGAAACATGTTGGGACAATGGTGTATGTGAGAAAAAAATAAAATAATGAGCATGGGAATTGAATAATGAAAGGGAAGAAAAAAAAAAGAAAGAATGTGTGTGTTACCCCCCCCCATTGCCGTGAGTTGAAGAAAAGAGAGAAAAAAAAAATGTTGTTGATCCTTTTTTTTCATTTCTTTGAGCTGAAAATTCTAAGGAAGAAGGAAGGGGTTTTTGCTTCATGCTTGGTTTGGAAGAGGATTAGGAGGAGGTTTGGCCATACTTGTATCTAGATTAAGGTATGTTGAGGTTGTGCCATGAGATTTATGCATGTTTTTAGTTGCTAGCTTGAGTTCTAATTAGCCCATGGTTCAAATCCTTGCTATGTCATGGGGGTGGTATTCGGCCATGGTACATCCATAAGTATAATTTATGCTTATTGCATGGTAGGTAAGATTTGTGTTTTGGATTTATGTTCATGTTTAGTTATAATCAACTTTGAGATTCGGCTCTAGCATATATATATATATATATATATATATGTTTGCACATGATGTATTGGTATGACATATAAACTATCTCAAGGTATATATTTTCATATGATGATGTTTCGGTTATGAAGTAAATGATTGATGCGTATTGAGTTACAATATGGAATGTGTTAGTTAGTAAAATGTATGCCGTTTATGTGTGGTATTAAGTGTATAATTGGCCTCAACATGGACATGCATATTCGGCCACATGAGCGGGATTGGTGTGCATGCATTCGGTTAGAGGCAAGCATATTGATGCCTATTCTTGGCTTGGAAAATTCGGCTAAAGAGAGTACTAACTAATGTGTTGAGTTGATTCATGATTTCCGTACATATGTGACTTTAATGTCTAATGAAAATATGTGGGCTAAGTACCTTGAATTCCTCTTCGATGCTCAAATGATTAAATCAATTTACTTGTTAAATTAAGCTCAAGAGCAAAGTGGAGCTAAATCCGATAAAGGGAAGGAAAAAGTGGTCGAATAGCCATCGGAATCATTCAACAACATTCGAGGTAAGTTCTTGAGTAATAGAGCTTAAATTATGATTTGATTAGATCATGTTTTAAGCAAATCGAAATCATGCTCTTTGTGTGTGGCTATTGAGCCGAAATTGTAAATATGATAAGTGTCTTGTGCTTGAGTTTTGGTAATGAGAATGTAATAAGAATGTGTATTGATTTGTTGATATATGTGCTTGGTTATTGAATGGTATTGGGCTAAGTCCGAAGGCATTTGTGCTAAGTGACTAAAACCGGGTTAAGTCCAGAAGGCATTTGTGTGAGTTACCAAAACCGGGTTAAGTCCGAAGGCATTCGTGCGAGTTACTAAATCCGGGCTAATTCAAGAAGGCAATTGTGCGAATCACTATAACCGGGCAATGTCCGAAGACAATCGAGCTAGTCGCTATATCCGGTTAAATTTGAAGGTACGTGATTCGAGAATGAGCAATGTTGCTGTAAAATTTCAGTTAATACACTTGCAAAAATTCCAGCAATGAGGTATGTTCGTATGTGCATTGGAATAGTTGAGT
This sequence comes from Gossypium arboreum, assembly GCF_025698485.1. NCBI lineage: Eukaryota > Viridiplantae > Streptophyta > Magnoliopsida > Malvales > Malvaceae > Gossypium > Gossypium arboreum. Next base: position 20,746,818 of record NC_069078.1, on the reverse strand, counting down.
TCCTTGAATAATATTCGCTCGGTTGAGTAATGAGCTTCGGTATTTGGCTAAGATGATCCCTTATGTATGAACATAGGGGTTGGAATGTAAAGTAGAAATGATTTGAAAGTATGTATATACGGAATTATCCGTTTAGTTATATGAATGCTATACCTCGGTTGTGCTTAAATTCTTCGCTCAAACTTACTAAGCATAAATTGCTTACTCCGTTTCTTTGTTTCTTTGTTTTATAGATTTTGGCTCGTCAGCTATCGGACTCGGGATTTTTGGAAGTCAAAGTCTCCCACACTATCAAAGCCCCCTTTTTGGTACAATTTGGTTGAGCTTTGAAATGGCATGTATAGGACTACCCTTTGTTGTTTTTCAAGTACTTTTTGTGATGTATGTGTATGCGGCCATGCGAAAATGGCTCGTAGAAGTGGAGTATGGCATTAGACCATTTGTGTTTATGTATATATGTATGGTTTCATGATGTGACTATGGACTGGAATGGAAGTGTTGGGCAAATGATCAGCCATTGGAATGGCTAAATATGATTATATGTGGACCTATGTATGACAAAACTCTAGTTGGTCCATGGGAACCACGAAATAGGTAAAGTTTACCTTGAAAACAGATGCTGACAGCAGCAGTGGTGCGGATTTGAAAAATCACTAAAATTTCTAGGAATGGAATTAAATGGGGAATAAATTATGTAAATGGACCTTGATGAATCTACTTTCATATGGAAGAAACGAAACGGTCATATGAGTTATATGTAAAGAGATATTAATGTTCTCGTGAAACAGGGCCAGAACGGTTTCTGGATCCCCTGTTCCGACTTTGGAAATTAACTATAAATCAACCAGAGATAATTAGGGGTCATTCCATATATGTATGGATTCCTCTTTGATTCTAGTTTCTATAAAAACAAACGGCATCAGTGTTGAAGCCCTGTACAGGGAGATATTCAAGTTGTAACGCGCGAAGGTCAGTGTAGTCGACCCCTGTAACATGGGAGACTTTAACTAATAAATTGTACTAATTGGCTAAACCAAAAATTCTAGAAAAAAATCTGTATATGGAAATATGAGTCTAGTTTCAGGGAAAAATTACGAAACTGATTTTTGAGTTTTGAAACTCAAGATACGATTTTTAAGGAGACAGTGATGCAGTAACCAGCTTGTCTGGAATTTTTTTTTATGGACTGTGAAAACAATTAAGTTAAGTCTGTGTGCACCTTGTGTTCGACTCCGGTAACGGACTCGGGTACGGGGTGTTACAATATGTTTAGAATCTAATGAAATGTTCATGCTTGAGAATAAGATTTTATTTCTTCACGGGTAAAAAGATGAATAGTCTAATTAAGAAGTGTATGTTTCCTAGAAGAATTGCATGCGATAAGAAGATCTGATATTGATAATGTGAATATAATTTGGGTATTTTAAAATGCTGAAACGATCATTGTTTATCTTTGCGTACAAATTCTTGAAATGTTGAAAGTTTAAAGATGTATAGTAATAATCATTAGAATTATTTTTGTCGTTTGGGAATTAGAATGGAAATAGAAAGGTTAATATGGATTTTCTTTTCTGGATCGTTCCTGTCCTTGAAAGAGGAAAGTAATATGTAGTGTTGTTAAACGTTATGAGATATGCAAATTATGATGGTATACCCAAATGTCTACTCACCAGATTCATAGGATTTTGTGTCTTTATGAATGTTGGATATCATGGAATTTTAATATCCACTAATCGGATTGAGATCCGGGATTCATAGCATGATTTATTGGGAAAGCTAGGGAGGCTTTGAAATGAAAGGTAACTAAGAGTCGAATTAGACTGTATGGAATTATAAAGACTATGAGGCCGAGATGAATAGACTAGTTTCGATATTTGAATCCGAAAAGATTCGGGTGCGAATGTATATGTAACATGATGGTATGGATCAGACTTTTGAGTACATGAGCTTCCTGGTACGGATTAAGTTTCGGTGAAAGTATTGTAAAGTGAATACCACTTATGATTTTCGTATGTGGAATTTAAAGAGATAGACAGTTAAAGCTCAGCTTAAGTGAAAGTTCTTTGACATCGATTATAGGATTGAGGAATCCAAGTGAAAAACCAAAGCCACTTTCTTTGTAAGATTTTTGGGGACAAAAATCAAAAAAGGGGGGAAGAAATGTAACATCCTGATTTTGGGCCTGGTCAGAATAGTAGTTTCGGGACCACAAATCCAATGAGGAAAATTTCATTTTCATTATATTTTTATGGTCTACGATTTCACAGAATGATTTCATGAAAATTTCGTTCGAAAATTTCGACGTTTGGGCACTCAATTTGGTCAAAAGGACTAAATTGTAAAAAGTGAAAAAGTTGAGTTCTACATATTAGAACTATCTAATTGTTATGTGCTTTTAAATTAAAGGTCCTTAAATGGTAATTAGACCATTTTGAAGTTTTTGGACAAAAATGGACATGGTATGATAGGTTTTAAAAAGTTTTTCATTAAGGGCATTTTAGTAAATTGGTAATTAAATGAATTAAAAATGCCAAAATAAGCCAAATTTTTTCATCTTCTTCCTCATGGCCGAATGGCTCATGAAAAACACCATGGCTAGGGTTTTCAACCTTTCCAAGCGCATTTGTAAGTGATCCTGAGCCCCGTTTTTAATGTTCTTTACATTTTTGAAGTCCTAGTAACATGTTCTAGCTATTTCTACCATTTATTTGAGCTAGGGTTTGTGTTTAAAAATTTAACCATGAATGATATGCATGTATTTTGATGTTTAATGGTGGAATATGAAGCTTGAAATTGTGTTAAACAACTTTTTCTAAGCGATTTTACGTGAAAATGAGTAAAATAACATAATCGGTAAAAATACCTAATGTTCATAAGTACATGTTAGAGTGAGAATTTGATGTTACCATGGAATGGAAAAATGATCAGCATGTCATAAAACATAGGAAAATAGGATGAAGTTTAATTTCCGAGCCTTGGGGAAAAAGTGAAAATATGCAAAAGTTTAGGGGTCAAAATGTAAATTTGTAAAAATATGATTTTTTGACCCGTATGAATAATTTGACTAATTAGTAGGCTAAATGTGATATTATAGATCAAGGAAATCGAGATTCGAGGTTAAATCGGGAAAATAGAAGGTTACGGACTAAAATGGTAAATTGTTGCTTCTGGATCGAGGTAAGTTCGTGTGTTAGTAATAATGCAATACCATGCATGAATTGAAATTCTCTATTGATATGGCATAAATTTTATGATTTAATATGTTTAAGAGAAGTTGATGGATGGTGTGTATGATATGGAAAAATGTAATGCTTGTTGTGTCATGTGAAATTGAATGGCAAATTATTGTTACATGAATTGAGTGTTAAATTACTATTACCTGGGTTGTATGAACTGCTACACAGTTGTACTTGATAAGATTTCGACAAGTAAGTTCGGATAACTTAAAGTAAACTCCTAATATGCCTAATTATATGATTTGTGAATGAATAATGTTTGCATTTATTGATGACATAAAAATTTCATGAAATGCATCTTTGATAATGATTTGTTCAAAAATATCTCGGTTGAGGTTTAAAAAGGGAATTCAATGGATAAATCATGATTTACAAGCCAATTGAGATCCTGCGTGTGTTGCAGAAAGAATTTAGCTTGGACGGGTAATCCATTGATCTCAATTATGAAAAGGATCTAGCCCGGACGGCTGTTCCTTTGGATGATTGAGCCTCCCGAAGAATATATGTACATTGGATTTAGCTCGGACAGGTAATCCAGTTAGGGTCTGAATTTAGCCTAAACTGGCAATTCAGATTCGAACTCAGTAAGGGTATTTGTCGCAAAAAGGAATTTAGCCTGGACTGGTAATCCCGACATCACCTTATGAGTTTACGATACGGGGGATCTAGCCTGGACTGGTAATCTCGCTGTAAGATGTGAGGTTCGCGGGAGTGAATACATGAAATGATATTTCTTATGAATTGACTGTAAATGGATAATCCATCGAAATTTCCTAGAAACTCAACGAGATTAATATGATGTATATCTATGAAATGAGAAATGATGAGCTCTTCTATGACAAATTTACATGGTGCATTGTCATGAGACTAATTTGATGATTGAGTGCATGTGATAGGGAATTATCCTATACTTGGAATTTATGACTAAGTGTGCCCGTGAGAAATAATAACTTTTACATTGAGATCGGTTGTGAAAAAATGAGTAAGGGATCCATGAAAGGGTAAGTTCATGATAGTTGGAAATGATCTTATGATAGTGATCTATTATTGTACCAAAACAGATTTGGACAGAAGATTGGTCCGACTTTGAAAATCCACTAAAAATAGTGAAAATTGATTTATAAAATTATTAAAATATGAAATTAAATCTTAATGAGTCTAGTTTCACATAAAGTGTGACAGCCCAAAATTGACCCTAGTCGGAATGTGGTTTCGGGACCACAAAACTGAGGCATAAAAATAATTAAAAATTTATTTTGATGCCTATAATATGTGTGTGCTCATGTATGACATTTTATGATGATTGATTTAGTGTTATAAAGGTGAATTCCACAAGAAAGGACTTAGTAGTGAACTTTGAAAGTACGATAGGGAAATGTGTGATGACTAATTAAAGCATGCATGCAAAATAATGGACTTGCATGTCAAATTCCCCTTTTTACAAGTGATGGCCGGCCATGACAAAGAGATATGGGCTAAACATGTCATGAAACATGTTTTGTTGGGCATTAGGGAGAAATAATAAACAAATAAGCATGGGTAAGAAAAGAATGAAAAAAAAATGTGTGTGAGAGAGTAGCATTCCCCCATTGCCGTGCAACCAAGAAGAAAAAACAAAAAAATTTGTTCATCCTTGTTCTCTCCTTTTTGGCCAAAAATACTAAGAGGAAGAAGAGATTTTTGCTTCATTTCCTTTGTTTAGAAGAGATCTAGAAGGATATTTGGCTAAACTTGCATCAAGATTGAGCTCAAGAGCTTAGAGGGCCACAATTGGACAAGGGGAAGGAAAAAGTGATCGAATAGCCGTAAAAGCCGTTCGACAACATCCGAGGTAAGTCCTCAAGAAGTGACCTTAATTGAATTATGTGGAATGAAATATGGATGTATTGATTATTGATTTATGTGTGTATGAGTATTGAATGATACGGGCTAAGTCCGAAGGCGATTATGCTAGTGATTATAATTGTGTTTGAGCCTTAGTAACGAAAATGAAATATGTATGTCCAATGATTATTGATGTATGTGTGCATGAGAAATTGAATGATACCGGGCTAAGCCCGAAGACAATTATGCTGGAAATTATATCCGGGTTAAGACGAAGGAAGCTGTGCTAGTGGCTACATCCGGGCTAAGACCGAAGGCATTCGTGCGAGTCATTCTATCGGGCTAAGACCGAAGGCATTCGTGCGTGGTTATATCCGGTTGTATTCGAAGAAGCTTGGGCTGGAGGTGAGTGTTGGTTGCTGTAATAAATTCAATTAATGCTCGAAAAGCCCAAAGAATAAAATGCGTTTATATGTGCATTGGAAAGTCGACATATTTGAGCAACATTCGCTCAATCGACTAGCAATTTCAGCTATTGGAATGGTTGATACTTTGTGAAAGTATATAATGATGAAGTGTGAAGTAAGAATGATTATGAGAATGTGTATTAATGAAATGATGCATTTGTTTATGTGAATGTATTGCTTAAATTAAAGCTGATTTTATTCCTTGAGACTTACTAAGCATAAAAATGCTTACCCCGTTGCTTTGGCTCTCTGTTTTATAGATTACGCTCGATAGCAATCGGATTCGGGATCATTAAAGTCAAAGTCATCCACACTATCAACGCCTCTATTTTGGTATAAATTTTTGGTTGAACTTTGAAATGGCATGTATCGACTACCCCTTGTTGGTTTAAATATCTTTGTGATGTATATGTGTACGGCCATGCGAAAATGGCTCGTAAAAGTGAAGTCTGAACTTAGACTATTTGCGGTTTGTATATATATATATGGTGTCATGATGTGATTATGGATTGGAGATGGGAATGTTGGTCACATGATCAGCCATTGGTATGGTTAAAATGATCATATATGAACCTATGTATGGCAAGACTAGTTGGTTCATGGAGACTACAAAATAGGTAAGACCTACCTTAAAACAGATGCTGCCAGCTGCAGTGACGTGAATGTGAAAAATCACCAAAATTTGTAGGAATGGTATTAAATAGTGAATAAGCTATGTAAATGAACCTTGATGAGTCTATTTTCATATGGAAGAAACGAAATGGTCATAGGAGTTACATGTTAAGAGATATTAAAGCTATTGTGAGACAGGGCCAGAACGGTTTCTGGGTCCCCTGTCGCAACTTTAAAAATTTACTATAAATTATCCAGAAAGAATTAGGAGTCATGCCTTATATTTACAGATTCCATTTTGAGTCTAGTTTCATTAGAAACAAACGGCACCAGTATTAAAGCCCGTTACAGAGAGATATTCAAGTTATAACGCGCGAAGGTCAGAGCAGTCGATCCCTGTAACATGGGTGACTTTAACTAATAAAATATACCAATTGGCCTGACCAAAAATTCTAGAAATAAATCCATGGATGGATATATGAGTCTAAATTCAGGGAAAATTTACGAAACCATTTTCCGAGTTTTGAAACACGAGATATGATTTTTAAGGCGACGGTGACGCAGTTTTCCAGCCTGACTGGAAATGTCAAATTAGGGGGGCAAAATATGTGAACTTGGCTTGTTAACCCCTCGTGTCCGACACCGGCGATGATCTCGGGTTCGGGGTGTTACAATTTTATTGGTATCAGAGCCACGGTTTAGTCGATTCTAGGACTACCGTGATGTGTTTGGGGTCTAGCTATACATGCCATTAAATGATGAATCGATAGTGTGGTGATTTCTAACAATTTGACTTTGTGTTTGTTTATAGCAATGGATCCGATCCGGTAGAGCAATAGCGATGATGTGGAGAGTGTGGCGCTTGCTCCGCGCAAGGGACATGGCCGGCGGACTCTCAACCTATGGCCGACAATCCGAATGATGAGGCTAGGCAAGCCTTTTATAGTGTGATGAGCGAATGGTTTAATCAATACATTCGAACTAACACTACATTCCACAACCTCCATTCCCGACAAATGCAACCCCGCACCTACAATACCTCCGGTGTTGACCAAATAAGGTCAAGTAAGCCCCGATCGATAGGATTCGAAAACATGGGGCCACTTGAATTTAAGGCTACGGATGATGATGATCCGAAGCGAGCTGAATTTTGGTTGGATAACACTATCAAGGTGCTCGATGAGCTATCCTGTACACCGATGAGTGCTTAAAGTGTACCATCTCCTTGCTACGCGAGTCCGCCTACTATTGGTGGAGTACTCGACTTACGTGGTGCCTAGAGAGCAAGTTACTTGGGAATTCTTTCAAACCGAGTTAGAAAAAAGTATATTAGTCGAGATTCATCGACCAAAAGCGAAGGAATTCCTTGATCTTAAGCAAGGTTCTATGTCGATTCTGACTACGAACGAAAATTTGTGAGGCTTAGCCAGACGCGAGAATGCATTTTGTCGAAGCCATTATGTGTGGCGCTCGAGGATGGGCTGAATGATGATATAAGGATGTTCGTTGGCATTCTCGAAATACGAGAGTTCGTAGTACTTGTTGAGCGAGCTTGTAAAGTGGAAGAGCTTAGAAAGGAGAAACAAAAAGTTGATGTGGGAACCGGAGAATTCCGAAAGAGGTCCTCGGGAAAGTCTCTTCAACAGGCATCGAAGAGATTTCGAGATGATGTGAGCCGGTCTAGAGGCGTTTCGGGCTTTTCTAGACGAGGACGCGATCGACCCTCTGTGACCACACGAGTCACTTCGATCGCCAGTGGTGGAAATGATCGCCGAGAGAGGGCGGAGTGTCTACATTGTGGCAAATGGCATTCGGGGAGCTGTTGGTTTCATGATCGCTCCTGCTATAAGTGTGGATCGGCCGACCACTTTATGAAGGATTGCCCGAGGATGCTTGAACAGAATGTAAGTCAGAGTGGAAACCCGGGTGCTACCACTACTCGAGGTAGGCCACCTAGAAATATGGGCAATGTCAGTGGCGGTCAGAGAGGATCTAGAGATGCTACCATCGGATCGAGGCTTGTGCCCTGCTAGGACTTATGCCATCTGGCACGCGAGGATCTTGCCTCTCCGGATGTCATTCTTGGTACTTTCACTCTTTTCAATACTAATGTGATTGCTTTGATTGACCACGGTTCTACTCATTCTTAAATATGTGAAACCTTAGCATCCGATAAGACTTTGCCTATTGAGTCTCTTGAGTTTGTAATTGGTGTCAAACCCTTGGGTCATTACGTGCTTGTCAACAAAGTGTGCAAGAAAAGTCCCTAGTGATCGAGGTTCTTGTTTTCCGGTGGACTTGATGCTTTTTCCGTTCGATGAATTGACGTTATTCTTGGTTTGGATTGGTTGACCATGCACGATGCGGTTGTAAATTGCAAAAGCAAGACTATCGATTTGAGGTCTTGCGAATAATGAGATAATTGGGTTGAGTCTACGGACGTAAAGGGTTGCCGGTGTAATATCAGCAATGTTGGCCCAAAATATGTAAGAAAAGGTGCGAAGTGTACCTTGCGTCGTGCTTTCGATGACAAGGAATCGGAAAAGAAACCCGAATCGTGCCGTGGTTTGTGAATACCGGATGTTTTCCACGAAGAATTGCGGGTTTACCACTGTTCGGAAATAGAATTTGGCATCGAATTGGTACTGGTACCATTCAATTTCGATAGCTCCGTATCGTATGGCACCAACGGAATTAAAGGAGTTGAAAGCTCGGTTGCAAGAATTGGTGGATAGAGGTTTTGCTACTTTGAGTTGTTCGCCTTAGGGTGCGCCGGTGTTGTTTGTGAAAAGAAGGATGGAACCATGCGGTGTGCATCGACTATCGTCGACAATAAGCGGCGATAAAGAACAAATATCCATTACCACGTATCGATGACTTGTTCGATCAAGCTGAAGAGCCTCGGTGTTCTCGAAAATAGATTTGAGATCGGGCTATTATCAATTGTGAATCCGAGATTGGACGTACCCAAGGCGCCTTGAGCGAGATATGGTCACTATGAGTTCCTAGTGATGCCGTTTGGGCTCACTAATGCCCTGCGGTATTTATGGATTTAATGAATCGGATCTTGGACCATATTTGGATCGATTAAGTAGTCGTGTTCGTTGATGACATCTTGGTCTATTCAAGAAATGAGACCGAACATCTTGAACACTGCGGTTAGTCTTTGCAAATTATCTGGGATAAGCAATTATATGCTAAGTTCAGCAAGTGTGAGTTACGGTTAGAGAGGTTAGCTTCTTGGGTCATGTGGTATCTGCATCGGGTATTGAGTCGACCGAATAAAATTTCAACCATACTTAATTGGAAGCCTCAGAAATATTCTTGAGGTTCGAGCTTTTGGGGCTTCTTAGGTTATTACCGACGATTTGTAAAGGTTTCTCAACGATAGCCACGCCGATGTGAAGCTACTCCAAAAGGATGTTAAGTTCGAATGGATGGAGAAATGCCAAAAAGTTTCGATCAATGAAAACTTATTTGGTGAAGCCCCAATTCTAGTGCAACCGAGTCCGCAAAGAGTTTGTCATCTATAGCGACGCCTCCTACTTGGGTTAGGTTGTGTATTGATGCAAGAAGGTCGAGTTGTGGCCTATGCATCGAGGCAATTAAAGCCACATGAGAAAAATTATCCGACTCATGATCTTGAATTGGCGCCATCGTGTTCGCCTTAAAGATTTGGCGACATTACTTATTTGGTGAAAGGTGCCATGTGTACTCGGATCACAAAAGTCTCAAATATTTGATGACCCAAAGAGACTTAAATCTGCGACAAAGGCGTTGGCTCGATTTGTTAAAGGATTCTGAGCTGGTCATTGACTATCACCGGGAAAGGCGAATGTGGTTGCGGATGCCTTGAGTCGTAAATCATTATTAAACTTACGGCGATGAGCGTGCACTTATGCATTCGATCCGATAGTGTGTTAGTAGCTGAATTGAAAGCCAAACCACTATTGATACATCAAATTCGAGAAGCTCGAGAAAGTCGACGACGAGTTGGGCGCAAAGCGAAATTTGAGTGTGTTAGAACAAGGACTCGAATTTCAAATCGATGATGACGATTGTTTGAGGTTCGAAGTCGTCGTGTGTTCCAAAGAATTGAACTCATTTCGATAATTCTGAATGAAGCCCATTGTAGCCGAATGGCAATCCACGGGGAGTATGAAGGCGTACAATGATTTGAAACGCCAGATTTTGGTGGCATGGTATGAAGCGAGACATCTCAGACTTTGTTTGAGATGTTTAATATGTCAACAAGTGAAAGCGGAACATCGGTGCCTTGAGTTACTTGACCAATCACGATACCCAGTGGAAATGGGATCGAGTCACAATGGACTTTGTATCCGGACGCCATTGTCGACAAGGAAGAAGGATGCGGTTTGGGTCGTGGTAGATAGATTGACTAAGTCGGCCCACTTTGTCCCGTCGTCTGGATTTTCAATGGACAAATTAGCGAATTATGCGTTTCTCAGTTGTGAGATTACACGGGTGCCTATTTCCATCGTGTCGGATAGAGATCCGAGATTTACCTCGCGATTTTGGAAAAAGTTGCAAGAAGCTTTGGGTACCAAGTTGCATTTTAGCACCGCCTTTCACCCCAAACCGATGGTCAATCCGGCGGATAATTCGGATACTTGAGGATATGTTGAGATGTTGCGTCCTCGAGTTTAGTGGTTCATGGGAGCGGTATTTGCCGTTGATTGAATTTGCTTACAACAACGACTTTCAATCGAGTATTAAGATGGCACCCTACGAGGCTTTGTGCGGTCGTAAATGCCGTACACCATTGTTTTGGGTGAGCTTGGTGAAAGCAAGATTTTCGGGTGGATTTTATTAGAGATCTTTGAGCAGAAAGTGAAAGTAATCCGTGAAAGTCCGAAGATAGCCTCGATCGTCGAAGTCGTGCAGCGGATCTGAAGCGTAAGGATATCGAGTATCGGTGGGTGATAAAGTGTTTCTCAAGGTATCGCCTTGGAAAAAGATACTCGATTCGGTAGTAAGGGCAAGTGAGCCCGAGGTTCATTGGGCCATATGAGATATCCGGCGAAGTCGGCCCGATGGCATATCGTTTGATTTTGCCCCCGAACTCAAAAAGGTTCACGATGTCTTTCATGTTTCGATGCTTGACGCTATAGATCCGATCCATCGCACGTGATTAGTCCATCGAAATTGAAATTCAAGCTAATATGAGTTATGAGGAAGAACCGATTAAGTATCCTATCACGAGAATTGAAAGAGTTGCGAAACAAGCGGGTTCCGCTAGTGAAAGTGTTATGGCTCAAGCACGGGATAGAAGAAGCTACTTGGGAGACCGAGAACTCTATGAAAGAGCGATATCCAAACCTATTTACGGTAAGATTTTGAGGGACGAAAATTTCTTAAGTGGGGAGAGTTGCGACACCAAAATTGACCCTAGTCGAATGTGGTTTCGGGACCACAAAACCGAGGCATAAAAATAATTAAAATTTATTTTGATGCCTATAATATAATGTGCTCATGTATGACATTTTATGATGATTGATTTAGTGTTATAAAGGTGAATTCCACAAGAAAGGACTTAGTAGTGAACTTTGAAAGTACGATAGGGAAATGTGTGATGACTAATTAAAGCATGCATGCAAAATAATGGACTTGCATGTCAAATTCCCCTTTTACAAGTGATGGCGGCCATGACAAAGAGATATGGGCTAAACATGTCATGAAACATGTTTTGTTGGGCTTTAGGGAGAAATAATAAACAAATAAGCATGGGTAAGAAAAGAATGAAAAAAAATGTGTGTGAGAGTAGCATTCCCCATTCTTGGTGCAACCAAGAAGAAAAAACAAAAAATTTGTTCATCCTTGTTCTCTCCTTTTGGCCAAAAATACTAAGAGGAAGAAGAGATTTTGCTTCATTTCCTTTGTTTAGAAGAGATCTAGAAGGATATTTGGCTAAACTTGCATCAAGATTGAGCTCAAGAGCTTAGAGGGCCACAATTGGACAAGGGAAGGAAAAAGTGATCGAATAGCCGTAAAAGCCGTTCGACAACATCCGAGTAAGTCCTCAAGAAGTAACCTTAATTGAATTATGTGGAATGAAATATGGATGTATTGATTATTGATTTATGTGTGTATGAGTATTGAATGATACGGGCTAAGTCCGGCGATTATGCTAGTGATTATAATTGTGTTTGAGCCTTAATGTGAAAATGAAATATGTATGTCCAATGATTATTGATGTATGTGTGCATGAGAAATTGAATGATACCGGGATAAGCCCAAAGACAATTATGCTGGAAATTATATCCGGGTTAAGACCGAAGGCAATTGTGCTAGTGGCTACATCAGGGCTAAGACAAGAAGGCATTAAATGCGAGTCATTCTATCAGGGCTAAGACTGAAGGCATTCGTGTGCGTGGTTATATCCGGTTGTATTCGAAGAAGCTTGGGCTGGAGGTGAGTGTTGGTTGCTGTAATAAATTCAATTAATGCGCTCGAAAAGCCCAAAGAATAAGATGCGTTTATATGTGCATTGGAAAGTCGACATATTTGAGCAACATTCGCTCAATCGACTAGCAATTTCAGCTATTGGAATGGTTGATACTTTGTGAAAGTATATAATGATGAAGTGTGAAGTAAGAATGATTATGAGAATGTGTATTAATGAAATGATGCATTTGTTTATGTGAATGTATTGCTTAAATTAAAGCTGATTTTATTCCTTGAGACTTACTAAGCATAAAATGCTTACCCGTTGCTTTGGCTCTCTGTTTTATAGATTACGCTCGATAGCAATCGGATTCGGGATCATTAAAGTCGAAGTCATCCACACTATCAACGCCTCTATTTTGGTATAAATTTTGGTTGAACTTTGAAATGGCATGTATAGGACTACCCTTGTTGGTTTAAATATCTTTGTGATGTATATGTATGCGGCCATGCGAAAATGGCTCGTAAAAGTGAAATCTGAACTTAGACTATTTGCGGTTTGTATATATATATATATGGTGTCATGATGTGATTATGGATTGGAGATGGGAATGTTGGTCACATGATCAGCCATTGGTATGGTTAAAATGATCATATATGAACCTATGTATGGCAAGACTAGTTGGTTCATGGAGACTACAAAATAGGTAAGACCTACCTTAAAACAGATGCTGCCAGCTGCAGTGACGTGAATGTGAAAAATCACAAAAATTTGTAGGAATGGTATTAAATAGTGAATAAGCTATGTAAATGAACCTTGATGAGTCTATTTTCATATGGAAGAAACGAAATGGTCATAGGAGTTACATGTTAAGAGATATTAAAGCTATTGTGAGACAGGGCCAGAACGGTTTCTGGGTCCCCTGTCGCAACTTTAAAAATTTACTATAAATTATCCAGAAAGAATTAGGAGTCATGCCTTATATGTACAGATTCCATTTTGAGTTTAGTTTCATTAGAAACAAACGGCACCAGTATTAAAGCCCTGTACAGAGAGATATTCAAGTTATAACGCGCGAAGGTCAGAGCAGTCAATCCCTGTAACATGGGTGACTTTAACTAATAAAATGTACCAATTGTCCCGACCAAAAATTCTAGAAATAAATCCATGGATGGATATATGAGTTTAAATTCAGGGAAAATTTACGAAACCAGTTTCCGAGTTTTGAAACTCGAGATATGATTTTTAAGGCGACTGTGACGCAGTTTTCCAGCCTGACTGGAAATGTCAAATTGGGGGGCAAAATATGTGAACTTGGCTTGTTAACCCCTCGTGTCCGACACCGGCGATGGTCTCGGGTTCGGGGTGTTACATAAAGGAAACAGTGAAAGTAAAAGAATTCTGTATCATGAGATATTTGAATTCTTTTGAGATAGAGTCGGAGTGATTCCAGACTCCCCTATCTCAACTTTGGAAAATCTCTAGAAATTGTACAAAAATAATTATAAGTTAAAATTTATATGAATGAAATTATTAATAATTCTAATTTTAGGAGAAATGCACGGGAAGATTATCTGAGTCTCGTACTATGAGATAAATAAATGTTAGTGAAGAAAGGTCGAAGCTGTGAAATAACGAAATATGGGATACTTTTAATAAGAAAATGTACTTATTGGCTAGACCATAAATTCTGAAAATTTTATGATAAGAAGATATATGAGTCTAGTTTCTTTGAAAATTAACAGATCTTAATTTAGAGTTATGTAGCTCTAGATATAAATAATTTAATGACTGTGACTCGGGAAAGCAAATTAGCTGGAATTTGAATAAATAGAAAATAAATGAAAATAGCATGTTATCGCATTGCTTATTATTTTCATGCTAGCTTACTAAGCGTAAAGCTTACTCCCTCCTTTCCATTTCTTCTAGTTTTGTCAGGTCAGCTTGGGTTTGGAGATCATTGGAGGCAGCATCACACTATCGAGCCATTATTCGTGGAGTATTGATATGTGTATGTTAAATGTTTTCAAGTGAGTGGCATGTATAGGGACGTGGTTTTTCTATGATGACTATGGTTGTGATTAGCCAAAGATATAGGTTTATATTGATTTGTTGTTTATAGCCATGAGATATGACTTATAATGATTTTGGCTTGTAAGCCTATTTATCCATTATATGTGTTAAAGTCTTGTGATGTGGTTATGTGATTGTACTTGTTCACTATGTATGAGAAGTATATGGCATATGCACATGATGAATGCCATTGAAATCGTGTATGTGTGTGTATGTAAAGATGAAAAAAAGGGTTGGAAATTAGCCTAAGTCTTGACCACATGGGTAGAGACATGGCCATGTGTCTCAGCCATGTGGAGGACACGGCCTCTGGCCATGGGTGTGTGCCTTGGCCGTGTGCCCTTAAATGGTTGCTGACGTCATAAACAGAGAGTTTCACGGGCAGAGGACATGGGCATGTCCCAAGCCACACGGACGTGTGCGACTACACGGCCCAACCCACATGGGCGTGTGACTCTCCAAATCTAGAAAATTGTTAAGTTGCCCAAAGACTTTCGAAAGTTCTCAGTTTAGTGCCGAACCACCCCGATGTATGTTATAAGCTTTGAAGGCCTGTGCAAGGGACAATATGTATGTGTTTGAAAAGTTTTAATTTGGTAACCCAGTTTTGTATGTTTGTGAATGTTTAAGTCTGGTAATGCCTCGAACCTGTCCTGGAGTTGGATACGGGTGAGGAGTGTTACACCTAGCATGTGTAAAACAGATGAGATGGGGTTTACATGCAATTAGGTTTATTAAGGTCATTTAAGAATATAATTAGGCCATGTTAAATATCATTGGAGTCTATAAGTGAGAGTAGATGTTAGAGGGTGACCAAAGGCTTGGAAAATAGCGTAACAAGGTCTACATGGGTAGACATACAAGAGTGTGTCTAGGCCATGTATGACAGACGGATCGCCCCATTGGCATGTGGTATGGTCGTGTGTCCCCTGCACTTAAAAAAATTAAGTGAGATGCATGGTAGTAAAGACACGGGTAGAGACACGGCCGTGTGTCTCAACCGTGTGGAGGGTATGGCCTAGCACATGGGCGTGTGTCTCAGCCGTGTACCTTTAAATGCATGCTGATGTCATAAACAGAGTGCTTAAGTTTTTGGATACGGGCGACAACACGGGCAATGACACGGGCGTGTCTAGGTCGTGTGAAGGACACGGGCGTGTCTAGGTCGTGTGAAGGACACGGGTCAGGGACACGGGCATGCGCTTGGCCGTGTGAAAACCCCTGTAAGTTCGAAATAGAAAATAAATTCAATTAATTCTACACGGGTGGGGGACACGGGCGTGTCCCAAAGCACACGGGCGTGTGGATTGTCTCCACACGAGCGTTTGAGACTTAACTTAGAAAATTTTTCAAGAACTTTCTCAGGTCCTCGGTTTAGTCCCGGAACTATCTCAATGTATGTTTTGGGTCTCGTTGGTCCATAATAGGGACACTAAGATGTTGGTTGATTGGGTTCAAATTGGAATGAAATTTTATAGGTCGTATTTCTCGAAAATATCCAAGTATGTGTCTGGTAATGCCTCGTGCCTGGTCCTTGTCTCGAGAATGGGTAAGGGGTGTTACATTTGTGGTATCAGAGCTACAATTTAGTCTGTTCTAGGACTCCTGTAGAGAGTATTGAGTTTCACTATACATGCCATTATACGAACATTTATGGTGTGACATCTCTTAATTGTTTAATTATCTTTGAATATAGTAAATGTTTCCAAGATGAATCCGAAGGAGCCGAGAGCCATGCTCCAAATTCTGTACAACTTGTTGTTTCTAGTATTAGTAGAAGGCCTATGTCTGAAGGCCGAGAAGAGGCTAGAGTTGCCTTCTTTGACATGATGGATGAGTAGTTTGGGGATTATTTAAGAAATCGCCCCAATATACCACTACCTCTCCCGCCCCTAACCGACCAGAAGAGGAAATGCCACGAGGTATGGCACCTGTAAGAATTGGTAAAGCCCCTGTAGACAAGCTTAAAAAGTACGAGGTTGAGGAATTTAGAGCTAAGATTGATGATGATGCTGAACGAGAAGAGTTCTGGCTCGAGAACAGTACACGAGTATTGGACGAGTTATCTTGTACACCTGAGGAGTGTTTAAAGTGTGTTATATCTCTCTTGAAGGATACTGCACACCACTGGTGGAAGACCGTATCTTCAGTGGTATCGAAGGAAAGCATTACTTGAGAATTTCTCCAAGTGGAGTTTAAGAAGAAATACATCAGTCAAAGGTTTTTGGATTAGAAGTGAAAGGAGTTCCTAAAACTCAAACAAGGAAAAAAGAATGTAGTGGAATATGAAAGGGAGTTTGTAAGGCTAAGTCAATATGGGATTGAATGGGTTCAAACAGATTTAGAAATGTGCAAACGCTTCGAGGAAGGTCTGAACGAGGAAATCAAGTTGTTAATTGGGATCCTGGAGATACGAGAGTTTGCTGCATTAGCTGATCAGGCCAAGAAGGCCAAGGAGCTCAATAATGAAAGGAAGCAAGCTAAGAAAGAAGCTCGAGTTTCGAGCAAGAGATTCAGTGGTAAAACGCTCTCATTTCCCACAAAGAAATCAAGAAGCCAACATGAACATTCCACTTTATCGGTAGGGTACTCAGGTAAAGCGAGAAGCTCCAAACGACGAAATCAGAAGTCTTCTTTCTCGATGGTGACTAGTGTGGGAAGTGTTGATGACCAAAACCCGAAGTGTAACAGTTGCAATAAATTTCACTTCAAAGAGTGCCAAATGAAGAGCGGTGCGTGTTATAGATGTGGTTCTCTAAACCACTTCCTTAGAGTCTGCCCAGAGCGAACCGATAAAGAGGTGGAAGTAGACCTAAAGTCGAGTACTCTTATTTCACGAGGTAGACCTTCAAGATATCCTGAAAGTGCTAGTGGCATTCGAGTTGTGACCAAAGACACTGTAAAATCAGAGGCTCGAGCCTCGGTAAGAACGTATATAATACGCGCTCGAGAGGAAGCCTTTGCTATTGATGTCATCACAGGTACCTTTTCTCTTTTTAATACATGTGTTGTTGCCTTAATTGATCCGGGATCGACGCATTCATATATTTGCATGAGATTAGTGTCTAGTATGAATATATCCATTGAACCTACAGAATTTATAATCAGAGTGATAAACCTATTAGGCAAGTCAGTCCTGGTTGATAAAGTCTGTAAGAATTGTCCTTTGACGATTCAGGGTCATTGTTTTTCGACTAACCTTATTTTATTGCCATTTGATGAGTTTGATGTAATATTTGGCATGGATTGGTTAGCCCTAGATGATGTAATTGTAAACTGTGGTACCTAGTACATTATATTGAAGTGCCTAGATGGTGAGATTTTACGAGTTGATTCAATAGAATTGGGTGCACCGCCTGTTGTAACTACCTCAATAAGGGCTCAGAGTTATGTAAGAAAAGCGTATGAAGCCTACCTTGCTTTTGTACTGAACAGTAAGGAAATGGAGTTGAAGATTGAGTCCATACCAATAGTGTGTGAATATCCAGACGTGTTTCTGGAGGAACTACCCGGGTTACCTCCCGATAGAGAGATAGAGTTTGGTATTGAACTGGTGCCAGGGACAACTCCTATTTCTATTGCTCCATACGGGATGACACCAACCGAGTTGAAAGAGTTAAAAGCACAGTTTCAAGAACTAACGGATAAAGGTTTTGCAAGGCCAAGCTTTTTGTTTTGGGATGCTCTCGTATTGTTTGTAAAGAAGAAAGATGGTTCAATGAGGCGATGTATAGATTATCAGCAACTGAATAAGGTAACTATCAAGAATAAGTATCCTTTGCCAAGGATCGACGATTTGTTCGACAAGTTGAGGGGAGCCACTGTATTCTCTAAGATAGACCTAAGATCCAGCTGCTATCAGTTGCGAGTTAAGAAATCGAATGTGTCTAAGATAACTTTCAGAATGAGGTATGGATGAATTCCTTGTCATGCTATTTGGGTTAACGAATACATCGGCCATATTTATGGACCTAATGAATAGGATATTTCAGCGATACTTGGACAAGTTCGTCGTTTTTGTTCATTGACGGTATTTTCATCTATTCCAAAGATGAGACAGAATATGCGAAGCATTTCAGGACTGTGTTGCAGACCTTACGGGAAAAGCAATTGTATAGCAAGAATGAATTTTGGCTCCAAGAAGTAGGGTTTTTGGGTCACATTGATTCAAGTGATGGCATCTGAGTTGATCCAAGT
Organism: Gossypium arboreum; assembly: GCF_025698485.1. Classification (NCBI taxonomy): domain Eukaryota; kingdom Viridiplantae; phylum Streptophyta; class Magnoliopsida; order Malvales; family Malvaceae; genus Gossypium; species Gossypium arboreum. The sequence continues at coordinate 20,728,003 of NC_069078.1, read as the reverse complement.
AAGATCTCTGCTATTATTGAATCGAAACCACCTAAAAATGTAACCGAGGTTAGAAGCTTTTTAGGTTTAGCAGGTTACTGCCGAAGATTTGTGAAAGGATTTTCCATAATAGCAACTCCAATGATGAGATTGCTATAGAAAGACGTTATGTTTGAGTGGAAGGAAAAGTGTCAATAGAGTTTCGAGAAGTTGAAGACATTGCTGCTTGAAGCTCTAGTTCTAGTATTACCCGAGTCAGGAAAAGAGTTTGCGGTCTTAAGCGATACGTCCTAAAATGGACTAGGTTGTGTGCTTATGCAAGGTGGCAAACTGATAGCCCATGCTTCAAGACAATTAAAGCCACACGAGAAGAATTATCCGGCACACGACTTAGAGATTGCCGCCATTGTTTTTGCCTTGGAAATTTGGAGGCATTATTTATGTGGTGAGACTTGTCATATATTCACAGACCATAAGAGTTTGAAGTATGTGATGACTAAAACGAATTGAATCTGAGACAGTGGAGATGGTTAGAATTAATTGAAGATTATGAGCTGATCATCGATTATCACCAGGGAAAAGCAAATGTGGTCACCGACGCGATAAACAGAAAATCTTTGTTTACACTAAGGGTCATGGGCTCTCGATTGGTGTTGTTTGATAATGGTTCAATCTTCGCAGAGTTAACGGCTGGACCAACATTTCTTTAGGAAATTTATGATGCTCAGACTAATGATAGTGACGTGTAAGCTAAAAGAGCTTAATGTGAGTCGGGCATTGGATTAGGTTTTTAGACCAGTTCTGATGAATATTTGATGTTCATAGAAAAAGTTTGTGTACCAAGGAATGATGAAATTATTCGAAAAATCTTACAAGAGGCCCATGATAGCCGTTTTTCTATTCATCCTGGAAGTACCAAAATGTACAATGATTTAAAGAAAATGTACTGGTGGAACGGTATGAAAAGAGAAATCTCCGAGTTTGTATCGAAATGCTTGATATGTTAGCAAGTTAAGCCTGAACATCAAGTACCTTGAGGTTTACTACAACTTGTGATGGTTCTCGAATGGAAGTGGGACAAAATCACTACGGACTTCGTGATAGGATTATCATTAACCCCGAAAAAGAAATATGACATATGGGTTGTGGTTGATAAGTTGACAAAGTCGGCTCATTTTGCTCCAGTAAGGACAGATTATTCACTTGACAAGTTGACCGACTTGTATATATCTGAGATCGTGTGATTACACGGGGTACCACTATTGATTATTTCAGACAGAGACCCGAGATTCACTTCAAGATTCTAGAAGAAGTTACAAGAAGCCTTGGGTACTAGGTTGAGTTTTAGTACAGCTTTTCACCCACAGACTGCTGGTCAATCTGAGCGGATGATTCAGATTCTTGAGGATATGTTACGATGTTGCATCATTGAATTTCAAGGCAGTTGGGAAAAATACCTACCATTGTTAGAGTTCGCCTACAACAATTGCTTTCAAACGAGTTTGAAGATGGAACCTTACGAAGCCTTGTATGGCAGAAAGTGCAGAACTCTGTCGTATTGGACAGAACTCAAGGAGGGTCAGATTGACGGAGTTGATCTAATCAAAGAAACTAAAGAAAAGGTTAAAGTGATATGTGATTGTTTAAAAGTGCCATCGGATAGGCAAAAGTCATATGCTGATCTGAAAATAAAAGAGATCAAATTTCAAGTTGGAGATAAAGTATTCTTGAAAGTATCTGCATGGAAAAAGGTATTGAGATTTGGCTGAAAAGGCAAACTGAGTCCGCTATTTATCAGACCATACGAGATCACTGAAAGAGTTGGACCATTAGCCTATCGCTTGGCGTTGCCACTAGAACTGGAAAATATTCATGATGTGTTCCATGTATCTATGTTAAGGAAATATCGATCAGACCCCTCTCATGCATTTTCACTAACGGAGATTGAAATTAGACCGGACATGACCTATGGTGAGGAACCGGTCAAGATTTTGGCTCGTAAGGTTAAACGTTTGAGAAATAAAGATGTGGCCTTGGTAAAAGTCTTATGGCATCAACATGGTGTGGAAGAGGCGACATGAGAGTCGAAAGAAACCATGAGAAATCAATATTCAAACCTGTTTATTGGTAAGACTTTCGAGGATGAAAGTCTCTAAGGGAGAGAAATGTAACATCCCAAAATAGGGCCTAGTCGGAACAGTGGCTTCGGGACCATAAATTTGATGTTGAAATGTTTTCTTATGATTATTATGAGATTTAGAGTATGAGAATATGCATATGTTAAAGTTTCATGAAGAAATTCTATGAGCAACATGTCCAATTGGAAATTAAGGACCAAATTGAATAAATTGTAAAACTTGGATTCTAGAAGTAATTTGTATGAAGTTACTTTAGATTATTAATTAGAAGGTCTTAAAGAGAAATTTTCCCAATTTCTATTGGATAAGAATAGACATGTATGGATAAAATTAGAAAGAAAAGGCTCAATGGCATTTTGGTCATTTGGCTAATTAATGAAATAAAATGGGAAAGTGAAGGGAAAAATCAGCCATTCTTCTCCCTCATCCAGCTGAATTTCTCAAGCCCTCCCTAGCTAGGGTTTTCAACATTTTCAAGCTCAATAGTAAGTGCTCTTAAGCCCCATTTTTAATGTTCTTCGTATTTTTGAAATCCCGACAGCTTACTCTCTCCATTTCTACCCATATTTTGACTTACAGCTCATGTTTGCAAAGTGACCCATGTGGGACATGTTTATTCATTGATGTTTTATAGAGGAATATGAAAGTTGGATGCGTGTTAAACATCATTTTCTAGGTGATTTTCATGAAAAACCCCTAAAAGGACCTTTTTGTAAAAGGCACAAAATATGTGGTAGAAATGTGAAATAATGGAAAATATGGGCTACCATAAGAGAGAAAAACTTTTGGCTAGGCTTGGGTAATGTAAAAATTTCATGCATTTCATCATACGAGCCTAGGGACTAAATCGTAAATGTAAAAGGTTAGGGCCAAAATGGTCATTTTGCCTGGGGGTGAAATTTAAACTTGAAAAGAATAATGTGAGGTATTAATGATTCATTTTTATTGTTATAGACCCTGAGGAAAAAATTTCAGAGGTCAATCCAGGAAAACGAAAGGTTTCGGAATAACCAAAACACGAAACCGAAAGAATACTAGGTCAGTTCGAATAACTTTACGTAAACTATTAATATGCCTAATTACATGTGTTATGAATGTATGATATTTGATTATAATGATGGCATGAAAATTCATGAAATATGTTAATAATAATGACATGATAATAAATGTCCCGGTTGAAGTAAAAAGGTAAATTCGATGGATAAACCATGGCTTACATGACTCGAGATCCTGTATGTGTTGTAGAAAAGAATTTAGCCTAGATGAGTAATCCGTTGATCTCAAATATGGAAAGGATCTATCCCGGACGGGTGTTCCTTGAGTGTTCGAGCCACCCAAAGAATATGTGTGCATTGTGGATTTAGCTTGGATGGGTAATCCAATTAGGGTCTGAATTTAGCCTAGACTGGTAATTCAGATTCGAGCTCAATAAGGGTGTTTGTCGCTATAAGGGATTTAGCCTGGACTGGTAATCCCGACATCACCTTATGAGTTTACATTACAGAGGATTTAGCCTGGACTGGTAATCCCACCGTATGATGTGAGGTTCGCGGGAGTGCATACTTGAGATGATCGCTCTTATGACTTGACGGTAAATGGATAATCCATCGAGATTTTTGAGAAACTCAATGGGATTAACATGAGATATAAAAATGAAAATGTTGAATGATGAGCTCATCTAAGAAAAATTATATGGTGCATTGTTATGAGAATAACTTTGTGATTGAGTGTATATGATAGGGAAATCATTCCATGCTTGTTGGTTTTATTGACTTATATGGTTGTCTAGTAATTAATTGATAAGTTTACTTTCCAGTTTTTTGGGCTTACTAAGCATGTAAATGCTTACCCCTCTCTTTTCCCTGTCTGACAGCGCTCGTGGACTTGCGAAAATTGGCAGACAGTTGGAGAATCAAGACACTATCATCTTGTCTAGCTCTAGTATATAGATACTCTTATTTTGTTCAATGGCACGTATAGGGCTTTTGTTATTTTGTTATATGTGTCATTTGATTAGCCAATACAAAGGCTTGTAAAGGTATACATATTCACTTGTATGTGGCCATGGAATTGGCTCATATTATTGTAGGTTATGACCTACAAATTTTATGCATGCTTGTGTTCCGTTGTGCTAGTGAGGATGAAATATGGTATATCACATTTAAACACATGTAATGTGACCAAACCACATGGGTTGGCTAGACTATAACTGGCAATGAGTTATAATAATGAGCCAACCTTAAAAGTGTTGTAAGGCATAGAAATCCTTAGTACAAAAGGAAAACCTAGCATGTGTAAAACCGATGAGATGAGGTTTACATGCAATGAGGTTTATTAAGGTTATTTAAGAATATAATTAGGCCATGTTAAATATCATTTGAGTCTATAAGTGAGAGTGGATGTTAGAGGGTGACCAAAGGCTTAGAAAATAGCCTAACAAGGTCCACACAGGTAGACACACGGGAGTGTGTCTAGGCCATGTATGACAGACGGATTGCCCCATGGGCGTGAGGTATGGTCGTGTGTCCCCTACACCTAAATATTTTAAGTTAGAATGCATGGTAGTAAACACACAGGCAGAGATATTAACGTATGCCTCAACCGTGTAGAGGGCATGGCCTAGCACATAGGAGTGTGTCTTGGCCATGTGCCCTTAAATGCATGCTGATGTCATAAATAGAATGCTTGAGTTTTTGGACACGGGCGACCACACGGGCGTGTCTAGGCTATGTGAAGGACACGAGTCAGAGACACGGGCGTGTGCTTGCCGTGTGAAAACCACTGTAGGTTCAAAATAGAAAATAAATTCAATTAATTCTACATAGGTGGGGGACACGAGCGTGTCCCAAAGCACACGGGTGTGTGCATTGCCTCCACACGAGCGTGTGAGGCTTAACTTAGAAAATTTTTCAAGAACCTTCCCAGGTTATCGGTTTAGTCCGGGACCTTTCTCAATGTCTGTTTTGTGTCTCGTTGGTCCATAATAGGGACATTAAGATGTTTTTTGATTGGGATCATATTGGAACAAAATTTTATAACCCGTATTTCTCGAAAATATTCGAGTATGTGTCTGGTAATGCCTCGTGCCTGATCTCGGTCTTGGAAATGGGTAAGGGGTGTTACATGACGACCCGAAGAAAGCAAAATTTTGGTTAGGAATTACCATCAGGGTATTTGATGAATTGTCGTGCACGCCTGAGGAGTGGATGAAGTGTGCAGTATCACTTTTGAGAGATTCGGCTTACCAGTGGTGGAACACTCTCGTGTCTATGGTACCGAGAGAGAGTAACTTGGGAATTTTTTAAGGAAGAGTTCCAAAAAAATTATATTAGCCAAAGGTTCATAGATCAAAAGAGGAAGGAATTTCTAGAGTTAAAGCAAGTTCGAATGTCGGTGGGGGAATATGAACATGAATTTGTGAGGCTCAGTAAGTATGCGCAGAAGTGCATGTCTACAGATGCCACTATGTGTAAGAGGTTTTAGGATGGTCTTAATAAAGATATGGTCTTAATAAAGATATCCGAGTATTTGTTGGCATCCTAAAAGTAAGAGAATTTGTAGTGCTCATTGAGAGAGCATGTAAGGCAGAGGAGTTGGTAAAAGAGAGGAGGAAAGCGGCTTTTGAGTCACGATATTCAAAGAAGAGATAGATGGGGAAGTCACATCAGTCCTGATCTAAGAGATCAAAGGAATTCACTACTCGATCGCATGCTTCAGAAGGGTTTTCGAATAGAAACAAGAACCGGCAAGACACAACTTCTGGAGTCCAAACCACTTTTGTCGCGAGCGTGGTAGTGTTCGACTAAATAGGCCAGAATGTTCGCAATATGGTAGGCGTCACTTTGGCGAGTGTCGGGGGAATGAAAGGGGTTGTTTTAAGTGTGGATCATTAGAGCATTTCATCAGAAACTTTCCTGAAATGGAAGAGAGAGAAAGAAATAGCAAGAAGCGAAAGCAATTACTGCTCATTTGAGGGGTAGATCACAAAAGAACCTGGGAAGCTAGGCTATTACTAGAGGTGCGCCAATAGGTGCTGTAGTGAGGTCCAAGGACAGAGCACCTGCAAGGACTTACGCTATTCGTGCCCGTGAAAAGGCAGAGTCTCCTGACGTGATCACGGGTACCTTTTTTATTCATGAAATATCTGTTGTTGCTTTAATTAACTCGAGGTCTACCCAATCTTATATTTGTATGGAATTGATACCTCGAATGAACATGATAGTAGAGTCCACTGAATTTGTAGTAAGAGTGTCCAATCCCTTGGTATATATGTGTTAGTAGACCAAGTGTGTAGAAATTGTCCATTGACAATTAGGGGTCATTGTTTTCCGGCCAACTTGATGTTGTTGCCGTTTAATGAATTTAATGTAATCCTTAGGATGGATTGGTTGACTTCTCATAGTGTTGTAGTAGATTGTGCAAGAAAAGTTATTGAATTGAAATGTGAAGACGAAATTGTTCTTCAAGTTGGACCAGATGAGTCGGATAATTTGCCGAAAATAGTATCATCTTTGACTACTGAGAAATATTTGAGAAAAGGATATGAAGCTTACCTAGCTTTGGTGTTGAATACTTAAGTGTCTGAGTTGAAGATTGAATTGGTACCAGTAATTTGTGAGTTTACGGACGTGTTTCTGGAGGAATTACTCAGACTACCTCCATTAAGGGAAGTAGAGTTTGGAATTGAGTTGATACCGGGCACGGCAACCATCTCGATTACTCTATACAGGATGGCTCCTACGGAGTTAAAGGAGTTGAGAGCTCAACTACAAGAGTTAATTGACAAGGGCTTTGTGAGACCGAGCTTTTCCCCTTAGGGTGCTCCGGTGCTTTTTGTAAAAAAGAAAAATGAGTCAATAAGGTTATGCATCGACTATAGACAGCTCAATAAGGTAACAGTGAAGAACAAGTATCCTTTGCCAAGGATCGATGACCTGCTTGATCAGTTAAAGGGAGCCACTTTAATTTTCAAGATTGACCTGAGGTCAAGATACTACTAGTTAAGGGTGAAAGAGCAATATGTACCGAAGACTACATTTCGGAGAAGATACGTGCATTATGAGTTCCTCATCATGCCCTTTGGTTTGACTAATGCCCCGGCAGTGTTTATGGATTTGATGAACTGCATTTTTCAGCCGTATTTGGATAAATTCATGGTGGTTTTTATCGAAGACTTACTGATTTGCTCGCGTGATGAGAGTGAGCACGCGAAGCATTTAAGGACCATATTATAGACCTGAGAGACAAACAACTGTACGCCAAGTTTTGCAAAAGTGAATTTTGGCTTAAGGAGGTTGGATTTTTAGGACACATTGTGTTGGTTGACGGGATTAAAGTTGACCCAAGCAAAATCTTGGCTATTGTTGAATGGAAACCGTCGAAGAATGTGATAGAGGTCTGAAGCTTTTTGGGTTTGGCCTGATACTATAGACGGTTTGTAAATAGATTATCTATGATAGCTACCCTAATGACAAGATTACTGCAAAAAGATGTCAAGTTCGAATGGACAGAGAAATGCCAACAGAGTTTCGAGCAATTAAAGACTTTATTGACCGAAGCCCCTGTGTTAGTGCAACTAGAGTTGGGCAAGGAGTTTGTGATTTTTAACGACCTCTCCTTGAATGGTTAGGGGTGTGTGCTCATGAAAGAAGGAAGGGTTATAGCCTATGCCTCAAGACAGCTAAAGCCACATGAGAAAAATTACCCGACACACGATCTAGAGTTGGTCGCCATCATGTTCGCATTGAAGATTTGGAGGCACCATCTGTATGGAGAGAAATGCTGAGTATTCACTAAGCACAAAAGTCTTAAGTATTTGATGGCTCAGAAGGAATTTAATCTACGGCAGCGAAGGTGGCTAGAGCTGGTAAAGGATTATGAGCTGATAATTGACTATCACCCGGAAAAGGCAAATGTAGTTGCTGACGCTTTGAGTAGAAAGTCATTGTTTGCTTTGAAGGCCATGAATACTCGGTTGATCATGTCTAACGATGGTTCGGTACTAGTAGAGGTGAAAGCTAGGCCGACATTCTTACAAGAGATCCGTGGAGCTCAGAAAGGTGATAAGGAGTTGTAAGCTAGGATGGCACAGTGTGAGACGAAAAATGACTCCGAATTTTGTATTGATATCGATGGATGTATAATGTACAAAGATAGAGTTTTTGTACCCAAGGACAATGAGCTTATACAGAAGATTCTACGTGAAGCACATAGTGGGTGTTTGTCCGTCCACCCGGGTAGTGTGAAAATGTTTAACGACCTGAAGAAAATGTATTGGTGGTCAGGGATGAAAAGAGACATTTCTGAGTTCGTTTCCAAGTGTCTTGTGTGTTAGCAACTGAAGGTTAAACACCAAGTACCTTCGGGTCTACTTTAACCTATCATGGTCCCCGAGTGGAAGTATGATAGGATCACTATGGATTTTGTGATTGGTTTGCCAGTAACCCCGAAGAAAAAGGATGTTGTTTGGGTTGTTGTGGATAGGGTAACAAAGTCGACACATTTTATACAAGTATGTACCGACTACTCCCTTGAGAGGTTGGTTGAATTACACGTTTGTGAGATTGTAAGGCTACATGGAGTACCTTTGTCGATTGTTTCAGGTAGGGACCCGCGATTTACCTAAGAATTTGGAAAAAATTGCAAGAGGCATTGGGAACAAAGTTGAGTTTTAGCATGGTATTTCATCCGCAAACCGATGGCCAATCGGAAAGAGTAATTCAGATTTTAGAAGACATGTTGCAGTGCTGTATTCTTGAGTTTCAAGGCAGTTGGGACAGGTATTTGCCATTAGTTGAATTTGCCTACAACAATAGTTATCAGTTAAGTTTGAAGATGGTGCCTTATGAGGTTTTGTATGGGAAAAAGTGTCGAACTCCCTTATATTGGACTGAACTCAGAGAGAGTTAGATTCACAGAGTCGATTTAATCAAAGAGACTGAATGTAATATCCCGAATTAGGGCCTAATCAGAATAGTGGTTTCGTGACCACAAATTTGAGATAGAAATAATTATTTTATAATTATTTTGATGTTTATGATATGATTGCATGATTGTGTGAAAATTTCGTGATGAAATCCTATGCCTAAAGTGCTTAAATTGAAATTAGGGACTAAATCGAATAATTTGCAAAACTTGCATTCTAGGAGTTTTTAGTATGAAATTGTTTTGGAATATTAATGAGGAGGTCTTAAATAGCAATTTGACCAATTTCTATGTCTATGGACAAAAATTGGACATGGATGGAATTTTTGGAAAGTTTAGTAGTAAGGGTATTTTGGTCATTTATTTATTAAAATGAATTAAAAACAAAATTAAAAGCCAATTTTTGTCCATATTCTTCATTAAGCCGAAATTTCAAGGGTGCTCCATAGTTAGGGTTTGTTTCAAGCTTCCAAGCTCCATAGTAAGTGATTCCAAGCCCCGTTTTTAATGTTCTTTACGTTTTTAGAATCCCGGTAGCTCGATTAAGCTTATGCTAGCAATAATTCAACCTAGGGTTCATATTTGGAAAAATACCCATAGGTGAAATTTGTGTATTTTGGTATTTTATGATAGAATATGAGGTTTTAAATTATGTTAGACAACTTGTACTACTCGGTTTTAAGCGAAAACGAGTAAAAGGGCTTAATCGGTAAAAATACCTAATAGTCATAAGTACATGTTAGAGTGTGAATTTGATGTTTCCATAGAAGGGAAATGTAACACCCCAAACCCGAGACCATCGCCGGTGTCGGACCCGAGGGGTTAACAAGCCAAGTTCACATGTTTTGCCCACCAATTTGACATTTCCAGTCAGGCTGGAAAACTGCGTCACTGTCGCCTTAAAAATCATATCTCGAGTTTCAAAACTCGGAAACTGGTTTTGTAAATTTTCCCTGAATTTAGACTCATATATCCATCCATGGATTTATTTCTAGGATTTTTGGTCGGGCCAATCGGTACAGTTTATTAGTTAAAGTTACCCATGTTACAGGGATCGACTGCTCTGACCTTCGTGCGGTATAACTTGAATATATCTCTGTACAGGGCTTTAATGCTGGTTTCGTTTACTTCTAATGAAACTAGACTCAAAATGGAATCTGTACATATAAGGTATGTCTCCTAATTATTTTTGGATAATTTATAGTGAATTTTTAAAGTTGCGACAGGGAACCCAGAAACCATTCTGGCCCTGTCTCACAATAGCTTTAATATCTCTTAACCTGTAACTCCTATGACCATTTCGTTTCTTCCATATGAAAATAGACTCATTAAGGTTCATTTACATAGCTTATTCACTATTTAATTCCATTCCTATGAATTTTGGTGATTTTTCACATTCACGCCACTGCAGCTGGCAGCATCTGTTTTTAAGGTAGGGCTTACCTATTTGGTAATCTCCATGAATCAACTAGTCTTGCCATACATAGGTTCATATATGATCATTTTAACCATGCCAATGGCTGATCATATGACCAAGATTCCCATTTCCAAGCCATAGCCACATCATGACACCAAATATATACATACAAACCACAATTAGTCTAAGTTCATGCTTCCCTTTTCGAGCCATTTTCGCATGGCCGTACATACTTACATTACAACATATTTAACAAACAAGAGGTAGTCCTATACATGCCATCTCAAGTTCAACCAAAAATTTATACCAAAATGGAGGCTTGATAGTGTGGATGACTTGACTTCAACGATCCCAAATCCGATTGCTTGAGCGAAATCTAGCGAGAGCCAAAGCAACGGGTAAGCATTTTTATGCTTAGTAAGTCTCAAGGAATATAATCAACTCTAATTACAGCAATACATTCACATAGTTAAATGCATCATTTCATTAATGCACATTCACATAATCATACTTACTTCACCATCCCAACTCTTATGTTCATACACAAATAACGGCTTCATTAAGGCCGATAACTCGTTCCATCATAGGAGCGGATATTCACACGCTCTTACTCCTAGCGCAAAGCACACACCGCACTTACCTTGTCATTGGGAAATTTCACAAGTGCATTAGCTGAAATTTTCCAGCAAGCTATAATTTTCAAATCCCATACCTTGAGTTTAACCGGATGTCGCTACTCGATCAATCGCCTTGGGACATAGCCCGGTTATGGTAATCCGCACCAAGGCTCACGGACTTAACCCGGATATCACGATTTGCACAAATGCCTTGGTCTTAGCCGGATAGAATGACTTCATACGAATGCCTTGGTCTTAGCCGGATGTAGCCACTTGCACAATTGCCTTGGTCTTAACCGGTTATAATTTCAACATAATTGTCTTGAGGCTTAGCCCGGATATCAATCAATTTCTCATGCACACATACATCAATAATCATTGGACATACATATTTATTTTCGTTACCAAGGCTCAAACACAATTATAATCACTAACATAATCGCCTTCGGGACTTAGCCGGGTATCATTCGAATACTCATACACATAAATCAATAATCAATACATCCATATTTCATTCCACATAATTCAAGTAAGGTCACTTCTTGAGGACTTACCTCGGATGTTGTCGAGCGGCTTTTTCGGCTATTCGATCACTTTCTCCTTCCCTTGTCCAATTGTGGCCCTCTAAGCTCTTGAGCTAATTCAAACAAATTCAATTTATTAAAACCTCATTGTGCTAGCTCTTGGCGAATATGACAAGGAGTTTAAATGGTCATATGGCCACCCTTTAGCTTAAATACACAATGGTCATGCACATTTTATACTACATCAAGCAATTCAATACAATTTATTTGAGCATCAAGGAAATGCTAAGGCCTTCAATAGGCTACCCAAGGCGAATATTCATGTACATGTTGAGGTCAATTTTGCACTTAATACCTCACAAAACAGCATGCAATTTACTAATTAATGCTTTGCACATTGTATTAAAACTCATAATATAGCATCAAGCACTTATATGTGTGCTAGGCGAATTGTGCTTGCAATTTCACAAGCATTCTTCCACATTTTCTTCTTTAAACCAATATATTCATCACTTAGTTCATAACCAAACATAATGTGCAATCATATATATGCATATATGAGCATGGCGAATTTTCAAGGTGTCCATAGCCATCCAAAACACAAATTTTAACTAACATGCAAGAAGCATGAATCATGCTCAAGAATGCATCATGGCGAATATGACAATCATGCTCCTTTTCAACTTCAATCATGATAAAACAAAGAAAACTCAAAATCTTACTCAAGAGTAGACAATCCATCATTGCATGCATCATCATCAAGCTTCACACTTAGCATGCAATGGCTTTATCACCATAACAACTTTGGCCAAATACCATTTCCATGGCATAACAAAGATTTAAGCCATGGCTAACATGCACATCAAGTTAGCAACCAAAACATGCATGAAACTCCCAACACAACCTCATACATACCTTAATCTTGATGCAATTTAGCCAAATCTCCTTCTAGATCTCTTCTAAACCAAGCATGAAGCAAAAATCCTCCCCCTTTTTCCTTAGTATTTTCGGCCAAGAAGTGAAAATGGATGAACAAAATTTCCCTCTCTTTTCCTCTACTCACGGCAACAAGGGCATCCAAGCTCATCTTTCTCTTTTTTTTCATTTTTTATGCTTATTTTTATTATAATACTTCCTACATAACTCACTAGCCAAACATGTTGGAAACATGTTTTCCCTTGCCCATCATGCCCACCTTGGCCGGCCACTATAGTCAAATTTGGGGGAATTTGACATGCAAGGACAACATTTCCTAGTGTGCATCAATAGGCCACTTCCACATTTGCCTATCTCAATTCTAAATTTTTTCACACAAGTCCTTTCTAGTGAAATTCACCTTATAACACTAAATCAAACATCAAAAAATGTCATACATGAGCACACACATATTATAGGCATCAAAATAAATTTTTAATTATTTTTTATGCCTCGGTTTTGTGGTCCCGAAACCGCATTCCGACTAGGGTCAATTTTGGGCGAGTCACAACTCTCCCCACTTAAGAAATTTTCGTCCCAGAAAATCTTACCGTAAATAGGTTTGGATATCGTTCTTTCATAGAGTTCTCGGTCTCCCAAGTAGCTTCTTCTATCCGTGCTTGAGCCATAACACTTTCACTAGCGGAACCCGCTTGTTTATAACTCTTTCACTTCTCGTGATAGGATACGAATCGGTTCTTCCTCATAACTCATATTAGCTTGAATTTCAATTTCGATGGACTAATCACGTGCGATGGATCGGATCTATAGCGTCGAAGCATCGAAGCGTGAAAGACATCGTGAACCTTTTGAGTTCGGGGGCAAAATCAAGCGATATGCCACCGACCGACTCGCTCGATATCTCATATGGTCCAATGAACCTCGGCTCAACTTGCCCTTACGCCGAACACGAGTATCTTTTTCCAAGGCGATACCTTGAGAAACACTTTATCACCCACGATACTCGACATCCTTATGCTTCAGATCCGCGCACGACTTTCGACGATCGGAGGCTATCTTCGACTTTCACGGATTACTTTCACTTTTGTTCAGCATCCCTAATCAAATCCACCCGAAAATCTTGCTTTCACCGAGCTCGGTCCAAAACAATGGCGACGGCATTTACGACCGTATAAGGCCTCGTAAGGTGCCATCTTAATACTTGATTGAAAGTCGTTGTTGTAAGCGAATTCAATCAACGGCAAATACCGTTCCCATGAACCACTAAACTCGAGGACGCAACATCTTAACATATCCTCAAGTATCCGAATTATCCGCCGGATTGACCATCGGTTTGGGGTGAAAGGCGGTCTTGAAATGCAACTTGGTACCCAAAGCTTCTTGCAACTTTTTCCAAAATCGCGAGGTAAATCTCGGATCTCTATCCGACACGATAGAAATAGGCACCCGTGTAATCTCACAATCGAGAAAGCGTACAATTCCGCTAATTTGTCCATTGAAAAATCCGTGCGACGGGGACAAAGTGGGCCGACTTAGTCAATCGATCTACCACGACCCAAACCGCATCCTTCTTACTTGGTCGACAATGGCGGTCCGGATACAAAGTCCATTGTGACTCGATCCCATTTCCACTCGGGTATCGTGATTGGTGAAGTAATCCACGAAGGCACCGATGTTCCGCTTTCACTTGTTGACATATTAGACATCTCGAAACAAAGTCGGAGATGTCTCGCTTCATACCATGCCACCAAAATCGACGTTTCAATTCATTGTACATCTTCATTACTCCGGGTGGATTGCCATTCGCTCTGATGGGCTTCATTGAATTATCGAAATGAGTTCAATTCTTTGGGACACATGACGACTTTTGAACCTCAAACAATCGTCATCGTCGATTTGAAACTCCGAGTCCTTGTTCGAACACATGCAGCCCGTTTTGCAACCAACTCGTCGTCGACTTTTCGAGCTTCTCGAATTTGGTGTGTCAATAATGGTTTGGCTTTCAATTCAGCCACTAACACCTTTGTCGGATCGGACGGACAAGTGCACATTCATCACTCGTAAAGTGAATAACGATTTACGACTCAAGGCATCCGCAACCACATTCGCCTTTCCGGGTGATAGTCAATGATCACTCATAATCCTTTAATACTCGAGCCAACATCTTTGTCGCAGATTTAAGTCTCTTTGGGTCATCAAATATTTGAGACTTTTGTGATCCGAGTATACATGGCACCTTTCACCAAATAAGTAATGTCGCCAAATCTTTAAGGCGAATACGATGGCGCCAATTCGAGATCATGAGTCGGATAATTTTTCTCATGTGGCTTTAATTGCCTCGACGATAGGCCACAACTCGACCTTCTTGCATTAATACGCAACCTAACCCAAGTAGAGAGGCGTCGCTATAGATGACAAACTCTTTGCCGGACTCGGGTTGCACTAGAATTGGGGCTTCAGTCAAATAAGTTTTGATTGATCGAAACTTTTTGGCATTTCTCCGTCCATTCGAACTTAACGTCCCTTTGGAGTAAGCCGTCATCGGCGTGGCTATCGTTGAGAAGCCTTTACAAATCGTCGGTAATAACCTAAGCAAGCCCCAAAAGCTCCGAACCTCGATAATATTTCTGAGGCTTCCAATTAAGTATGGCTGAAATTTTATTCGGTCGACTCGAATACCCGATCTGAATACCACATGACCCAAGAAGCTAACCTCTCTTAACCGAACTCATACTTGCTGAACTTAGCATATAATTGCTTGTCCCGTAAAATTTGCAGCACTAACCGCGGTGTTCAAGATGTTCGGTCTCATTTCTTGAATAGACCAAGATGTCATCAATGAACACGACTACGAATCGATCCAAATATGGTCTAAAGATCCGATTCATTAAATCCATAAATACCGCAGGGGCATTAGTGAGCCCAAACGGCATCACTAGGAACTCATAGTGACCATATCTCGTTCTGAAGGCAGTCTTGGGCACGTCCGAATCTCGGATTCGCAATTGATAGTAGCCCGATCTCAAATCTATTTTCGAGAACACCGAGGCTCCCTTCAGTTGATCGAACAAGTCGTCAATACGTGGCAACGGATATTTGTTGTGACACCCCTAATGTGACCCTAGTCGGAGAGTGGTTTCGGGACCACGAAACCGAGTCACAAGAATAATTAAGTGTTATATTCCGTGCTTATTTTATGAGGAATTGGTATGCGTAAATATTTCG
The DNA here is from genome assembly GCF_025698485.1 of Gossypium arboreum. Taxonomy (NCBI): domain Eukaryota; kingdom Viridiplantae; phylum Streptophyta; class Magnoliopsida; order Malvales; family Malvaceae; genus Gossypium; species Gossypium arboreum. The sequence continues at coordinate 20,712,243 of NC_069078.1, read as the reverse complement.
TGTCTCGATTTTTATTAATTAGGTGCTAATTTATAAGAAAGGACCCATGTGCTAGGACTTGAAAATGTGATAGGTGTATTTTTAAGTGGCCTAATAATGCATAAAGTGAAATAAATGGAGTTGCATGTCAATTATCCCCTTTCCCTAAGGTGGATGGCCGGCCATGACAAATTATGGGCAAGGGAAAACATGTTCCCAACATGTTTTACTAATGGATGATGTTAGAAATGATAAAATAAGAGTATGAAAAAAAAAAGAGAAAAAAAATGTTCATTCTTCTCCATAGGCTTGGCCGAATGTCCTAAGGAAAGAAAAGAAAATTTGTTCATCCTTTCTCATCTTCTTGGCGAAAATACTAAGGGAAAAGGGGAGGATTACGCTTCATGCTTGGGTTGGAAGAGACCTAGAAGGAGATTTGGCTAAGTTTACATCAAGATTAAGGTATGTATGAGGTTGTGTTGGGAGTTTCATGCATGGTTTGGTTGCTAATTTGATGTGCATGTTAGCCATGGCTCAAATCTTTGTTATGCCATGGAAATGGCATTTGGCCAAAGTTGTTATGGTGATAAAGCCATTGCATGCTAAGTGTGAAACTTGATGATGATGCATGCAATGATGGATTGTCTACTCATGAGTAAGATTTTGAGCTTTCTTTTTGTTTTATCATGATTGAAGTTGAAAAGAAGCATGATTGTCATATTCGGCCATGATGCATTCTTGAGCATGATTCATGCTTCTTGCATGTTAGTTAAAATTTGTGTTTTGGATGGCTATGGACACCTTGAAATTCGGCCATGCTCATATATGCATATATATGATTGCATATTATGTTTTGGTTATGAACTAAGTGATGAATATATTGGTTTAAAGAAGAAGATGTGGAAGAATGCTTGTGAAATTGCAAGCACAATTCGGCCTAGCACACATGTAGGTGCTTGATGCTATATTATAAGTTTTGGGCCACAATGTGCAAAGCATTAATTAGTAAATTGCATGCTGTTTTTGTGAGGTATTAGTGCAAAATTGACCTCAACATGTACATGAATATTCGCCTTGGGTAGCCTATTGAAGGCCTTAGCATTTCCTTGATGCTCAAATAAATTGTATTGAATTGTTTGATGTAGTATAAAATGTGCATGACCATTGTGTATTCAAGCTTGAGAGTGGCCATATGACCATTTAAAATCCTTGTCATATTCGGCCATAAGCAAGCACAATGAGGTTTTAATAAATTGAATTTGTTTGAATTAGCTCAAGAGCTAAGAGGGCCACAATTGGACAAGGGGAAGGAAAAGGTGATCGAATAGCCGAAAAAGCCGTTCGACAACATCCGAGGTAAGTCCTCAAGAAGTGACCTTACTTGAATTATGTGAGATGAAATATGGATGTGTATGATTATTGATTATGTGTGTATGAGCATTTGAATTCCACCCGGGCTAAGTCCCGAAGGCGAATATGCTAATGATTATAATTGTGTTTGAGCCTTAGTAACGAAAATGAAATATGTATGTCCAATGATTATTGATGTATGTGTGCATGAGAAATTGAATGATATCGGGCTAAGCCGAAGACAATTATGTTGAAATTATATCCGGTTAAGACCAAGGCAAATGTGCTAGTGGCTATATCCGGGCTAAGACCAAGGCATTCGTATGAAGTTATTCTATCAGGGCTAAGACCGAAGGCATTTGTGCACGTGATTATATCCGGTTATATTCAAGAATCTTGGGCTGGAGGTGAGTGTTGGTTGCTGTAATGAATTCAATTAGTACACTCGGAAAGCCCAAAGGATAAGGTACGTTATATGTGCATTGGAAAGTCGACATGTTTGAGCAACATTCGCTCAATCGACTAATGAATTTCAGTTATTGAATTGATTGATGCTTTGTGAACTTATATAATGATGAAGTATGAAGTAAGAATGTGTATTAATGAAATGATGCATTTGGCTATGTGAATGTATAGGACTACCTCTTGTTTGTTAAATACGTTGTAATGTAAGTATGTACGGCCATGCGAAAATGGCTCGAAAAGGGAAGCATGAACTTAGACTAATTGTGGGTTGTATGTATATATTTGGTGTCATGATGTGGCTATGGCTTGGAAATGGGAATGTTGGTCATATGATCAGCCATTTGCATGGTTAAAATGATCATATATGAACCTATGTATGGCAAGACTAGTTGATTCATGGAGACTACCAAATAGGTAAGTCCTACCTTAAAAACAGATGCTGCCAGCTGCAGTGGCATGAATGTGAAAAATCACCAAAATTCATAGGAATGGAATTAAATAGTGAATAAGCTATGTAAATGAAACTTGATGAGTCTATTTTCATATGGAAGAAACGAAATGGTCATAGGAGTTACAGGTTAAGAGATATTAAAGCTATTGTGAGACAGGGCCAGAATGGTTTCTGGGTTCCCTGTCGCAAATTTAAAAATTCACTATAAATTATCCAAAAAGAATTAGGAGACACACCTTATATGTACAGATTCCATTTTGAGTCTAGTTTCATTAGAAACAAATGACACCAGCATTAAATCCCTGTACAGAGAGATATTCAAGTTATACCGCTTGAAGGTCAGAGCAGTCTATCCCTGTAACATGGGTAACTTTAACTAATAAACTGTACCAATTGGCCCGACCAAAAATCCTAGAAATAAATCCATGGATGTATATATGAGTCTAAATTCAGGGAAAATTTACGAAACCAGTTTCCGAGTTTTGAAACTCGAGATATGATTTTTTAGGCGACAGTGACGCAGTTTTCCAGCCTGACTGGGAATGTCAAATTGTTGGGCAAAACATGTGAACTTGGCTTGTTAACCCCTCGGGTCCGACACCGGCGATGGTCTCGGGTTTGGGGTGTTACAATTTTATTGGTATCAGAGCCACGGTTTAGTCGATTCTAGGACTACCGTGATGTGTTTGGGGTCTAGCTATACATGCCATTAAATGATGAATCGATAGTGTGGTGATTTCTGACAATTTGACTTTGTGTTTGTTTATAGCAATGGATCCCGATCCCAACCGAGCGATAGCTGATGATGTGGAGAGTGTGGCGCCTGCTCCGCGCGCAAGGGACAGCGCAGCGGACTCTCAACCTATGGCCAGCAATCCTAATGACGAGGCTAAGCAAGCCTTTTATAGTGTGATGAGCGAATGGTTTAATCAATACATTCGAACCAACACTACTGTTCCACAACCTCCATTCCCGACAAATTCAACCCCGCACCTACAATACCTCGGTGACTGACCAAATAAGGTCAAGTAAGCCCCAATCGATAGGATTCGAAAACATGGGGCCACTGAATTTAAGGCCACGGATGATGATGATGCCGAAGCGCTGAATTTTGGTTAGATAACACTATCCGGGTGCTTGATGAGCTATCCTGTACACCCGATGAGTGCTTAAAGTGTACCATCTCCTTGCTACGCGAGTCCGCCTACTATTGGTGGAGTACTCTGACTTCTGTGGTGCCTAGAGAGCAAGTGACTTGGGAATTCTTTCAAACCGAGTTAGAAAAAGTATATCGATCGAGATTCATCGACCAAAAGCGGAGGAATTTCTTGATCTTAAGCAAGGTTCTATGTCCGTTAATGACTACGAACGAAAGTTTGTGAGGCTTAGCCGATCTGTGCGAGAATGCATTTCGTCCGAAGCTATTATGTGTAAACGCTTGAGGATGGGCTGAATGATGATATAAGGATGTTTGTTGGCATTCTCGAGATACGAGAGTTCGTAGTACTTGTTGAGCGAGCTTGTAAAGTCGAAGAGCTTAGAAAGGAGAAACAAAAAGCTGATGTGGGAACTGGAGAATTCCGAAAGAGGTCCTCGGCAAAGTCTCTTCAACAAGCATCGAAGAGATTTCGAGATGATGCGAGCCGGTCTAGAGGCGTTTCGGGCTTTTCTAGACGAGGAGGCGATCGACCCCTGTGACCACACGAGTCACCTCGATCGCCGGTGGCGGAAATGATCGCCGAGAGAGGGCGAGTGTCCACATTGTGGCAAATGGCATGGGAGCTGTTGGTTTCGTGATCGCTCCTGCTATAAGTGTGGATCGGCCGACCACTTTATGAAGGATTGCCCGAGGATGCTTGAGCAGAATGTGAGTCGAGTGGAAACCCGGTGCTACCTTCGCCGAGGTAGGCCACCTAGAAATATGGGCAATGTCATTGGCGGTCGAGAGGATCTAGAGATGCTACCATCAGATCCGAGGCTCGTGCTCTGCAAGGACTTATGCCATACGCCGCACGTGAGGATCTTGCCTCTCCGGATGTCATTACTGGTACTTTCACTCTTTTCAATACAAATGTGATTGCTTTGATTGACCACGGTTCTACTCATTCATATATATGTGAAACCTTAGCATCCAAGAAGACTTTGCCTATTGAGTCTCATCGAGTTTGTAATTCGGTGTCAAACCCTTGGGTCATTACGTGCTTGTTAACAAAGTGTGCAAGAAAAGTCCCTAGTGTTCGAGGTTCTTGTTTTCCGGCGGACTTAATGCTTTTGCCGTTCGATGAGTTCGATGTTATTCTTGGTTTGGATTGGTTGACCATGCACGATGCGGTTGTAAATTGCAAGAGCAAGACTATCGATTTGAGGTGCGAATAATGAAATAGTTCGGGTTGAGTCCACGGACTTAAACGGGTTGCCACCGTAATATCAGCGATGTTGGCCCGTAAATATGTAAGAAAAGGGTGCGAAGCGTACCTTGCGACGTGCTTTCGATGACAAGGAATCGAGAAAAACCCGAATCTGTGCCCGTGGTTTGTGAATACCGGATGTTTTCCCAAGAATTGCCGGGTTTACCACTGTTCGGAAATAGAATTTGGCATCGAATTGGTACTGGTACCACTCCAATTTCGATAGCTCCATATCGTATGGCACCAATGTAATTAAAGGAGTTGAAAGCTCGGTTGCAAGAATTGGTGGATAGAGGTTTTGCTCGCCCGAGTTTTTCGCCTTGGGTGCGCGGTGTTGTTCGTGAAGAAGAAGGATGGAACCATGCGATTGTGCATCGACTATCGTCAACTTAATAAAGCGGCGATAAAGAACAAATATCCGTTGCCACGTATTGATGACTTGTTCGATCAAGCTGAAGGAGCCTCGGTGTTCTCAAAATAGATTTGAGATCGGGCTACTATCAATTGCGAATCCGAGATTCAGACGTGCCCAAGGCGCCTTGAGCGAGATATGGTCACTATGAGTTCCTAGTGATGCCGTTTGGGCTCACTAATGCCCTACGGTATTTATGGATTTAATGAATCGGATCTTTAGACCATATTTGGATCGATTCGTAGTCGTGTTCATTGACGACATCTTGGTCTATTCAAGAAATGAGACCGAACATCTTTGAACACTGCGGTTAGTCTTTGCAAATTTTACGGGACAAGCAATTATATGCTAAGTTAAACAAGTGTGAGTTACGGTTAAGAGAGGTTAGCTTCTTGGGTCATGTGGTATCTCAGACGGTATTCGAGTCGACCGAATAAAATTTCAGCCATACTTAATTGGAAGCCTCAGAAATATTATCGAGGTTTGGAGCTTTTTGGGGCTTGCCGGTTATTACCGACGATTTGTAAAGGCTTCTCAACGATAGCCACGCCGATGACGGCTACTCCAAAAGGACGTTAAGTTGAATGATTTGAGAAATGCCAAAAAGTTTCGATCAACTGAAAACTTATTTGATGAAGCCCCAATTCTAGTGCAACCCGAGTCCAAGCAAGGAGTTTGTCATCTATAGCGACGCCTCTCTACTTGGGTTAGGTTAAGCGTATTAATGCAAGAAGGTCGAGTTGTGGCCTATGCGTCGAGGCAATTAAAGCCACATGAGAAAAATTATCCGACTCATGATCTCGAATTGGCGCCATCGTATTCGCCTTTAAAGATTTGGCGACACTACTTATTTGGTGAAAGGTGCCATGTGTACTCGGATCACAAAAGTCTCAAATATTTGATGACCCAAAGAGACTTAAATCTGCGACAAAGACGTTGGCTTGAGTGTTAAAGGATTATGAGTGATCATTGACTATCACGGGAAAGGCGAATGTGGTTGCGGATGCCTTGAGTCGTAAATCATTATTCGCTTATTGAGCGATGAATGTGCACTTGTCGTCCGATCCGACAGATTGTGTTAGTGGCTGAATTGAAAGCCAAACCATTATTGACACACCAAATTCGAGAAGCACGAGAAAGTCGACGACGAGTTGGTTGCAAAAGCGGTCATGCGTGTGTTCGAACAAGGACTCGGAGTTTCAAATTGACGATGACGATTGTTTGAGGTTCAAAAGTCGTCATGTGTCCCAAAGAATTCGAACTCATTTCGATAATTCTGAATGAAGCCCATTGTAGCCAAATGGCAATCCACCCGGAGTAACGAAGATGTACAATGATTTGAAACGCGTCGGTTTTGGTGGCATGGTATGAAGCGAGACATCTCCGACTTTGTTTGAGATGTTTAATATGTCAACAAGTGAAAGCGGAACATCAGTGCCTTGAGATTACTTCACCAATCACGATACCCGAGTGGAAATGGGATCGAGTCACAATGGACTTTGTATCCGGACCGCCATTGTCGCAAGTAAGAAGGATGCGTTTGGGTCGTGGTAGATCGATTGACTAAGTCGGCCCACTTTGTCCCGTCAGACGCACGGATTTTTCAATGGACAAATTAGCGGAATTGTACGTTTCGAGTTGTGAGATTACACGGGTGCCTATTTCCATCATGTCGGATAGAGATCCGAGATTTACCTCGCGATTTTGGAAAAAGTTGCAAGAAGCTTTGGGTACCAAGTTGCATTTCAACACCGCCTTTCACCCCCAAACCGATGGTCAATCCGGCGGATAATTCGGATACTTGAGGATATGTTAAGATGTTGCGTCCTCGAGTTTAGTGGTTCATGGGAACGGTATTTGCCGTTGATTGAATTCGCCACAACAACAGACTTTCAATCAAGTATTAAGATGGCACCCTACGAGGCTTTGTGCGGCGTAAATGCCGTACACCATTGTTTTGGACCGAGCTTGGTGAAAGCAAGATTTTCGGTGGATTTGATTAGGGATGTGAGCGAGAAAGTGAAAGTAATCCGTGAAAGTCTCAAGATAGCCTTCGATCGTCGAAGTCGTGCAGCGGATATGAAGCGTAAGGATATCGAGTATCGGTGGGTGATAAAGTGTTTCTCAAGGTATCGCCTTGGAAAAAGATACTCGTGTTGGTAGTAAGGGCAAGTTGAGCCCGAGGTTCATTGGGCCATATGAGATATCAGAGCGAGTCGGTCCAGTGGCATATCGTTTGATTTTGCCCCCTGAACTCAAAAAGGTTCAAGATGTCTTCCACGTTTCGATGCTTTGACGTTATAGATCCGATCCATCACACGTGATTAGTCCATCAGAAATTGAAATTCAAGCTAATATGAGTTATGAGGAAGAACCGATTCGTATCCTATCACGAGAAGTGAAAGAGTTGCGAAACAAGCGGGTTCCGCTAGTGAAAGTGTTATGGCTCAAGCACGGGATAGAAGAAGCTACTTGGGAGACCGAGAACTCTATGAGAGAGCGATATCCGAACCTATTTACCGGTAAGCTTTCTGGGACGAAAATCTCTTGAGTGGGGAGAGTTGTGACACCCCTAATGTGACCCTAGTCGGAGAGTGGTTTGGGACCACGAAACCGAGTCACAAGAATAATTAAGTGTTATATTCCGTGCTTATTTTATGAGGAATTGGTATGCGTAAATATTTCGTGTCTCGATTTTTATTAATTAGGTGCTAATTTATAAGAAAGGACCCATGTGCTAGGACTTGAAAATGTGATAGGTGTATTTTTAAGTGGCCTAATAATGCATAAAGTGAAATAAATGGAGTTGCATGTCAATTATCCCTTTCCCTAAGGTGGATGGCGGCCATGACAAATTATGGGCAAGGAAAACATGTTCCCAACATGTTTTACTAATGGATGATGTTAGAAATGATAAAATAAGAGTATGAAAAAAAAAAAAAAAAAAATGTTCATTCTTCTCCATAGGCTTGGCCGAATGTCCTAAGGAAAGAAAAGAAAAATTTGTTCATCCTTTCTCATCTTCTTGGCGAAAATACTAAGGAAAAGGGGAGGATTTCGCTTCATGCTTGGGTTGGAAGAGACCTAGAAGGAGATTTGGCTAAGTTTACATCAAGATTAAGGTATGTATGAGGTTGTGTTGGGAGTTTCATGCATGGTTTGGTTGCTAATTTGATGTGCATGTTAGCCATGGCTCAAATCTTTGTTATGCCATGGAAATGGCATTTGGCCAAAGTTGTTATGGTGATAAAGCCATTGCATGCTAAGTGTGAAACTTGATGATGATGCATGCAATGATGGATTGTCTACTCATGAGTAAGATTTTGAGCTTTCTTTTTGTTTTATCATGATTGAAGTTGAAAAGAAGCATGATTGTCATATTCGCCATGATGCATTCTTGAGCATGATTCATGCTTCTTGCATGTTAGTTAAAATTTGTGTTTTGGATGGCTATGGACACCTTGAAATTCGGCCATGCTCATATATGCATATATATGATTGCATATTATGTTTTGGTTATGAACTAAGTGATGAATATATTGGTTTAAAGAAGAAGATGTGGAAGAATGCTTGTGAAATTGCAAGCACAATTGACCTAGCACACATGTAGGTGCTTGATGCTATATTATAAGTTTTGGGCCACAATGTGCAAAGCATTAATTAGTAAATTGCATGCTGTTTTTGTGAGGTATTAAGTGCAAAATTGACCTCAACATGTACATGAATATTCGGCCTTGGGTAGCCTATTGAAGGCCTTAGCATTTCCTTGATGCTCAAATAAATTGTATTGAATTGTTTGATGTAGTATAAAATGTGCATGACCATTGTGTATTCAAGCTTGAGAGTGGCCATATGACCATTTAAAATCCTTGTCATATTCGGCCATAAGCAAGCACAATGAGGTTTTAATAAATTGAATTTGTTTGAATTAGCTCAAGAGCTAAGAGGGCCACAATTGGACAAGGGAAGGAAAAGGTGATCGAATAGCGAAAAAGCCGTTCGACAACATCCGAGGTAAGTCCTCAAGAAGTGACCTTACTTGAATTATGTGAGATGAAATATGGATGTGTATGATTATTGATTATGTGTGTATGAGCATTTGAATTCCACGGGCTAAGTCCCAAGGCGAATATGCTAATGATTATAATTGTGTTTGAGCCTTAATAACGAAAATGAAATATGTATGTCCAATGATTATTGATGTATGTGTGCATGAGAAATTGAATGATATCGGGCTAAGCCCAAGACAATTATGCTGGAAATTATATCCGGGTTAAGACCAGAAGGCAAATGTGCTAGTGGCTATATCAGGGCTAAGACCGAAGGCATTCGTATGAAGTTATTCTATCGGGCTAAGACCAAGGCATTTGTGCACGTGATTATATCCGGTTATATTCGAAGAATCTTGGGCTGGAGGTGAGTGTTGGTTGCTGTAATGAATTCAATTAGTACACTCGGAAAGCCCAAAGGATAAGGTACGTTATATGTGCATTGGAAAGTCGACATGTTTGAGCAACATTCGCTCAATCGACTAATGAATTTCAGTTATTGAATTGATTGATGCTTTGTGAACTTATATAATGATGAAGTATGAAGTAAGAATGTGTATTAATGAAATGATGCATTTGGCTATGTGAATGTATAGGACTACCTCTTGTTTGTTAAATCGTTGTAATGTAAGTATGTACGGCCATGCGAAAATGGCTCGAAAAGGAAGCATGAACTTAGACTAATTGTGGGTTGTATGTATATATTTGGTGTCATGATGTGGCTATGGCTTGGAAATGGGAATGTTGGTCATATGATCAGCCATTTGCATGGTTAAAATGATCATATATGAACCTATGTATGGCAAGACTAGTTGATTCATGGAGACTACCAAATAGGTAAGTCCTACCTTAAAAACAGATGCTGCCAGCTGCAGTGGCATGAATGTGAAAAATCACCAAAATTCATAGGAATGGAATTAAATAGTGAATAAGCTATGTAAATGAACCTTGATGAGTCTATTTTCATATGGAAGAAATGAAATGGTCATAGGAGTTACAGGTTAAGAGATATTAAAGCTATTGTGAGACAGGTCCAGAATGGTTTCTGGGTTCCCTGTCGCAACTTTAAAAATTCACTATAAATTATCCAAAAAGAATTAGGAGACACACCTTATATGTACAGATTACATTTTGAGTCTAGTTTCATTAGAAACAAACTAAACCAGCATTAAAGCCCTGTACAGAGAGATATTCAAGTTATACCGCGCGACGGTCAGAGCAGTCGATCCCTGTAACATGGGTAACTTTAACTAATAAACTATACCAATTGGCCCGACCAAAAATCCTAGAAATAAATCCATGGATGGATATATGAGTCTAAATTCAGGGAAAATTTACAAAACCAGTTTCCGAGTTTTGAAACTCGAGATATGATTTTTAAGGCGACAGTGACGCAGTTTTCCAGCCTGACTGGGAATGTCAAATTGTTGGGCAAAACATGTGAACTTGGCTTGTTAACCCCTCGGGTCCGACACCGGCGATGGTCTCGGGTTTGGGGTGTTACATTTGTTCTTTATCGTCGCTATATTAAGCTGACGATAGTCGATGCACAGTCGCATGGTTCCATCCTTCTTCTTCACGAACAACACCGGCGCACCCCAAGGCGAAAAACTCGGGCGAGCAAAACCTCTATCCACCAATTCTTGCAACCGAGCTTTCAACTCCTTTAATTCCGTTGGTGCCATACGATACGGAGCTATCGAAATTGAGTGGTACCGGTACCAATTCGATGCCAAATTCTATTTCCGAACAGGTGGTAAACCCGCAATTCTTTGGGAAAACATCCGGTATTCACAAACCACGCACAGATTCGGGTTTCTTCTCGATTCCTTGTCATCGAGCACGACGCAAGGTACGCCGCACCCTTTTCTTACATATTTCGGGCCAACATCGCTGATATTACGGTGGCAACCCTTTAAGTCCGTGGACTCAACCCGAATTATTTCATTATTCGCGCACCTCAAATCGATAGTCTTGCTCTTGCAATTTACAACCGCATCGTGCATGGTCAACCAATCCAAACCAAGAATAACATCGAACTCATCGAGCGGCAAAAGCATTAAGTCCGCGGAAAACAAGAACCTCGGAACACTAGGGGACTTTTCTTGCACACTTTGTTAACAAGCACGTAATGACCCAAGGGTTTGACACCGAATTACAAACTCGATGAGACTCAATAGGCAAAGTCTTCTTTGGATGCTAAGGTTTCACATATATATGAATGAGTAGAACCAGGTCAATCAAAGCAATCACATTTGTATTGAAAAGAGTGAAAGTACCGGTAATGACATCTGGAGAGGCAGCATCCTCACGTGCGCGTATGGCATAAGTCCTTGCAGGAGCACGAGCCTCAGATCTGATGGTAGCATCTCTAGATCCTCTCTGACCGCCACTGACATTGCCCATATTTCTAGGTGGCCTACCTCGAGCAGTGGTAGCACCCGGGTTTCCACTCTGACTCACATTCTGTTCAAGCATCCTCGGGCAATCCTTCATAAAGTGGTCGGCCGATCCACACTTATAGCAGGAGCGATCACGAAACCAACAGCTCCCCGAATGCCATTTGCCACAATGTGGACACTCCGCCCTCTCTCGGCGATCATTTCCACCATGGCGATCAAGTGACTCGTGTGGTCACAGGGGTCAATCGCGTCCTCGTCTAGAAAAGCCCAAACGCCTCTAGACCGGCTCGTATCATCTCAAATCTCTTCGATGCTTGTTGAAGAGACTTTCTCGAGGACCTCTTTCGAATTCTCCGGTTCCCACATCAGCTTTTGTTTCTCCTTTCTAAGCTCTTGACTTTACAAGCTCGCTCAACAAGTACCACGAACTCTCGTATCTCGAGAATGCCAACAAACATCCTTATATCATCATTCAGCCCATCCTCGCTGCGTTTACATAATAGCTTCGGACGAAATGCATTCTCGCAGCGTCTGGCTAAGCCTCACAAACTTTCGTTCAGTAGTCGGTAACGGACATAGAACCTTGCTTAAGATCAAGAAATTCCCTCCGCTTTTGGTCGTTGAATCTCGATCGATATACTTTTTTGAACTCGGTTTGAAAGAATTCCCAAGTCACTTGCTCTCTAGGCACCACGAAGTTAGAGTACTCCACCAATAGTAGGCGGACTCGTAGCAAGGAGATGGTACACTTTAAGCACTCATCGGTGTACAGGATAGCTCATCAAGCACCGGATAGTGTTATCTAACCAAAATTCAGCTCGCTTCGGCATCATCATCATCCGTAGCCTTAAATTCAGTGGCCCCATGTTTTGAATCCTATCGATCGGGGCTTACTTGACCTTATTTGGTCATCACCGAAGGTATTGTAGGTGCGGGGTTGCATTTGTCGGGAATGGAGGTTGTGGAACAGTAGTGTTGGTTCGAATGTATTGATTAAACCATTCGCTCATCACACTATAAAAGGCTTGCCTAGCCTCGTCATTAGGATTGCTGGCCATAGGTTGAGAGTCCATGGCGCTGTCCCTTGCGCGGGAGCAGGCGCCACACTCTCCACATCATCAGCTATCGCTCGGTTGGGATCGGGATCCATTACTACAAACAAACACAGAGTCGAATTGTCAGAAATCATCACACTATCGATTCATCATTTAATGGCATGTATAGCTAGACCCCAAACACATCACGGTAGTCCTAGAATCGACTAAACCGTGGCTCTGATACCAATAAAATTGTAACACCCCAAACCCGAGACCATCGCCGGTGTCGGACCCGAGGGGTTAACAAGCCAAGTTCACATGTTTTGCCCACCAATTTGACATTTCCAGTCAGGCTGGAAAACTGCGTCACTGTCGCCTTAAAAATCATATCTCGAGTTTCAAAACTCGGAAACTGGTTTCGTAAATTTTCCCTGAATTTAGACTCATATATTCATCCATGGATTTATTTCTAGGATTTTTGGTCGGGCCAATCGGTACAGTTTATTAGTTAAAGTTACCCATGTTACAGGGATCGACTGCTCTGACCTTCGCGCTGTATAACTTGAATATCTCTCTGTACAGGGCTTTAATGCTGGTTTCGTTTGTTTTTAATGAAACTAGACTCAAAATGGAATCTTTACATACAAGGTATGTCTCCTAATTCTTTTTGGATAATTTATAGTGAATTTTTAAAGTTGCGACAGTTAACCCAGAAACCATTCTGGCCCTGTCTCACAATAGCTTTAATATCTCTTAACCTGTAACTCCTATGACCATTTCGTTTCTTCCATATGAAAATAGACTCATCAAGGTTCATTTACATAGCTTATTAACTATTTAATTCCATTCCTATGAATTTTGGTGATTTTTCACATTCACGCCACTGCAGCTGGCAGCATCTGTTTTTAAGGTAGGGCTTACCTATTTGGTAGTCTCCATGAATCAACTAGTCTTGCCATACATAGGTTCATATATGATCATTTTAACCATGCCAATGGCTGATCATATGACCAAGATTCCCATTTCCAAGCCATAGCCACATCATGACACCAAATATATACATACAAACCACAATTAGTCTAAGTTCATGCTTCCCTTTTCGAGCCATTTTCGCATGGCCGTACATACTTACATTACAACATATTTAACAAACAAGAGGTAGTCCTATACATGCCATCTCAAGTTCAACCAAAAATTTATACCAAAATGGAGGCTTGATAGTGTGGATGACTTCGACTTCAACGATCCCAAATCCGATTGCTTCGAGCGAAATCTAGAAAACTGAGAGCCAAAGCAACGGGGTAAGCATTTTTATGCTTAGTAAGTCTCAAGGAATATAATCAACTCTAATTACAGCAATACATTCACATAGTTAAATGCATCATTTCATTAATGCTCATTCACATAATCATACTTACTTCACCATCCCAACTCTTATGTTCATACACAAATAACGGCTTCATTAAGGCCGATAACTCGTTCCATCATAGGAGCGGATATTCACACGCTCTTACTCCTAGCGCGCAAAGCACACACCGCACTTACCTTGTCATTGGGAAATTTCACAAGTGCATTAGCTGAAATTTTCCAGCAAGCTTATAATTTTCAAATCCCATACCTTCGGAGTTTAACCGGATGTCGCTACTCGATCAATCGCCTTCGGGACATAGCCCGGTTATGGTAATCCGCACCAAGGCCTACGGTACTTAACCCGGATATCACGATTTGCACAAATGTCTTGGTCTTAGCCGGATAGAATGACTCGCACGAATGCCTTCGGTCTTAGCCGGATGTAGCCACTTGCACAATTGCCTTGGGTCTTAACCCGGTTATAATTTCCAGCATAATTGTCTTGTGGCTTAGCCCGGATATCAATCAATTTCTCATGCACACATACATCAATAATCATTGGACATACATATTTATTTTCGTTACCAAGGCTCAAACACAATTATAATCACTAACATAATCGCCGGGACTTAGCCGGGTATCATTCAATACTCATACACACATAAATCAATAATCAATACATCCATATTTCATTCCACATAATTCAAGTAAGGTCACTTCTTGAGGACTTACCTCGGATGTTGTCGAACGGCTTTTTCGGCTATTCGATCACTTTCTCCTTCCCCTTGTCCAATTGTGGCCCTCTAAGCTCTTGAGCTAATTCAAACAAATTCAATTTATTAAAACCTCATTGTGCTAGCTCTTGGCCGAATATGACAAGGAGTTTAAATGGTCATATGGCCACCCTTTAGCTTAAATACACAATGGTCATGCACATTTTATACTACATCAAGCAATTCAATACAATTTATTTGAGCATCAAGGAAATGCTAAGGCCTTCAATAGGCTACCCAAGGCGAATATTCATGTACATGTTGAGGTCAATTTTGCACTTAATACCTCACAAAACAGCATGCAATTTACTAATTAATGCTTTGCACATTGTGGCCCAAAACTCATAATATAGCATCAAGCACTTATATGTGTGCTAGGCCGAATTGTGCTTGCAATTTCACAAGCATTCTTCCACATTTTCTTCTTTAAACCAATATATTCATCACTTAGTTCATAACCAAACATAATGTGCAATCATATATATGCATATATGAGCATGGCGAATTTTCAAGGTGTCCATAGCCATCCAAAACACAAATTTTAACTAACATGCAAGAAGCATGAATCATGCTCAAGAATGCATCATGGCGAATATGACAATCATGCTCCTTTTCAACTTCAATCATGATAAAACAAAGAGAAAACTCAAAATCTTACTCAAGAGTAGACAATCCATCATTGCATGCATCATCATCAAGCTTCACACTTAGCATGCAATGGCTTTATCACCATAACAACTTTGGCCAAATACCATTTCCATGGCATAACAAAGATTTAAGCCATGGCTAACATGCACATCAAGTTAGCAACCAAAACATGCATGAAACTCCCAACACAACCTCATACATACCTTAATCTTGATGCAATTTAGCCAAATCTCCTTCTAGATCTCTTCTAAACCAAGCATGAAGCAAAAATCCTCCCCTTTTTCCTTAGTATTTTCGCCAAGAAGTGAAAATGGATGAACAAAAATTTCCCTCTCTTTTCCTCTACTCACGGCAACAAGGGCATCCAAGCTCATCTTTCTTTTTTTTTTTCATTTTTTATGCTTATTTTATTATAATACTTCCTACATAACTCACTAGCCAAACATGTTGGAAACATGTTTTCCTTGCCCATCATGCCCACCTTGGCAGCCACTATAGTCAAATTTGGGGAATTTGACATGCAAGGACAACATTTCCTAGTGTGCATCAATAGGCCACTTCCACATTTGCCTATCTCAATTCTAAATTTTCTCACACAAGTCCTTTCTAGTGAAATTCACCTTATAACACTAAATCAAACATCATAAAATGTCATACATGAGCACACACATATTATAGGCATCAAAATAAATGTTTAATTATTTTTTATGCCTCGGTTTTGTGGTCCCGAAACCGCATTTTGACTAGGGTCAATTTTGGGCTGTCACAGGAAAAATGATCAACATGTCATAAAACATAAAAATAAGGGATGAAGTTTAATTCCCGAGCCTAGGGGCAAAAGTGTAATTATGCAAAAGTTTAGGGGCAAAATATAAATTTTCCAAAGTTCGTATTAAATGTTGTTTTGATGAATGTATGTATTAAATAAGATTAATTTGGCATTATAGATGAAGAGAAATGAGATTTAAGTCGCGATCGAGGGAAAAACAAAGTTTACGAAGAATAGGCTCGATTGCTAATAATTTTGTACCGAGGTAAGTTCATGTGTAAATGTAGTAACATAATTGTCATTTTAAGCAATTTAATGTTGTTTATATGATATGATGCTGATTATTATCATGAAATATTATGCTTTGTGGTTATTGTTGAATAATATGTAATTATGTGAATTACTTGATGAGTATGAACTATCACCGAAGTATCGATTTTTATATTCCATGGAAGACGGAAAAGATGTGTGATCGAGGAAAATGCCCGTTTGAACCTTGGGAATAGATTAGAATACAAGTGACATGTCACTAGGATGGTCGAGTTCCAAACTTGTTGAGTTGAGTTCGAGTTCGTGAGATGTAACTAGGCATCCGAGCTCGTTGAGTTGAGTCCGAGTTCACTTATGGATGCGAACGCCCGAGCTCGTTGAGTTGAGTCCGAGTTCACTTATAGGCGGGTTACATGGTAGCTTGACTACATAAGTTCTGCAGGCTATTGAGTTTGTCTAGCTACGGGTAAGGCTCTTATGTTCATGAGATCCGCGTATTCGAATTATATTCCGATGTGTTCAACGGGTGAATCTTACGTGAATAAGAAGAAGGCCTAAAATGAAGGTGACATGTTGGTAAGTGTGGTAAATGAGAAAATTTGACAGGTATGTGCTTAAACCCTCAGGTTGAAAACTTGGTATGATGAAATCGTAGAAAGATATTAAATGTAAATGAAACATGAATGTCTTGGTGTTGTTTATGCAAATGATGTTTTATGTGAGATTGTGTGATTATGTTACCTGCTATTTGCATGTGAACTTACTAAGCATTTGTGCTTACTCCCTCCTTTTCTTTCATTGTAGTTTTGACAAGCCGGCTTGAGAATCGGGATAGGTCGAAGACTCGTTCACACTATCGAAGGCTTAAATTGGTAAAATGGCTTGTGTATTTTGAATGTGGCATGTATGGCAAAAAACTCACTTTGTGTAATTGATCTTATGATATGGCTATGGTTTGGTAAGAAAAGGGTTTGTAAATGATTAGCCATTGGAATGGCCAATCTAAGTCATATTTGATGTTATGTATATTTAAAATGCTATTTAGTCCATGAAAATCCTTAGTAAAGTGAAATTTGCCATAAAAATGAATCGACAAAGAAGAAGTGATGTAAATTTGAAAAATCACTAAAATAGTAGAAATGGAATTAAATGATGAGTAAGTTATGAAATTGAAGCTTAATTAGTCTATTTTCATATGGATTGAACAAAACAGGTATATAAATTATATTTTATGAGATATTTGAATTTTTGTGAAATAGGGCCAAAGTGATTTCTAGATCCCCTGCTCGACTTGAAAAATTCATCATAAATTGTACAAAATAATTAGAAGTAATTATTTATATGTAAAGATTCCTTATTGAGTCTAGTTTTAAGACAAACAAACTTCATAGTCATTGAAATTCTGAAACAGGAGAGACTTTAACTAATAAATTGTACTAATTGTGTTGACCAAAATTCTATAAAAATTAGTAAATAGATGTAACACCCTTACCCGTATCCGAGGCGGGCTAAGGTAACGAGGCGCTACTGACAAACATACAAACATTAAACTAAAATACGAGCCATAAAATTTTATTCATATTTCAAAGCGTTCATTCTCTTACACATTTCTTATTTGAGTCTACTGAGCCCAAAACATACTTTAGAAAGGGTTTGGGACTAAACCGAGAACTTACGAAAATCTTGGAAATTTCATGCTTTAAGGCTCCACACGCCCGTGTCCCAAAGTCGTGTTCCATACACTTGAGACACATGGTCGTGTCTTTGCCTCGTGTGGAATATACCTAGGCTATTTTCCAAGCTTTGGTCAACCTTGATCTCTTACACACTTATACAAAATCAAAAGCATATATCATGGTATTCATTTAATGATTAAACATCCTCAATTAAACCAAAAACATAGCATTTGTATGTCATCATACATGTGTCTCTCATACTCATTTTACCTTGTTTATTATAGTACCACTTATACATTTATACCAAGATTATCATCTTACCAAATATCTTCAGCTTAATCATCAAGCATTCATTTTTAAAGCTAGATCATATCTTTATAAAATACCATGATTCAGATGCGCAGAATAACATGTTTGCCTGAAACATTTCAATTCAATTCCATACCCAACAAGCATTACATTGAGACTAGTCATATATATATATATATATACATGTCATGATACATAACATTCTCTTTTTGTTTTCTTATAAACACATATCATTTATTTCATTATATCAATATTTCATATACCATAGTTTCCATGTATTCCACATATATTTATTTTCCTCCTCCTCTCCATTCCACATCCTTAATGTATATAGCATTCTTGTATGTACGATTTCACAATTTACTAATAAATGTTCACATCAAACTCTCCACACGAGTCATAGTCACTTAATTATTTATAATTCGAGTTACAGAGCTCCAAATTAAGATCCGTAAATTTCCCCTGAAACTATCCTCAAATATCTTTCCACCATAAAATTTTCATAATTTTTGGTTTAGCCAATTAGTACAGTTTATTCATTAAAATTTCCCCTGTTTCACTTTCTGATAGTTCTGACCTCTCTTCACTAAAAAATAATTATCTCATATTACAGAACTCGGATAATGTTCTTGTTGATTTATCTTGAAAATAGACTCATTATAGATTTTAAAAATATAATTTTGAGCCTCTAATTATTTTTCTCCAAATATTTGTGATTTTCCAAAGTCAGAACAGGGGATCACGTAATCATTCTGAATCAGTCTCACAAGAACATAAATATCTCAAAATATAAAACTCCTTTGCTTTGTATGTTTCTTTTATATGAAAATAGACTCATTAAGCTCTAATTTTATACCTCATTAAGTCTCTGATTCAATTTATACTATTTTTGGTGATTTTCCAAAATCACATCGCTGCTACTATCCAAAACAGTTTTATTGCTAATTCACTCTTTCACACTTTCTTTGTATTAACCTCATTTTAACATACATATCACAAATCATTTTCACCACATTTCATACATCACAAGTATAGGCCCATGATCACAAGGTCACCATAAAATCATCCTCATGTATAACTTAATTGTTTATAACCTTACCACATCCTGGTCACTTAATGAACACATCATTCACATAACCAAGTTCCTGAACTTATTCATCACAAAACTCACAAAGCAATACATAGAGAGTCTCCCGTTGAATACTTCGGATCAATCCTCGATACCTGGTGGTTTCAGCACATAGCTCCACCCATCATATAGTTCGGCTCTCTTCTACACATGGTGAACACTTAGTACCACCCATGTGACCTAGCCAATTTATCTCGTAGCTCTCTTGTCTACATGGTGTCGTTCACTTGGAACCACGCATCCGACCTAGCTGCATATATCCCGTAGCTCTCTTGTCTACATGGTGTACACATAGTATCACCCATGCGACCTAGCTAGATCATAATGTCTTGTAGCTCTCTTGTACACATGATGTGCTCTCAAGACTATACATGTGACCTAGCTACATACCATCTCATATCATCCAATCTTTCAAGGTTCAACCGGATTTCTCTCTTTTCCAACAATTTCACCAATCAAGTAATTATCCACAAACATATTTCCAATATTTTTATAAAATATCATAATACAATTAATAGTGATGTATTACTTACATATAAACTTACATCTCATTTAATATCAACATAATAACATTAAATTACACATTGTCTTATTAAAATCATATGAACTTACAATGTCTCATAATATCCATAATCATAGAAATCAAATTTATGTATGATAATTCAATGCACTTCATGTACCATAGACATATTTTTAAATCAATTCATAAAATTGGCACCATAATCATTTAATTTAACATAATTCAATTAATTCACTAAATTTAACTTTCAAATATAAATTACAGCATTATTGTTGTATTATTATCATACGAACTTACATACTTTCAACACCTCGGAGATCATAGTAAATATATCAATTTTACATTGAAACATGCATAAATTAATGCTTATTATACATATGAACTTACATTGATATTAAAACGGCCATTTTACCAACTTTCCCAATTTTCGATTTTTCTCTCATTCTAGGTTCAAATCTCGTTTTCTGGGATCTAAAACATCATATTTTACTTATTTAATTAATGTACTATTCAAAACAGTCCTTAACTCAAACTTTGGAAAAATTACAATTTTCCCCCTAAACTTTTGCATATTTACACTTTTGCCCCTAGGCTCGGGAATTAAACTTCATCCCTTATTCTTATGTTTTATGACATGATGATCACTTTTCCCTTCTATGGCAACATCAAATTCTCACTCTAACATATACTTATCACTATTAGGTATTTTTACCAATTAAGCCCTTTTGCTCGTTTTCACTTAAAACCGAGTAGCACAAGTTTTCTAACATAATTTAAAACCTCATATTGTACCATAAAACACCAGAATACACAAATTTTACCTATGGGTATTTTTCCAAATATGAACCCTAGTTTGAATTATTGCTAGCATAAGCTAAATGAAGTTACCGGGACTCCAAAAACGTAAAAAACTTGAAAAACGGGGTTAGAAAGGACTTACAATTGAGCTTGGGAAGCTTGAAAACCCTACCCATGGAGTCTCCCTTGGTATACACGTCCATGGTGAAGAAGATGATCAAAATTGGCTTTTAATTTTGTATTTTAATTCATTTTACCCCTAAATGACCAAAATACCCTTACTACTAAACTTTCCAAAAATTCCATCCATGTCCAATTTTTGTCCATAACTTAGAAATTGGTTAAATTGCTATTTAAGACCTCCTAATTAATATTTCAAATCAATTTCATACTAGAAACTTCTAGAATGCAAGTTTTGCAACTTTTTCAATTTAGTCCCTAACTTCGAACTAAGCACTTTATGCATAGAATTTCTTCACGAAATTTTCACACAATCATGCAATCATATCATAGACCTCAAAATAATCATAAAATAATTATTTATATCTCAGATTTTGTGGTCTCAAACCTCTGCTCCAACTAGACCCAATTTTGGGCGATTACAACTCTCCCCTTCGAGATTTTCGTCCTCAAAATCTTACCAGAGTGAGGTTTAGTATCTTTCTCATAATTTCCAGCATTACTAACTAATTGTTTTCAAGACGATACTTTCAGAAACACTCTGTCATCAATTTGAATCCCAAGATAACTTAGTAAACTCTGGTATTTCTCTAACTCTGTCCTTCACTTGTCAACCATTCTCAGACTCTAGTCATATCTATAATTATTTTATCACTGAACTCTTTGATTCCACACTTAGGAACATAGTTAACATGATTCTCATGAATTTCCATTATATACACCTCATCGGTAAGGGGGTGAGGTCATACAGTCTCTAACTCGATTCTGACATATATCTATATGACACATTTTTTCCATTATCCACATATGTCATTATAATCATACTATCCACTTCAAACAATTTATTATTCATACCTGTTTTACATAAAATTTCCAATTATCTCATTTCAAACAAGTGCACTCACTCATACATTCTATGAATTTTGAATAACTTTAATCATCACATTTACTAATTAATTTAGTCAAGCATGCAACAGCATATGAAGGCCAAACAAATATGAATAAATATATCACTATATAAACTTTCATCTCACATATTATCACATATACATATATCACGAACTCTTATTCATACCTTTCCGAGTTTAACACATCATAGCTACACTTTATTCAAATATTTCAATATCGCTATCAAATGGTCAGATGTAGCTCAGTTGGAGAATATTTCATTTTAAACAAAATAGTCCTTATTAGTGTCGGGAGACATCACACTATCACATATTTGTGGCATGTATAACTAAACTCTTACACTTGCTATGTTAGTCCAAGAATCGACTAAACCTGCTCTGAGACCACTAAATGTAACACCCCTTACCCGTATCCGAGGCCGGGCTAAGGTACGAGGCGTTACTAGACAAACATATAAACATTAAACTAAAATACGAGCCATAAAATTTTATTCATATTTCAAAGCGTTCATTCTCTTACACATAGTCCCTTATTTGAGTCTACGGAGCCCAAAACATATTTTAGAAAGGGTTTGGGACTAAACCGAGAACTTACAAAAATCTTAGAAATTTCATGCTTTAAAGCTCCACACGCCCGTGTCCCAAAGTCGTGTTCCATACACGGCTGAGACACATGGTCGTGTCTCTGCCTATGTGGAATATACCTAGGCTATTTTCCAAGCTTTGGTCAACCTTGATCTCTTACACACTTATACAAAATCAGAAGCATATAACATGGTATTCATTTAATGATTAAACATCCTCAATTAAACCACAAACATAGCATTTGTATGTCATCATACATGTGTCTCTCATACTCATTTTACCTTGTTTATTATAGTACCACTTATACATTTATACCAAGAGTATCATCTTACCAAATATCTTTAGCTTAATCATCAAGCATTCATATTTAAAGCTAGATCATATCTTTATAAAATACCATGATTCAGATGCGCAGAATAACATGTTTGCCTGAAACATTTCAATTCAATTCCATACCCAACAAGCATTACATTGAGACTAGTCATATATATATATATATATACATGTCATGATACATAACATTCTCTTTTGTTTTCTTATAAACACATATCATTTATTTCATTATATCAATATTTCATATACCATAGTTTCCATGTATTCCACATATATTTATTTTCCTCCTCCTCCTCTCCATTCCACATCTTTAATGTATATAGCATTCTTGTAAGTACGATTTCACAATTTCCTAATAAATGTTCACATCAAACTCTCCACACGAGTCATAGTCACTTAATTATTTATAATTCGAGCTACGGAGCTCCAAATTAAGATCTGTAAATTTCCCCTGAAACTAGACTCACATATCTTTCCACTACAAAATTTTCATAATTTTTGGTTTAGCCAATTAGTACAGTTTATTCATTAAAATTTCCCCTGTTTCACTTTCTGATAGTTCTGACCTCTCTTCACTAAAATATAATTATTTCACAGTAGAGAACTCAGATAATATTCTTGTTGATTTATCTTGAAAATAGACTCATTATGGATTTTAAAAATATAATTTTGAGCCTCTAATTATTTTTCTCCAAATATTTGTGATTTTCCAAAGTCAGAATAGGGGATCACGTAATCATTCTAAATCAGTCTCACAGAAATATAAATATATCAAAATATAGAACTCCTATGCTTTGTATGTTTCTTTTATATGAAAATAGACTCATTAAGCTCTAATTTTATATCTCATTCAGTTTCTGATTCAATTTATACTATTTTTGGTGATTTTCCAAAATCACATCGCTGCTACTGTCCAAAACAGTTTTATTGCTAATTCACTCTTTCACACTTTTTTTGTATTAACCTCATTTTAAAATACATATCACAAATCATTTTCACCACATTTCATACATCACAACTATAGGCCCATGATCACAAGGTCACCATAAAATCATCCTCATGTATAACTTACTTGTTTATAACCTTTCCACATCCTGGTCACTTAATGAACACATCATTCACATAACCAAGTTCCTGCACTTATTCATCACGAAACTCACAAAGCAATACATAGAGAGTCTCCCGTTGAACACTTCGGATCAATCCTCGATACTTGGTGGTTTCAGCACATAGCTCCACCCATCATATAGTTCGGCTCTCTTGTACACATGGTGAACACTTAGTACCACCCATGTGACCTAGCCAGTTTATCTCAGTAGCTCTCTTGTCTACATGGTGTCGTTCACTTGGAACCACGCATGCGACCTAGCTACATATATCCCGTAGCTCTCTTGTCTACATGGTGTACACATAGTATCACCCATGCAACCTAGCTACATCATAATGTCTTGTAGCTCTCTTGTACACATGATGTGCACTCAAGACTATACATGTGACCTAGCTACATACCATCTCAGATCATCCAATCTTTCGGAAGGTTCAACCGGATTTCTCTCTTTTCCAACAATTTCACCAATCAAGTAATTCTCCACAAACATATTTCCAATATTTTATAAAATATCATAATACAAGTAATAGTGATGTATTACTTAGATATAAACTTACATCTCATTTAATATCAACTCAATAACATTAAATTACACATTGTTTTATTAAAATCATATGAACTTACAATTTCCCATAATATCCATAATCATAGAAATCACATTTATGTATGATAATTCAATGCACTTCATGTGCCATAGACATATTTTTAAATCAATTCATAAACTTGGCACCATAATCATTTAATTTAACATAATTCTATTAATTCACTAAATTTAACTTTCAAATATTAATTACAGCATTATTGTTGTATTATTATCATCTAATGACATACTTTCAACACCTCGGAGATCATAGTAAATATATCAATTGTACATTGAAACATGCATAAATTAATGCTTATTATACATATGAACTTACCTTGATATTAAAACGGCCATTTTACCAACTTTCCCAATTTTCGATTTTTCTCTCATTCTAGGTTCAAATCTCGTTTTCTGGGATCTAAAACATCATATTTTACTTATTTAATTAATGTACTATTCAAAACAGTCCTTAACTCAAACTTTGGAAAAATTACAATTTTGCCCCTAAACTTTTGCATATTTACACTTTTGCCCCTAGGCTCGGGAATTAAACTTCATCCCTTATTCTTATGTTTTATGACATGATGATAACTTTTCCCTTCTATGGCAACATCAATTTCTCACTCTAACATATACTTATCACTATTAGGTATTTTTACCAATTAAGCCCTTTTGCTCGTTTTCATTTAAAACCGAGTAGCACAAGTTGTCTAACATAATTTAAAACCTCATATTGTATCATAAAACACCAGAATACACAAATTTTACCTATGGGTATTTTTCCAAATATGAACCCTAGGTTGAATTATTGCTAGCATAAGCTAAATCAAGTTAACGGACTCCAAAACGTAAAGAACTTGAAAAGCGGGTTAGAACAGACTTACAATTGAGCTTGGGAAGCTTGAAAACCCTACCCATGGAGTCTCCTTGGTATACACGTCCATGGTGAAGAAGATGAGCAAAATTGGCTTTTAATTTTGTATTTTAATTCATTTTACCCTAAATGACCAAAATACCCTTACTACTAAACTTTCCAAAAATTCCATCCATGTCCAATTTTTGTCCATAACTTAGAAATTGGTCAAATTTCTATTTAAGACCTCCTAATTAATATTTCAAATCAATTTCATACTAGAAACTTCTAGAATGCAAGTTTTGCAACTTATTCAATTTAGTCCTTAACTTCGAATTAAGCACTTTATGCATAGAATTTCTTCACGAAATTTTAACACAATCATGCAATCATATCATAGACCTCAAAATAATCATAAAATAATTATTTATATCTCAAATTTTGTGGTCCCAAAACCTCTGTTCCAACTAGACCCAATTTTGGGTTATTACAATAGATATATGAGTCTAGTTTCAGGGAAAATTTACGGAATTGGATTTCAAGTTTCAGAACTCGAGATATGAATTTTTAAGTGACTGTGATACAGATTGCTAGCTTGACTGGAAATTTTAAAAATAAATTGTTTGAGCTGTTTAAATAATGAATTAAGTCTGTTAACACCTCGTGTTCGACTCTGGCGATGGTCTCGGGTACGGGGCGTTACACTGAAGAGAAAGTTAAAGTGAATCGTGACTACTTAAAGGCCACCTCGGATAGACAATAATCTTATACGGATTTGAAACAAAAGGAAATTGAGTTTCAAGTCGGTGATAAGTTATTTTGGAAAGTATCCTCGTAGAGGAAAGTCCTCAGATTTGGTAGAAGAGGCAAGTTGAGTCCTCGATTCATAAGACCATATGAGGTTACCGAGAGAGTAGGACTAGTTGCCTATCGATTAGCTTTGCCACTAGAGTTGGAAAAGATTCACAACGTATTTCATGTATCCATGCTACGCCGATATAGATCAGACCCTCCGCATGTGATTGTGCCATCTGAGGTTGAAATTTATTTGGACATGACTTATGGCAAAGAGTCGGTCAAGATTTTAGCTCGGGAAGTCAAATAGTTGAGGAATAAGAGTATTTCACTCGTAAAATTTTTGTGGCATAGACATGGAGTAAAGGAAGCCACATGGGAACCCGAGGAGACTATGAGATATCAGTACCCAAACTTATTCTCCGGTAAGATTTTCGGGGACGAAAATCCCTAATGGGGAGAAATGTAACAGCCTGATTGTGGGCCTAGTCAGAATAGTGGTCTCGGGACCACAAATTTGAAATTGATAAAATTGTTTTATTGTTATTTTGGAGTCATAGCTTGTTTATATTAGTGCATGAGAAATTTTTTGAGTTAATTTTGACGTTTGCGAGTCCAATTGCAAAAAAGACTATATCGCATAAAGTGCAAAAGTTCTAATTTGATAGCTAAAAGTGACTAATAGCTAGAGAGACTAAATTGGGAGTCTTTAAAAGGCAATTAGACCCTTAGAAATAGGGTGGCTAGCCATTGGGGACAATGAGCTGAAAATTTTCAATGTTAGGTAACTGATTTTTGACTTTTTGACTAAAATGAGAGTAAATAAAGGGAAGATGATATCATCCCTTTTTTATCTTCTTTCTCCACCGAAGATCAGCCATTGAAGGGGGTTTGAAAGCTTAAAAATGTTAGCAACTTTAAGCCTTCACAAGTAAGTGATTTTCCAACCCTTTGTTGAATATTTTTGTACTTTTATGACCCTTGAAGCATGGGCTTTCAAATGAGGGTACTATTTTACAAAATGAATAAGAGTTTAGGGTTTTTCCATGAAAGGTTTGTGATGTTTTTTGAGTTTTTATGGAAGAAAATGAGTCTTGGGTGTCTTATAAACAACTTTTGTGAAAAGTGTTAAAAGGACCATTTTGCACAAGTTGTAAAATAGATGTTAAATATGTGAAATAGTGAGAATTTGGAGTTGCTATAAGAGTAGAAAAAGTTTGTCTAGGCTTAAAGTGTGCAGAAATTTGATAAAAATTGATTTTCAAGCTTAAGGGTAAAATAATCATTTTGCAAAAGTCTAGGGGCCAATTTGTCATTTTGCCCAATTACGAATTGTAGAGTGCCTAGATTGATAAAGTGACTAAATAAGAACATTTTGCTATTATAGATCAAGAAATATCGAATCTGAACCTAGACTGGGTGAAAGCCAAGCAAATCGACTAAATCGACTAGTTGCCACATTTTGTAATCCAAGGTAAGTTGTATGTAAATAATACAACTACATTGCTTATGTATGTGTTGAATTGTCTTTAAATTAATATAGCATGAATTTCTTGAGTGTAGAATTGAGAAAGTATGATGATGATAGAGACAGTAGAATTCTAGATTGAACCTTTGGAAATAAATCAGATATTCATGCCATGACGTTTGGGTCACTTCTGTTAGCTAGTGTAAGACATGTCTGGGACATGCATCGGCCATATTATGAGAGGCAGTGTAAGACCATGTTTGGGATATGGCATCGGCATTGAGACGAGTGCTAGTGTAAGACATGTCTAGGACATGCTTCAGCCTCAAGACGTAAGCTAGTGTAAAACATGTTTGGGACATGCATCGGCTACTAGAGGTGTCAATGTAAGACCATGTCTATGACATGGCATCGACACTTGACCCCATGTTTTTGGCTAAATGAGTATCCGATAATGATCCAAATGGTTCAATGGTGGAAGTATGATTTCAAGTTAATAAGGAAAGTATAACTGTGTTGTGAATGACACAGGTATTTATATGGTATGTATGAAATGTGAGCTCAATATATGCTATATGAGGTGTATTGACTATTGATGAGTAAGTTTTGCTTATGCCACTTATATATTATGATACTTGTTGATGAATGGTAAAGTTATGTTGTATATTTATTTATGTGCAACTTACTAAGCTTTATGCTTACTCCCTCTCCTTTTTCATTTTCTTATAGTGCCGCCTATCTAGCTCAAGGATCAACAAAAGTCAGAGATATCGATCACACTATCAATCGAAGCTTTTAGTATAGTTTGATTTATATTTTTTAATATGGCATGTATAGGGAACTAGACTTATTTTTTGTATATTTATAAGTTTGGCCAAATGTGTTGATTTGGGATAAATCCCTCATTTTTTATTAAGCCTTCAATGATGGCTATCATTCATTTTGATTTATATATAAAGATGTTATTTTCATATATGAGTAAAATGCACACATGGAATGTTGTTTATTGTGGCTGAATTGGTTGCACGAGATAGCCTTGTATTGGGTTTGGTTCTTAATGTGTAGGCTGTGTTAATAAGGGTGGCAAAGAGGCTTGGTAAATAGCCTTATATTATCAACACGAGTAGGCACACGGGCGTGTGTCTAGGCCGTGTGTGTAACAGTCCGGTTTAGACCCTAGTCGGAATAGTGGTTTTGGGACACAAATCTAAGTCTAAAAAATATTTTAATGTTATTTTTTGTGTCTGTGATATGTGAATTTTATCTGCTAGATTTCTGTAATTTAATTTGTCTATTTCTGTGTTTGATTTGCAAAAAGGACCAAATCGCGTAAGTTGTAAAAGTTGCCTTCTAGTTTCCAAAGTACCTAAGTGCTATGGTTTATTAAAGTTGAGGCCCTTGCATGTCAACAAGACCATTATATGATAGTGGGAGACATGGTTTGGCAATATAGTAAATAGATATTTTTTTAAAGGATGGTTAGGTAATCAGGTAATATATGTTATTAAATAAAACAAATGCATGAAAATTTGTTCATTCATGCATATTCTTACCGAAAATACAAAAGAAAAAGAGAGGAAAAGAACAAGCTAGGTTTTGGCACTTTGATCCTTGATTAAGGAATGGATTTTTATTTTTTTTGATAATTTCTATGTTTCTATGATCTTTGTTTCGTGTTCTGCAAAGCCCATGTCTAAATTTCTATTTCTGTTAAAGATTTCATGAAATTCCATTGTTGATTATATAAGCTTTGTGATGTTTTTATATGGATTATGAAAGATATGTGTGAGATTATTAAGCTTTGTATTTGAATTTTGATGAAATAGAGCTAATAGAGCTAAATTGTGGAAATGAGGTTTCGAAGGGCTAAATTGTGAATTAAATATGTTATTTGGGCATGTATGGAAGCCATGTATATTCAGCCAAGCTATAGTCTTGGTGAATTTTGCATATTGGTGATTTTGTGAAAAATGGACTAAATTGTCAAAGTGTGAAAATATAAAGGCTAAAATGTAAAGTGCCCTAAATATGTGTATATGGATTAAATTGAATGAAATGAATGATTGAATGGTTGAATTTGAATTGTATTAGATCAAGAACAAAGAAAATCAGACTTAGATCGAGGGAAGTCCAAATTAGTTGAGTAGTCGACTCGTTTACATCTGAAATCCGTACGAGGTAAGTCAAAATACAATTACGTGTTAATTGACTAAATGTTATATATGTATATTTGTTATTATCTGTATTGTATGGCCTTGAGAGCCTAATGAATGAACTCTGAGTAGATTCTGATAATATCTTAGTATTTGAAAAGTATCTGTATGGTTCCAAAGGAACGTTGACTTCGATATGAGATATCGTGTAAGACCGTGTTTTAGACACAGGCTTCAATTTGAGATTTACGTGTAGGACCATGTCTGGGACATCAGCATCGTATTTGATTTCGTGTAAGACCCTGTCTGGGACAGAGGCATCGATATTGAATTACATGTAAGGCCACGTCTGAGACGTTGGCATTGTACTTGTTTATGAGTATCTGTATCACTTCGGATGTAACACCCCTTACCCATATCCAAGGCTGGAACAGAGTACGAGGCATTACCAGACTTAACAATACACATAGACGAAAACGGGGCCATAAAATTTCATTTAATTCAAAACTTTTCGGACACATACATAACAAACAAAGCTAACTATATCATCACATCAAAACGTAGGACATGGCACGATTAATTAAACTTATAAACCATAATGGATAAGGACCACATCTCATGATCATATATGATAACTCAATGCAGACTGATACGTAAGGTCAAAATCATAATAAAAATACATATCACAAACCAACTTCCTATACATGCCACTCACTTGATATTTCTAATATTTGAATTAATTTTCCCAAAAATGATAGTTTGATAGTGTGATTTTGCCTCCGACGATCTCCAACCCCGAGCCGACCTGCCAATACTAAAGAAACGGAGAGGATGGGTAAGCTTTACGCTTAGTAAGTTCATATTAAAATAATAAGCAATTACTACCATGCTTTTCAAGATAAAACACTATAATTGTACAATTATATATATTCAGGTTAAGATGTGTTATCGAGTTACAGTTACTAAATCATTCATATCTGAAGCTACAAAACTCAAAATTTAGTTTTGTTAATCTTCCTTAAAACTAGATTAATATATATTTCTCCCATAAAATTTCCAGAATTTTTGGTTTAGCCAGTTAGTACAGTTTATTAGTTAAAGTCTCCCCTGTTTCAGAGTATGACTACTCTGACCTCTGTACACTAAGAACCAAATTTCTCCCTGTACAGAACTCCAGAGACCATGCAGTTTGTTTCCCTTAAAAATAGACTCAATAAGGAATCCATCCATGTAAGGTATGACTCTTAATAAATTTTTAAAATTTATGGTGAATTTCTAAAGTCAGAACAGGGAATCTCAAATTCATTCAGACCCTGTTTCACAAGAATTCAAATATCAAACAATATAGAATTCTTTTGCTTCCCCTATTTCTTTCATATTAAAATAGACTCATTCAGCTTTATTTTCATATTTCATTTGCATTTTTATTCAACTTTCAAAATTTTTAGTGAATTTTCAAAGTCATGCAACTGCTGCTGTCCAACACTGTTTTACCACTAAAAGTCATTCTTACATAATTCCACTTAATCCATTTTGTCTTATCGAAATTCACCTAATTATCTAGCACATTGCTCATAATTTTTCATAAACATATACCTACACTTATTCATCATATAATCATGTTCAATTGTATTTTTACTTAATCGATTTTCCCATTGAACTCTTTGGGATAATAACTAATACTCAATTGCTTGCACATATTTTCACACTTGTAGCCAAAGCTATCTGGTACGCATAGTAGCCTGCACATAGTACTACACATGCGACCAATTATCCGGTACACGTAGTAGCCTGCACTTAGTACTACACACGTGACCAATTATCCAGTACACGTAGTAGCCTGCACTTGGTACTACACACGTGACCTAACCATCTGATACACGTAGTAGCCTGCACTTAGTACTACACACGTGATCACAGTTTTCAGGTACGCATAGTAGCCAGCACTTAGTACTACACATGCGACCTCACAATAGATCATTCGTATCATTTTTATTCCGAAGGTTCAATCGGGAAATTCCTCACTTTTCAACATTTTACTAAATTGTCCGTAATCAATTTAAATTCATAATTTACATCAAATAACCATTTGATAGGCAGCCACATTTCATATGATATCAAAATATATTAACATAAAAAAGAATCGATAGATTATTTATGTACGAATTTACTCGAAGTGTCGATCTCACTATCCATAGTACCAATTGTCCATTCATAGTATAATAAGACACAACTCAAATATCAAATCAGCTTTTAAGAATTAACATAACATATATCACATATTTCATATATCACTTGTCATGTATCTTCATTTTCTTGCATTTCATGTAACATTCTTTCATGTCATATTTCCACATCATAAACACCATTCCATCAACTTTTCCAATATATTAAATCATAAAATATATGCAATAATAGTAAGAAATATAATTCAAACATAACATTGCATTATTATTATCATACGAACTTACCTCGATCCAGAAGCAACAATTTACCATTTTAGTCCATAACCTTGTATTTTCCCCGAATCTCGATTTCCTTCATAATCGAGCTTGGAAGCTTGGAAACCCTAGCCATGGAGTCTCCCTTGGTATACACATCCATTGTGAAGAAGATAAGCAAAATTGGCTTTTAATTTTGTATTTTAATTCATTTTACCCCTAAATGACCAAAATGCCCTTACTACTAAACTTCCCAAAAATTCCATTCATGTCCAATATTTGTCTATAAACTTTGGAATTGGTAAAATTTCTATTTAAGACCTCCTAATTAATATTTCAAAGCAATTTCATACTAGAAACTTCTAGAATGCAAGTTTTGCAACTTATTCAATTTAGTCCCTAACTTCAAATTAAGCACTTTATGCATAGAATTTCTTCACAAAATTTTCACACAATCATGAAATCATATCATAGACCTCAAAATAATCATAAAATAATTATTTCTATCTGAAATTTATGGTCACGAAACCACTATTTCGATTAGGCCCTAATTCGGGATATTACATCAGAACCATCTGATGATAGCGTATGAAATATGAGAATGAGTATATGAAATGTATAACCTATGCAGGTACGTTTGTGTCATACTAAATTTTGGAATATGAAAAACTCTGACTCTGTGAAATATGTATGGAATTGGAAATGAAGCATGTCATACATGCAAATAAAGGAGCATGGTTAAGTTTATGAATTATTCTATGAAATGGTTATGAATCTTTATGATTAAATTATACTTATATGCTTTAGTAGTTAGACCAATTGTATTTGTCTTTCTACGCTCTTTGTAGCTTACTCTGTGTGATTTCTGTCTGTTTTACAGTTATCGTAGCTACTGAAGGTTCGGGGATAGTCGAGGATTGTCACCACACTATCAAACTCATTTTGGTACTTTTGAAGTGTACATATTTATAAGCATGGCATGTATAGGCTAGAATGTTTATGTATTTAAGCTTTAATTTGTATATATAGATATGTATGCCATAAGAGTTGCCTAGCAAATGGTGTGTTTGTGTTATATTTTGGTATGGTTTTGAATGGGTTGTTGAATGATGATGATATAGTTGTAATGAAGCATGTTTTGAGCATGAAATTGGCTAAAAATTGTTGTATGAATGTTGCTTAACATTGCTAGTAGAAAAGA
This sequence comes from Gossypium arboreum, assembly GCF_025698485.1. Lineage (NCBI taxonomy): Eukaryota > Viridiplantae > Streptophyta > Magnoliopsida > Malvales > Malvaceae > Gossypium > Gossypium arboreum. The sequence goes on along the minus strand of NC_069078.1, from coordinate 20,678,840 downwards.
CCCATATAGGGGTGGCAAGTTGGCTTAAACCAAGCCTGCATTGTGCCACACGGTCAGGGTGCACGGGTGTGCCTTATGGCCATGTAAGAAAAGCAATAACCTTTTAAGTTTCACATGGCCATAGTATACGGGCGTGTCATAAGGCTGTGGGCTTAAGTCAGTAGCTAGCTAAGTATCATACAGCTGTAGCACACAGGTGTGTTTGTTGGTCGTGGGAAAAAGTCAGTATAGGACCTTTTTTGGTATGGCTGGATCACATGGGCATGGTTTATGCTCGTGTGAGGCACACGTCTTGGACGTATGGGAGTGTGGCTTTGACAGTTTTGAAATATTTGGTTAAGTTCTGAAAATTCTGAATGAGTTCGATTTAATCCCAATCTTTCCTAAATATATGTTTTAGGTCTCGTAGGCTATATTAAAGGTTTAATTGTGAATGAATATCTATGTATTGATATTATATGATATCGATGATACTGTATTGCTCGATAATGTTCTGTCTATCCGGTGACGCCCCTTACCTATTCCGGTGATGGTTACGGGATAGGGGTGTTACATTTTATTAGTATCAGAGCTTTAGTCGGTTCTAGGACTACCATAGCATATGTGAGTCTAGCTATACATGCCATATATCTAAATCTGTGATAGTGTGATGACTCCTGACATTGAAATGTGCTTCTATATAGCGAATGGATCCCGATAAAGCTGTAGCTGATGACGTTAAAAGTAATGCGCCTGCTCCCACGCAAGGAACAGTGCAAGATGATTGACAACCGGCTATGAGTAGCCGTGATAGTGAGGCTAACCAAACCTTCTATCAGATGATGACCGATTGGTTGACTCAGTATATTAGAACCAATCCAATTTTACAACAACCTCCACCCCCAGTTAATTCTTCTCAAATTCCTGTTATGTCCTCAATGAGTCCGGTTCAGCTAAGGATACCACCGGTTGATAAGATTAGGAAGTATCGGGCTAAAGAATTTTGAGCTACAATGAGTGATGATGCTGAAAGAGTCGAGTTTTGGTTAGAGAATACAATACGAGTGTTTGATGAAATGTCTCTGAATCATGAGGAATGTGTAAAATGTGTTGTCTCACTTTTGAGAGATACAGCGTATCATTGGTGGAAAACTTTAATATCTGTAGTTCCGCGTGAACGGGTCACTTGGGATTTCTTTCAAGCTGAATTTCAGAAGATATATATTAGTGAGAGATTTATTGATCAGAAATGTAAAGAGTTTCTTGAGCTTAAACAAGGTCGTATGTCTGTTATGGAATAGGAACGTTAATTTGTGAGATTGAGCAGTATACTCAGGAATGTGTATCGAATGAAGGAATAATGTGCAAAAGGTTTAAAGATGGACTAAACGAAGATATTCATCTGTTAGTTGGGATTTTAGAAATTAAAGAAATGGTAGTGCTCGTTGAGCGAGCATGTAAGGCTGAAGAATTAAATAAAGAGAAAAGAAAAGCTGATTTTGAAGCTAGAGATGCTAGAAAGAGATCTTCGAGTAAATCATTTCAGTCTGGGTCAAAAAAATTTTGAGATGATCAGAACTGTTCAAATACTAATGTGGGACATTTGAACAGAAATCGAACTAGATCGTATTCGAACACCAAAGCTCCTATTACATTTGATGCAAGTGTTGGAAATGTCCAATCTGAGAAACCTGAAATGTAAACAAATACATCCGGGAAGTTGTAGATTGAATGACCGAGCATGTTTCCGATGTGGATCCCTGGATCATTTTGTAAGAGATTGTTCTTAACCCGTTGAGCAAGAAAATGTACAAAATCTGAGATCGAGTAACACCTCAGCTAGAGGTAGACCTTCCAGAAATGCAAGAAATGCAAGTAGTGGTCAAAGAGTTACTAGAGATACTGCTGTTAGATCTGAGGCAGAGCACTTGTCAGAACCCATGCTATCCGAGCTCGTGAGGAAGCTTCGTCGCCAAACGTGATTACTGGTGCTTTTACTCTTGATGATACTTCTGTGATCGCATTGATAGACCCTGGATCAACACATTCTTATATCTATATGAAATTAGTGCAAAGTAAGACGTTGCCTGTAGAGTCTACTGAATTCGTAATTAGAGTATCAAACCCCTTAGGTAAAAGTGTTATGGTTGATAAAGTTTGCAAGAATTGCCTATTATTTATTTGAGATATCTGTTTTCCTTCTGATCTGATGCTTTTGTCTTTTGATGAATTTGATTTAATTTTGGGAATGGACTGGTTAACTTTGCATGATGCTATTGTGAATTGCAAATGAAAAGTCATTGATTTAAGGTGTAAGAATGATGAAATAATCCAAATTGAGTCTAGTGATCTGAATGGACTATCAACTGTGATATCTGCAATGAAATCACAGAAATATGTAAATAAAGGTTGTGATGCCTACTTAGCTTATGTATTAGATTCAAAAGTGAATGATAAGAAAGTTGAATTAGTGCCTGTTGTCTATGAATTCTCTGATGTATTTCCTGAAGAGCTACTTGGTTTGCCTCCAATTTGAGAAGTTGAGTTTGGCATTGAATTAGTACCTGGTACTACCCCGATTTCGATAGCTCCATATAGAATGGCTCCGATCAAGTTAAAGGAATTAAAATCTCAGTTGCAAGAATTGACCGATTGAGGATTTGCTAGACCAAGTTTCTCACCTTGGGGTGCTCCTGTTCTGTTTGTGAAAAAGAAAGATGGCACAATGAGAATGTGTATTGATTACAGATAGCTTAATAAAGTAACTGTAAAGAACAAATACCCTCTTCCTAGAATTGATGACTTATTTGATCAGTTGAAAGGTGCTACTGTGTTTTCTAAGATAGATCTGAGATCGGGTTACTACCAGTTGCAAGTAAAGGATTCTGATATTCCAAAAATTGCTTTTAGAACGAGGTACGGGCATTATGAATTTTTAGTTATGCCTTTCGGACTAACTAATGCACCTGCTATCTTTATGGATTTAATGAATAGAATTTTCAGACCGTATCTAGATCAATTTGTTGTTGTATTCATTGATGATATATTGATTTATTCACGTGATGAATCTGAGCATGCCGAGCATCTGAGAGTAGTGCTACAAATTCTGTGAGATAAACAATTGTATGCAAAGTTTAGTAAATGTGAATTCTGGTTGCGAGAAGTTGGTTTTTTGGGTCATACTGTATCAGCTTTCGGTATCCGAGTTGATCCGAGCAAGATTTCAGCTATTCTGGATTGGAAACCTCCGAGGAATGTATCTGAAGTCCGCAGTTTTCTAGGACTTGCCTGTTACTACAAACGATTTGTAAATGATTTCTCTGTAATAGAAACTCCGTTGACAAAATTGCTTCAGAAAGATGTGAAATTTGAATGGTCTGAGAAATGTCAGAAAAGTTTTGATCGGTTAAAAGCTCTGTTAACTGAAGCTTCGGTATTGGTACTACCTGATTCAGGTGAAGAATTCGTTATTTACAGCGATGCTTCATTGACTGGACTCGGTTGTGTTTTAATGCAAGAAGGAAAAGTTGTTGGTTATGCTTCGAGACAATTAAACCCACATGAGAAGAACTATCCGACACACGACCTTGAGTTAGCTGCCATTGTGTTTGCTTTGAAGATTTGGTGTCACTATCTGTTTGGTGAGAAATGTCATGTGTTTTCTGATCATAAGAGTCTGAAGTATTTAATGACACAAAAAGATTTGAATTTAAGACAGAGAAAATAGTTAGAACTGTTAAAAGACTACGAACTTGTGATTGATTATCACCTAGGAAAAGCAAATGTGGTTGCTGATGCTTTGAGTCGAAAATCATTATTTGCAATGAATGCTCGTTTAGTTCTATCTGATGATTGCTCAGTTTTATCTAAATTAAAAGCAAGACCTTTGTTTCTACAACAGATTATCGAAGCTCAGAAGGTTGATAATGAGATTATGGCTAAATGAACTCAGTGTAATTTTAATTCTGATTCTGAATTCTGGATAGATGTTGATGACAGTCTTAGGTTCAGAAATAGACTTTGTGTTCCAAGAAATCCAGTCTTAGGTTCTGAATTCTGGATAGATGTTGAGTGAAGCCCACAGTAGTAGATTTTCTATACATCCGGGAAGTACGAAAATGTATAACGATTTGAAACAACTATATTGGTGGCCGGGAATGAAAAGAGATATTTCTGACTTTGTTTCGAGATGTTTGATCTGTCAGCAAGTTAAAGCTGAGCATCAGGAGCCATCAAGGTTATTACAACCGATTATGATTCCGGAGTGGAAATGGGATCGAGTGACCATGGATTTTGTTTCAGGTTTGCCGCTGTATCCGAAAAAGAAATACGCAATTTGGGTTGTAGTTGATCGTTTGATGAAATCAGCTCATTTTATTCCGATTCAATTTGATTATTCACTTGATAAGCTAGTTGAGTTGAATATTTCTAATATTGTGAGATTGCATGGTGTGTCATTGTCAATAGTGTCTGATAGAGACGCGAGATTTACATCGCGATTCTAGAAGAAATTAGAAGATGCTATGGGTACTAAATTGCATTTTAGCACTGCTTTTCATTAGCAAACGGATGGTCAATATGAAAGGATTATTTAGATACTTGAGGATATGTTGAGACATTGCATTCTTGAGTTTGAAGGTGCATGGGAATAGTATCTAACTTTGATTGAATTCGCCTATAATAATAGCTTTCAATCGAGTATCAAAATGGCACCGTATGAAGCCTTATATGGTGGAAAGTGTAAAACTCCATTATCCTGGTCTGAGCTCAGTGAGAATAAGATTCACGGGGTTGATTTGATCAAAGAAATAGAACAGAAACTAAAAGTAATCTGAGATAGTTTGAAAGCTGCCTCTGATCATCAGAAATCTTATGCAGATTTAAAACGAAAAGATATTGAATTTGAGATCGGTGATAAAGTGTTTCTAAAAGTATCTCCGTGGAAGAAACTGTTCTGACTTGGTAAAAAGGGGAAGTTGAGTCTGAGGTTCATTGGACTGTATGAAATCACTGAGCGAGTTGGGCCGGTTGCATATATATTGAGATTATCATCTGAATTAGAAAAGATTCACAATGTATTTCAGGTATTGATGCTTCAACGATATAGATCTAATCCTTTGCATGTAATTTCTCCATCTGATATTGAAATCTATTCTGATATGATTTATGAAGAAAAGCCAATTCGTATTCTATCTCGTGAGATTAAAGAATTACGTAATAAAAGAATTCCATTAGTTAAAGTGCTGTGGCATAAACACGAAGTAGAAGAGGCTACGTGGGAGCCTGAGGATGCAATGAGACAACAATATCCAAATCTATTTAATGGTAAGATTTTCAGGGACGAAAATCCCTAAGAGGGGGAGAATTGTAACAGTCCGGTTTAGACCCTAGTCGGAATAGTGGTTTCGGGACCACAAATTTGAGCTTGAAAAATATTTTAATATTATTTTCTGTGTATGTGATATGTGTAATGCCCCGTACCAGAGACCATTGCCGGAGTCGAACACGAGGTGTTAACGGACTTAATTCATTACTTAAACAGCTCATACAATTTATTTTAAAATTTCCAGACAAGCTGTCTAACTGCATCATAGTTGCTTTAAAAATCATATCTCGAGTCCCGAAACTCAAAATCCAATTCCGTAAATTTTTCCTGAAACTAGACTCATATATCTATCTACTAATTGTTTTCTAGAAATTTTGGTAGGGCCAATTAGTACAGTTTATTAGTTAAAGTCTCCCCTGTTTCAGGGTTCGACTACTCTGACCTCTGTGTATTACGAATCATATATCTCCCTGTACAGAGCTTCAATAACTATTCCATTTGTTTCTAATAAAACTAGAATCAATAAGGAATCTGTACATATAAAGCATGACTTCTAATTGCCTTTGTACAATTTATGGTGAATTTCCAAAGTCAGAACAGGGGATCCAGAAATCGCTCTGGCCCTGTTTCACAAAAATTTAAACATCTCATAAAATATAACTCATATACCTGTTTTGTTCCATTCATATGAAAATAGACTCATAATTATTTAATTCCATACTTTATTCATCATCTAGTTATATCTCTACTATTTTTAATGATTTTTCAAACTTACGTCACTGCTGCTGTCTTAATCTATTTTATGGTAAATTTTACCTATTTCATGGTTTCCATGGATTAGCTAGTAATTTGACATACATAACACCAAATATGATCATGATTAGCCATTCCAATGGCTAATCATTACCAAGCATTTCCATACCACTCAATAACCATATCATAAGACCATATATACAAAATGATTATAATGCTATACATGCCATACTCAAAATATACAAGCCATTATGCCAAGATGGTATACGGATAGTGTGAGCGAGCCTCCGACCGCTCCCCGATTTCGAGTTGGCTTGTCAAAACTACAAGGAATGAAAAGGAGGAAGTAAGCATAAATGCTTAGTAAGCTCACATGCAAATAGCAAGTAACATAACCATATAAGCAAACATAAAACATCATTTGCATAATCATCACCAAGACATTCATATCACATTTTCATTTATCATCTTACCATATTGTTGTTATATCGATTTTTCAACCCGAGGGTTAAGTACATACCTGTTCAAAGTACCCATTTCATAACACTTACCAATACGTCCCTTTCATCTTGAGTATTCCTCCATTTCAAGAGAACTTTACCGTTGAACACATCGAATATAATTCGGATACATGGAAAGTTTGCACATAAGTGCCACATATGTAGCCAAGCTACCATGTAACCCGCCCATAAGTGAACTCGGACTCAACTCAACGAGCTCGGGCGTTCGCATCCATAGGTGAATTCGGACTCAACTCAACAAGTTCGGATGCCTAGTTACATTTCACGAACTCGGACTCAACTCAACGAGTTTGGATGCTCAACCATCCTAGTGACATGTCACTTGTATCCTAATCTATTCCTAAGGTTCAAACGGGATTTTTCTCGAACACATCTCCTTGCCATCTTCCGTAAAATACCAAAACCAATACTCGGTAGTACTTTATATTTAACAATTAATACACATAATTTGTATTTTATTCGAAAATAACCACAAAGCATAATATTTCATGATAATAATCAGCATCATATCATATAAACAACATTAAATTGCTTAAAATGACAATTATGCTACTACATTTACACATGAACTTACCTTGTATGCGAAAATAGCTACTTTTACCATTTCGTCCACAACTTGGTATTTTCCCCATTTTAGCCCGAATTTTAGTTTTCCTTGCTCTATCATTTAAAATATAGTCTAATTAGGACTCACATTATTCAAATTGACCCAAACTCATATTTTGGAAAAATTACAGTTTTGCCCCTAAACTTTCACATATTTACACTTTTGCCCCAAAGCTCGTAAATTGAACTTAAGCCTATTTTCCCTTCTATGTTTTATGACATGCTGATCATTTTTCCCTTCTATGGCAACATCAAATTCTCACTCTAACATGTACTTATGACTATTAGGTATTTTTACCGATTAAGCCCTTTTGCTCGTTTTCGCTTAAAACCGAGTAGTACAAGTTGTCTAACATAATTTAAAACCTCATATTATATCATAAAACACCAAAATATACAAATTTCACCTATGGGTATTTTTCCAAATATGAACCCCAGGTTGAATTATTGCTAGCATAAGCTTAATCGAGCTACCGGGACTCCAAAAACGTAAAAATCATTGAAAACGAGGCTAGAAGGGACTTACAATCGAGCTTGGAAGCTTGAAAAACCCTAGCCATGGTTTCTCCTTGCTGTGACAGCCCAAAATTGACCCTAGTCGGGATGTGGTTTCGGGACCACAAAACCGAGGCATAAAAATAATTTAAAATTTATTTTGATGCCTATGATATGTGTGACATTTTTGATGTTTCGATTTAGTGTTATAAATGTGAATTTCACTAGAAAGGACTTAGTAGTGAACTTTGAAAGTATGAAGGGGAAATGTGTGATGACTAATTAAAGCATGCATGCAAAACAATGGACTTGCATGTCAAATTCCCCTTTTTACAAGTGATGGCCGGCCATGACAAAGAGATATGGGCTAAACATGTCATGAAACATGTTTTGTTGGGCATTAGGGAGAAATAATAAACAAATAAGCATGGGTAAGAAAAGAATGAAAAAAAAATGTGTGTGAGAGAGTAGCATTCCCCCATTGCCGTGCAACCAAGAAGAGAAAACAAAAAAATTTGTTCATCCTTGTTCTCTCCTTTTTGGCCGAAAATACTAAGAGGGAGAAGAGATTTTTGCTTCATTTCCTTTGTTTAGAAGAGATCTAGAAGGATATTTGGCTAAACTTGCATCAAGATTGAGGTATGTATGAGGTTGTGTCATGAGATTCATGCATGTTTTAGTTGCCAACTTGATGTTCATGTTAGCCATGGTTCAAATCCTTGTTATGCCATGGAAGTGGTATTTGGTCAAGGTTGGTATTGTGATAAAGCCATTGCATGTTAAGTGTGAAGCTTGATGATGATGCATGCAATGATGGATTGTCTACTCTTGAAATTTCTTTGTAGCCATCTTGAGTAAGACTTTGAGTTTTCTTTTGTTTAACCATGATTGAAGATGAAAGGGCATGATTCGATGTATTCGGCCATGATGCATTCATGAGCATGGTTCATGCTTCTTGCATGTTAGTTAAAATTTGTGTTTTGGATGGCTATGGACACCTTGAAATTCGCCATGCTCATATATGTATATATATGTTTGCACATGATGTTTTGGTTATGAAGTAAGTGATGAATATGTTTGTTTAAAGAAGAAGATGTTGAAGAATGTTTGTGAAATTGCAAGCACATTCGCCTAGCACACATATGAGTGCTTGATGCTATATTATAAGTTTTGAGCTACAATATGCAAAGCATTAACTAGAAAAATGCATGCTGTTTTTGTGTGGTATTAAGTGCATAATTGGCCTCAACATGGACATGTATATTCGGCCTTAGGGAGCCTATTGATGGCCTTAGCTTTTCCTTGATGCTCGAATGAATTGTATTGAATTGCTTGATGTAGTATAAAATGTGCATGACCATTGTGTATTCAAGCTAAAGGGTGGCCATATGACCATTTAAACTCCTTGTCATATTCGACCATAAGCTAGCACAATGAGGTTTTAATAAATTGAATTTGTTTGAATTAGCTCAAGAGCTTAGAGGGCCACAATTGGACAAGGGGAAGGAAAAAGTGATCGAATAGCCGTAAAAGCCGTTCGACAACATTCGAGGTAAGTCCTCAAGAAGTGACCCTACTTGAATTATGTGTGTATGAGTATTTGAATGATACCCGGGCTAAGTCCCGAAGGCGATTATGCTTGTGATTATATTTGCGTTTGAGCCTTAGTAACGAAAATGAAATATGAATGTCTAATGATTATTGATGCATGTGTGCATGAGCAATTGAATGATATCCGGCTAAGTCCCAAGACGTTATTGCTGAAATTATATCCGGGTTAAGACCAAGGCAATTGTGCTAGTGGCTACATCCGGCTAAGACCGAAGGCATTCGTGCGAGTCATTCTATCCGGGCTAAGACCAAGGCATTCGTGTGCGTGGTTATATCCGGTTGTATTCGAAGAAGCTTGGGCTGGAGGTGAGTGTTGGTTGCTGTAATAAATTCAATTAGTACGCTCGAAAAGCCCAAAGAATAAGGTACGTTTATATGTGCATTGGGAAGTCGACATGTTTGAGCAACATTCGCTCAATCGACTAACAATTTCAGCTATTGAATTGGTTGATACTTTGTGAAAGTATATAATGATGAAGTGTGAAGTAAGAATGATTATGAGAATGTGTATTAATGAAATGATGCATTTGGTTATGTGAATGTATTGCTTTAACTAAAGCTGATTTTATTCCTTGAGACTTACTAAGCATAAAAATGCTTACCCGTTGCTTTGGCTCTGTTTTATAGATTTCGCCGATAGCAATCGGATTCGGGATCATTAAAGTCGAAGTCATCTAACTATCAAAGCCTCCATTTTGGTATAATTTTTGGTTGAACTTTGAAATGGCATGTATAGGACTACCCCTTGTTGGTTTAAATATGTTGTGATGTATATGTATGCGGCCATGCGAAAATGGCTCGTAAAAGTGAAGTCTGAACTTAGACTATTTGCGGTTTGTATATATATATATATATGGTGTCATGATGTGATTATGGATTGGAAATGGGAGTGTTGGTCACATGATCAGCCATTGGTATGGTTAAAATGATCATATGTGAACCTATGTATGGCAAGACTAGTTGGTTCATGGAGACTACAAAATAGGTAAGACCTACCTTAAAACAGATGCTGCCAGCTGCAGTGACGTGAATGTGAAAAATCACCAAAATTGTAGGAATGGTATTAAATAGCGAATAAGCTATGTAAATGAACCTTGATGAGTCTTTTTTCATATGGAAGAAACGAAACGGTCATAGGAGTTACATGTTAAGAGATATTAAAGCTATTGTGAGACAGGGCCAGAACGGTTTCTGGGTCCCCTGTCGCAACTTTAAAAATTTACTATAAATTATCCAGAAGGAATTAGGAGTCATTCCTTATATTTACAGATCCCATTTTGAGTCTAGTTTCATTAGAAAGAAACGGCACCAGTATTAAAGCACTGTACAGAGAGATATTCAAGTTGTAACGCGTGAAGGTCAAAGCAGTCGATCCCTGTAACATGGGTAACTTTAACTAATAAACTGTACCAATTGGCCCGACCAAAAATTCTAGAAATAAATCCATGGATGGATATATGAGTCTACATTCAGGGAAAATTTACGAAACCAGTTTCTGAGTTTTGGAACTCGAGATATGATTTTTAAGGCGACGGTGACGCAGTTTTCCAGCCTGACTGGAAATGTCAAATTGGTGGGCAAAATATGTGGACTTGGCTTGTTAACCCCTCGTGTCCGACACCGGCGATGGTCTCGGGTTCGGGGTGTTACAATTTTATTGTTATCAGAGCTACGGTTTAGTCGATTCTAGGACTACCGTGATATGTTTGGGGTCTAGCTATACATGCCATTAAGTGATAATTGATAGTGTGGTGATTTCTGACATTCTGAATTTGTGTTTGTTTATAGAAATGGATCCCGATCCCAACCGAGCAATAGCTGATGATGTGGAGAGTGTGGCGCCTGCTCCCGCGCAAGGGACAGCGCCGGTGGACTCTCAACCTATGGCCAGCAATCCGAATGATGAGGCTAGGCAAGCCTTTTATAGCGTGATGAATGATTGGTTCAACCAATACATTCGAACTAACATGGCTGTTCCACAACCTCCATTCCCGACTAATGCAACCCCCGCACCTACAATACCTCCGGTAACTGACCAAATAAGGTCAAGTAAGCCCCATCCACAGGATTCGAAAACATGGGGCCACTGAATTTAAAGCTACGGATGACGACGATGCCGAGCAAGCTGAATTTTGGTTGGACAACACTATCCGGGTGCTCGATGAGCTATCTTGTACACCCGATGAGTGCTTAAAGTGTACTATCTCCTTGCTACGCGATTCCGCCTACTATTGGTGGAGTACTCGACTTCGGTTGTGCCTACGGAGCAAGTAACTTGGGAGTTTTCCAAACCGAGTTCGAAAGAAGTATATTAGTCGAGATTCATCGACCAAAAACGAAAGGAATTTCTTGATCTTAAGCAAGGCTCTATGTCCATATCGACTACGACGAAAATTTGTTAGACTCGAGAGATACGCTCGGGAATGTGTTTCGTCCAAGCTATTATGTAAACGCTTCGAGGATGGGCTGAATGATGATATAAGGATGTTTGTTGGCATTCTCGAAATACGAGAGTTCGTAGTACTTGTTGAGCGAGCTTGTAAAGTCAAGAGCTTAGAAAGGAGAATCAAAAGTTGATGTGGGAACTGGAGAATTTCAAAAAAGGTCCTCGGGAAAGTCTCTTCAACAGGCATCGAAGAGATTTCGAGAAGATGTGAGCCGGTCTAGAGGCGTTTCGGGCCTTTTTAGACGAAATCATGATCGACCCCCTGTGGGTATACGAGGCACTTCGGTCTCCGGTGTTGGGAATGATCGTCGAAACCGAATGGAGTGTCAGCATTGTGGCAAATGGCATTCGGGGAGCTGTAGGTTCCGTGATCGCTCCTGCTATAAGTGTGGATCAGCCGACCACTTTATCAAGGATTGCCCGAGGTTGCTTGAACAAAATGTAAGTCAGAGTGGAAACCCGGGTGCTACCACTGCTCGAAGTAGGCCATCCAGAAATACGGGCAATGCTAGTGGCGGCCAGAGAGGGTCGAGAGATGCTACAACAAGACCCGAGGCTCGTGCTCCTGCTAGGACTTATGCCATACGCGCACGCGAGGATGCTGCCTCACCAGATGTCATTACCGGTACATTCACTCTTTTCGATACTAATGTGATTGCTTTGATTGACCCTGGTTCTACTCATTCTTATATATGCGAAACCTTAGCATCCAGTAAGACTTTGCCTATTGAGTCTACTGAGTTTGTAATTCGGGTGTCAAACCCCTTGGGTCATTACGTGCTTGTCAACAAAGTGTGTAAGAAAAGTCCCCTAGTATTTCGAGGTTCTTGTTTTCCGGCGGACTCGATGCTTTTGCCGTTTGACGAATTCGACGTTATTCTTGGTTTGGATTGGTTGACCATGCACGATGCGGTTGTAAATTGCAAAAGCAAGACTATCGATCTGAGGTGCCCGAATAACGAGATAATTCGGGTTGAGTCTACGGACTTAAAGGGGTTGCCAGCTGTAATATCAGCAATGTTGGCCCAGAAATATGTAAGAAAAGGGTGCGAAGCGTACCTTGCGTATGTGCTCGATGACAAGGAGTCAGAAAAGAGACCCGAATCTGTGCCAGTGGTTTGTGAATACCCGGATGTTTTCCACAAGAATTGCGGGTTTACCACTGTTCGGAAATAGAGTTTGGCATCGAATTGGCACTGGTACCACTCCAATTTTGATAGCTCCGTATCGTATGGCACCAACGGAATTAAAGGAGTTGAAAGCTCAGTTGCAAGAATTGGTGGATAGAGGTTTTGCTCGTCCGAGTTTTTCACCTTGGGGTGCGCCAGTGTTGTTTGTGAAAAAGAAGGATGGAACCATGAGGCTGTGCATCGACTATCGTCAGCTTAATAAAGCGACGATAAAGAACAAATATCCGTTACCGCGTATCGACGATTTGTTCGATCAACTGAAGGGAGCCTCAGTGTTCTCGAAAATAGATTTGAGATCGGGCTATTATCAGTTGCGAATTCGAGATTCGGACGTACCCAAGACTGCCTTCAGAACGAGATATGGTCACTACGAGTTCCTAGTGATGCCGTTTGGGCTTACTAATGCCCCTGCGATATTTATGGATGTAACACCCCAAAACCCGAGACCATCGCCGGTGTCGGACCCGGGGGTTAACAAACCAAGTTCACATGTTTTTGCCCACCAATTTGACATTTCCAGTCAGGCTGGAAAACTGCGTCACTGTCGCCTTAAAAATCATATCTCGAGTTTCAAAACTCAGAAACTGGTTTCGTAAATTTTCCCTGAATTTAGACTCATATATCCATCCATGGATTTATTTCTAGGATTTTGGTCGGGCCAATTGGTACAGTTTATTAGTTAAAGTTACCCCTGTTACAGGGATCGACTGCTCCGACCTTCGCGCGGTATAACTTGAATATCTCTCTGTACAGGGCTTTAATTCTGGTGTCGTTTGTTTCTAATGAAACTAGACTCAAAATGGAATCTGTACATATAAGATATATCTCCTAATTCTTTTGGATAATTTATAGTGAATTTTTAAAGTTGCGACAGGGAACCCAGAAGCCATTCTGGCCCTGTCTCACAATAGCTTTAATATCTCTTAACCTGTAACTCCTATGACCATTTCGTTTCTTCCATATGAAAATAGACTCATCAAGGTTCATTTACATAGCTTATTCACTATCTAATTCCATTCCTATGAATTTTGGTGATTTTTCACATTCACGCCACTGCAGCTGGCAGCATCTGTTTTAAGATAGGACTCACCTATTTGGTGGTCTCCATGATTCAACTAGCCTTACCATACATAGGTTCATATATGATCATTTTAACCGTGCCAATGGCTGATCATATGACCAACATTCTCATTTCCAAGCCATAGCCACATCATGACACAAAATATATACATACAACCCACAATTAGTCTAAGTTCATACTTCCCTTTTCGAGCCATTTTCGCACGGCCGTACATACTTACATTACAACATATTTAACAAACAAGGGTAGTCCTATACATGCCATCTCAAGTTCAAACAAAATTTATACCAAAATGGAGGCTTGATAGTGTGGATGACTTGACTTCAACGATCCCAAATCCGATTGCCTCGAGCGAAATCTAGAAAACTAAGAGCCAAAGCAACGGGTAAGCATTTTATGCTTAGTAAGTCTCAAGGAATATAATGAACTATAATTTACAGCAATACATTCACATAGCCAAATGCATCATTTCATTAAGACACATTCTTACTTCATACTTCATCATTATATAAATTCGCAAAGCATCAATCAATTCAATAACTGAAATTCATTAGTCGATTGAGCGAATGTTGCTCAAACACGTCGACTTTCCAATGCACATATAACGTACCTTATCCTTTGGGCTGTCCGAGTGTACTAATTAAATTCATTTCAGCAACCAACACTCACCTCCAGCCCAAGATTCTTGAATATAACCGGATATAATCAAGTGCACAAATGCCTTGGTCTTAGCCGGATAGAATAACTTCGCACGAATGCCTTGGTCTTAGCCCGGATATAACCACTAGCACAATTGCCTTGGTCTTAACCCGGATATAATTTCAGCATAATTGTCTTGGGCTTAGCCCGATATCATTCAATTTCTCATGCACACATACATCAATAATCATTGGACATACATATTTCATTTTCGTTACTAAGGCTCAAACACAATTAATATCATTAGCATATTCGCCGGGACTTAGCCGGGTAGAATTCAAATACTCATACACACCTAATCAATAATCATACACATCCATATTTCATCTCACATAATTCAAGTAAGGTCACTTCTTGAGGACTTACCTCGGATGTTGTCGAACGGCTTTTTCGGCTATTCGATCACCTTTTCCTTCCCTTGTCCAATTGTGGCCCTCTCGGCTCTTGAGCTAATTCAAACAAATTCAATTTATTAAAACCTCATTGTGCTTGCTTATGGCGAATATGACAAGGATTTTAGATGGTCATATGGCGCTCTTTAGCTTGAATACACAATGGTCATGCACATTTTATACTACATCAAGCAATTCAATACAATTTGTTTGAACATCAAGGAAATGCTAAGGCCTTCAATGGGCTACCCAAGGCGAATATTCATGTACATGTTGAGGTCAAAATTTGCACTTAATACCTCACAAAACAGCATGCAATCTACTAATTAATGCTTGCACATTGTGGCCCAAAACTTATAATATAGCATCAAGCACTTATATGTGTGCTAGGCGAATTGTGCTTGCAATTTCACAAGCATTCTTCCACATTTTCTTCTTTAAATCAATATATTCATCACTTAGTTCACAACCAAACATAATGTGCAATCATATATATGCATATATGAGCATGGCGAATTTTCAAGGTGTCCATAGCCATCCAAAACACAAACTTTTAACTAACATGCAAGAAGCATGAATCATGCTCAAGAATGCATCATGGCCAAGTATGACAATCATGCTCCTTTTCAACTTTAATCATGATAAAACAAAGAGAAAACTCAAAATCTTACTCATGAGTAGAAAATCCATCATTGCATGCATCATCATCAAGCTTCACACTTAGCATGCAATGGCTTTATCACTATAACAACTTTGGCCAAATTCCATTTCCATGGCATACCAAAGATTTGAGCCATGGCTAACATGCACATCAAGTTAGCAACCAAAACATGCATGAAACTCCCAACACAACCTCATACATACCTTAATCTTGATGCAAACTTAGCCAAATCTCCTTCTAGATCTCTTCCAAGCCAAGCATGAAGCAAAAATCCTCCCCCTTTTCCCTTAGTAATTTCGGCCAAGAAGATGAGAAAGGATGAACAAATTTTTCTTTTTTTTTCCTTAGTACATTCGGCCAAGCCTATGGAGAAGAATGAACATTTTTTTTTCTCTTGTTTTTTTCATACTCTTATTTTATCATTTCTAACATCATCCATTAGTAAAACATGTTGGGAACATGTTTTCCCTTGCCCATAATTTGTCATGGCCGGCCATTCACCTTAGGGAATGGGATAATTGACATGCAACTCCATTTATTTCACTTTATGCATTATTAGGCCACTTAAAAATACACCTATCACATTTTCAAGTCTTAGCACATGGGTCCTTTCTTAATAATTAGCACCTAATTAATAAAAATCGAGACACGAAATATTTACGCATACCAATTCCACATACAATAAGCACGGAATATAACACTTAATTATTCTTGTGACTCGGTTTCGTGGTCCCGAAACCACTCTCCGACTAGGGTCACATTAGGGTGTCACAACTCTCCCCACTCAAGAGATTTTCGTCCCCGAAAAGCTTACTGCAGAAAACAGTTCGGATATCGCTCTCTCATTGAGTTCTCGGTCTCCCAAGTAGCTTCTTCTATCCCGTGCTTGAGCCATAACACTTTCACTAGCGGAACCCGCTTGTTTATAACTCTTTCACTTCTCGTGATAGGATACGAATTGGTTCTTCCTCATAACTCATATTAGCTTGAATTTCAATTTCGATGGACTAATCACGTGCGATGGATCGGATCTATAACGTCAAGCATCGAAGCGTGGAAGACATCGTGAACCTTTTGAGTTCGGGGCAAAATCAAACGATATGCCCTTTGGACCGATTCGCTCGATATCTCATATGGCCCAATGAACCTCGGGCTCAACTTGCCCTTACGGGTAGAACACGAGTATTTTTTCCAAGGCGATACCTTGAGGAACACTTTATCACCCACCTGATACTCGATATCCTTACGCTTCATATCCGCGTACGACTTCTGACGATCGAAGGCTATCTTCAAACTTTCACGGATTACTTTCACTTTCTGTTCGGCATCCCTAATCAAATCCACCCCGAAAATCTTGCTTTCACCAAGCTCAGTCCAAAACAATGGTGTACGGCATTTACGCCCGCACAAAGCCTCGTAGGGTGCCATCTTAATACTCGATTGAAAGCTGTTGTTGTAAGCGAATTCAATCAACGGCAAATACCGTTCCCATGAACCACTAAACTCGAGGACGCAACATCTTAACATATCCTCAAGTATCCGAATTACCCTTTCGGATTGACCATCGGTTTGGGGGTGGAAGGCGGTCTTGAAATGCAACTTGGTACCCAAAGCTTCTTGCAACTTTTTCCAAAACCGCGAGGTAAATCTCGGATCTCTATCCGACACGATAGAAATAGGCACCCGTGTAATTTCACAACTGAGAAGCGTACAATTCCGCTAATTTGTCCATTGAAAATCCGTGCGACGGGGACAAAGTGGGCCGACTTAGTCAATCGATCTACCACGACCCAAACCGCGTCCTTCTTACTTGTCGACAATGGCGGTCCGGATACAAAGTCCATTGTGACTCGATCCCATTTCCACTCGGGTATCGTGATTGGTGAAGTAATCCTCGAAGGCACCGATGTTCCGCTTTCACTTGTTGACATATTAAACATCTTGAAACAAAGTCGGAGATGTCTCGCTTCATACCATGCCACCAAAATCGACGTTTCAAATCATTGTACATCTTCGTACTCCCGGGTGGATTGCCATTCGGCTACAATGGGCTTCATTCGAATTATCGAAATGAGTTCAATTCTTTGGGACACACAGACGACTTTTGAACCTCAAACAATCGTCATCGTCGATTTGAAACTCCGAGTCCTTGTTCGAAACACGCAGCCCGTTTGCAACCAACTCGTCATCGACTTTTCGAGCTTCTCGAATTTGGTGTGTCAATAATGGTTTGGCTTTCATTTCAGCCACTAACACCTCTGTCGGATCGGATAGACAAGTGCACATTCATCGTCGTAAAGTGAATAACGATTTACGACTCAAGGCATCCGCAACTACATTCGCCTTTCCGGGTGATAGTCAATGATCACTCATAATCCTTTAATGACTCGAGCCAACGTCTTTGTCGCAGATTTAAGTCTCGTTGGGTCATCAAATACTTGAGACTTTTGTGATCCGAGTATACATGGCACCTTTCACCAAATAAGTAATGTCGCCAAATCTTTAAGGCGAATACGATGGCGGCCAATTCGAGATCATGAGTCGGATAGTTTTTCTCATGTGGCTTTAATTGCCTCGACGATAGGCCACAACTCGACCTTCTTGCATTAATACGCAACCTAACCCAAGTAGAGAGGCGTCGCTATAGATGACAAACTCCTTGCCGGACTCGGGTTGCACTAGAATTGGGGCTTCATCAAATAAGTTTTCGATTGATCGAAGCTTTTTGGCATTTCTCGTCCATTCGAACTTAACATCCTTTTGGAGTAGCCGTCATCGGCGTGGCTATCGTTGAGAAGCCTTTACAAATCGTCGGTAATAACCAAGCCCCAAAAGCTCGAACCTCAATAATATTTCTGGAGGTTTCCAATTAAGTATGGCTGAAATTTTATTGGTCGACTCGAATACCCGATCTGAGATACCACATGACCCAAGAAGCTAACCTCTCTTAACCGAACTCACACTTGCTGAACTTAGCATATAATTGCTTGTCCGTAAAATTTGCGGCACTAACCGCAGTGTTCAAGATGTTCGGTCTCATTTCTTGAATAGACCAAGATGTCATCAATGAACACGACTACGAATCGATCCAAATATGGTCTAAAGATCCGATTCATTAAGTCCATAAATACCGTAGGGCATTAGTGAGCCCAAACGGCATCACTAGGAACTCATAGTGACCATATCTCGATTCAAGGCGTCTTGGGCACGTCTCGAATCTCGGATTCGCAATTGATAGTAGCCCGATCTCAAATCTATTTTCGAGAACACCGAGGCTCCCTTGATTGATCGAACAAGTCATCAATACGTGGCAGCGGATATTTGTTCTTTATCGTCGCTTTGTTAAGTCGGCGATAGTCGATGCATAGTCGCATGGTTCCATCCTTCTTCTTCACGAACAACACCGGCGCACCCAAAGGCGAAAAACTCGGGCGAGCAAAACCTCTATCCACCAATTCTTGCAACCGAGTTTTCAACTCCTTCAATTCCGTTGGTGCCATACGATACGGAGCTATCGAAATTGGGGCGTACCGGTACCAATTCGATGCCAAATTCTATTTCTCGAGCAGTGGTAAACCCGCAATTCTTGGGAAAACATCCGGTATTCACAAACCACGACGCAGATTCGGGTTTCTTCTCGATTCCTTGTCATCGAAAGCACGACGCAAGGTACGCCGCGCCCTTTTCTTACATATTTACGGGCCAACATCGCGATATTACGGTGGCAACCCTTTTAAGTCCGTGGACTCAACCCGAATTATTTCATTATTCGCACCTCAAATCGATAGTCTTGCTCTTGCAATTTACAACCGCATCGTGCATGGTCAACCAATCCAAACCAAGAATAACATCGAACTCATCGAACGGCAAAAGCATCAAGTCCGCGGAAAACAAGAACCTCGGAACACTAGGGGACTTTTCTTGCACACTTTGTTAACAAGCACGTAATGACCCAAGGGGTTTGACACCGAATTACAAACTCGATGAGACTCAATGGGCAAAGTCTTCTTTGGATGCTAAGGTTTCACATATATGAATGAGTAGAACCGGGGTCAATCAAAGCAATTACATTTGTATTGAAAAGAGTGAAAGTCTGGTAATAACATCCGGAGGCAGCATCCTCGCGTGCGCGTATGGCATAAGTCCTAGCAGGAGCACGAGCCTCAGATCTGATGGTAGCATCTCTAGATCCTCTCTGACCGCCACTGACATTGCCCATATTTCTAGGTGGTCTACCTCGAGCAGTGGTAGCACCCGGGTTTGCACTCTGACTTGCATTCATTCGTGCATCCTCGGGCAATCCTTCATAAAGTGGTCGGCCGATCCACACTTATAGCAGGAGCGATCACGAAACCAACAGCTCCCCGAATGCCATTTGCCACAATGTGGACACTCCGCCCTCTCTCGGCGATCATTTCCGCCACCGGCGATCGAGGTGACTCGTGTGGTCACAGGGGGTCGATCGCGTCCTCGTCTAGAAAAGCCCGAAACGCCTCTAGACCGGCTCGCATCATCTCGAAATCTCTTGATGCTTGTTGAAGAGACTTTCCGAGGACCTCTTCGAATTCTCCAATCCCACATCAGCTTTTTGTTTCTCCTTTCTAAGCTCTTGACTTTACAAGCTCGCTCAACAAGTACTACGAACTCTCGTATCTCGAGAATGCCAACAAACATCCTTATATCATCATTCAGCCCATCCTCGAAGCGTTTACACATAATAGCCGGACGAAATGCATTCTCGCAGCATGGCTAAGCCTCACAAACTTTCGTTCGTGATCGGTAGCGGACATAGAACCTTGCTTAAGATCAAGGAACTCCCTCCGCTTTTGGTCGATGAATCTCTGGTGATATACTTTTTGAACTCGGTTAGAAAGAATTCCCAAGTCACTTGCTCTCTAGGCACCACAAGTCGAGTACTCCACCAATAGTAGGCGGACTCGCGTAGCAAGGAGATGGTACACTTTAAGCACTCATCGGGTGTACAGGATAGCTCATCAAGCACCGGATAGTGTTATCTAACCATAATTCAGCTCGCTCGGCATCATCATCATCCGTAGCCTTAAATTCAGTGGCCCCATGTTTTGAATCCTATCGATTTGGGGCTTACGACCTCATTGGGTCGATCCAAGGAGGTATCGTGAGTCTTGGGGTTGCATCCGTCGGGAATGGAGGTGGTGGAACAGTAGTGTTGGTTCGAATGTATTGATTAAACCATTCGTTCATCACACTATAAAAGGCTTGCCTAGCCTCATCATTAGGATTACTGGCCATAGGTTGAGAGTCCCGGCTGTCCCTTCTTGCGGGAGCAGCGCCACACTCTCCACATCATCAGCTATCGCTTTCGGTTGGGATCGGGATCCATTGCTATAAACAAACATGAAGTCAAATTGTCGAATTCATCACACTATCGATTCATCATTTAATGGCATGTATAGCTAGACCCCAAACACATCACGGTAGTCCTAGAATCGACTAAACCGTGGCTCGATACCAATAAAATTGTAACACCCCAAAACCGAGACCATCGCCGTGTCGGACCCGGGGTTAACAAACCAAGTTCACATGTTTTTGCCCACCAATTTGACATTTCCAGTCAGGCTGGAAAACTGCGTCACTGTCGCCTTTAAAATCATATCTCGAGTTTCAAAACTCGGAAACTGGTTTCGTAAATTTTCCTGAATTTAGACTCATATATCCATCCATGGATTTATTTCTAGGATTTTTGGTCGGGCCAATTGGTACAGTTTATTAGTTAAAGTTACCCTGTTACAGGGATCGACTGCTCCGACCTTCGCGCGGTATAACTTGAATATCTCTCTGTACAGGGCTTTAATTCTGGTGTCGTTTGTTTCTAATGAAACTAGACTCAAAATGGAATCTGTACATATAAGATATATCTCCTAATTATTTTTGGATAATTTATAGTGAATTTTTAAAGTTGCGACAGGGAACCCAGAAGCCATTCTGGCCCTGTCTCACAATAGCTTTAATATCTCTTAACCTGTAACTCCTATGACCATTTCGTTTCTTCCATATGAAAATAGACTCATCAAGGTTCATTTACATAGCTTATTCACTATCTAATTCCATTCCTATGAATTTTGGTGATTTTTCACATTCACGCCACTGCAGCTGGCAGCATCTGTTTTAAGATAGGACTCACCTATTTGGTGGTCTCCATGATTCAACTAGCCTTACCATACATAGGTTCATATATGATCATTTTAACCGTGCCAATGGCTGATCATATGACCAACATTCTCATTTCAAGCCATAGCCACATCATGACACAAAATATATACATACAACCCACAATTAGTCTAAGTTCATACTTCCTTTTCGAGCCATTTTCGCACGGACCGTACATACTTACATTACAACATATTTAACAAACAAGGGGTAGTCCTATACATGCCATCTCAAGTTCAAACAAAATTTATACCAAAATGGAGGCTTGATAGTGTGGATGACTTGACTTCAACGATCCCAAATCCGATTGCCTCGGCGAAATCTAGAAAACTAAGAGCCAAAGCAGCGGGTAAGCATTTTTATGCTTAGTAAGTCTCAAGGAATATAATGAACTATAATTTACAGCAATACATTCACATAGCCAAATGCATCATTTCATTAAGACACATTCTTACTTCATACTTCATCATTATATAAATTCGCAAAGCATCAATCAATTCAATAACTGAAATTCATTAGTCGATTGAGCGAATGTTGCTCAAACACGTCGACTTTCCAATGCACATATAACGTACCTTATCCTTTGGGCTGTCCGAGTGTACTAATTAAATTCATTTCAGCAACCAACACTCACCTCCAGCCCAAGATTCTTGAATATAACCGGATATAATCAAGTGCACAAATGCCTTGGTCTTAGCCGGATAGAATAACTTCATACGAATGCCTTGGTCTTAGCCGGATATAACCACTAGCACAATTGCCTTGGTCTTAACCGGATATAATTTCAACATAATTGTCTTGGGCTTAGCCGGATATCATTCAATTTCTCATGCACACATACATCAATAATCATTGGACATACATATTTCATTTTCGTTACTAAGGCTCAAACACAATTAATATCATTAGCATATTCGCCTTGGGACTTAGCCGGGTAGAATTCAAATACTCATACACACCTAATCAATAATCATACACATCCATATTTCATCTCACATAATTCAAGTAAGGTCACTTCTTGAGGACTTACCTCGGATGTTGTCGAGCGGCTTTTTGGCTATTCGATCACCTTTTCCTTCCCTTGTCCAATTGTGGCCCTCTCGGCTCTTGAGCTAATTCAAACAAATTCAATTTATTAAAACCTCATTGTGCTTGCTTATGGCGAATATGACAAGGATTTTAGATGGTCATATGGCGCTCTTTAGCTTGAATACACAATGGTCATGCACATTTTATACTACATCAAGCAATTCAATACAATTTGTTTGAACATCAAGGAAATGCTAAGGCCTTCAATGGGCTACCCAAGGCGAATATTCATGTACATGTTGAGGTCAAAATTTGCACTTAATACCTCACAAAAACAGCATGCAATCTACTAATTAATGCTTGCACATTGTGGCCCAAAACTTATAATATAGCATCAAGCACTTATATGTGTGCTAGGCAATTGTGCTTGCAATTTCACAAGCATTCTTCCACATTTTCTTCTTTAAATCAATATATTCATCACTTAGTTCACAACCAAACATAATGTGCAATCATATATATGCATATATGAGCATGGCCGAATTTTCAAGGTGTCCATAGCCATCCAAAACACAAACTTTTAACTAACATGCAAGAAGCATGAATCATGCTCAAGAATGCATCATGGCCAAGTATGACAATCATGCTCCTTTTCAACTTTAATCATGATAAAACAAGAGAAAACTCAAAATCTTACTCATGAGTAGAAAATCCATCATTGCATGCATCATCATCAAGCTTCACACTTAGCATGCAATGGCTTTATCACTATAACAACTTTGGCCAAATACCATTTCCATGGCATACCAAAGATTTGAGCCATGGCTAACATGCACATCAAGTTAGCAACCAAAACATGCATGAAACTCCCAACACAACCTCATACATACCTTAATCTTGATGCAAACTTAGCCAAATCTCCTTCTAGATCTCTTCCAAGCCAAGCATGAAGCAAAAATCCTCCCCTTTTCCCTTAGTAATTTCGCCAAGAAGATGAGAAAGGATGAACAAATTTTTCTTTTTTTTTCCTTAGTACATTCGCCAAGCCTATGGAGAAGAATGAACATTTTTTTTCTCTTGTTTTTTTCATACTCTTATTTTATCATTTCTAACATCATCCATTAGTAAAACATGTTGGGAACATGTTTTCCTTGCCCATAATTTGTCATGGCCGCCATTCACCTTAGGGAATGGGATAATTGACATGCAACTCCATTTATTTCACTTTATGCATTATTAGGCCACTTAAAAATACACCTATCACATTTTCAAGTCTTAGCACATGGGTCCTTTCTTAATAATTAGCACCTAATTAATAAAAATCGAGACACGAAATATTTACGCATACCAATTCCACATACAATAAGCACGGAATATAACACTTAATTATTCTTGTGACTCGGTTTCGTGGTCCCGAAACCACTCTCCGACTAGGGTCACATTAGGGGTGTCACAATGGATTTGATGAATCGGATCTTCAGACCATATTTGGATCAGTTCGTAGTCGTGTTCATTGATGACATCTTGGTCTATTCAAGAAATGAGACCGAACATCTTTGAACACCGAGGTTAGTGCTGCAAATTTTACGGGATAAGCAATTATATGCTAAATTCAGCAAGTGTGAGTTACGTTAAGAGAGGTTAGCTTCTTGGGGCATGTGGTATCTCTGATCGGTATTCGAGTCGACCCGAACAAAATTTCAGCCATACTTATCTAGAAGCCTCCGAGAAATATTACCGAGGTTCGGAGCTTTTTGGGGCTTGCCGGTTATTACCGACGATTTGTAAAAGGTTTCTCAACGATAGCCACGCCAATGACGAAGCTACTCCAAAAGGATGTTAAGTTCGAATGGATGGAGAAATGTCAGAAAAGTTTCGATCAACTGAAAACTTATTTGACTGAAGCCCCAATTCTAGTGCAACCCGAATCTGGCAAAGAGTTTGTCATCTTTAGTGACGCCTCCCTACTTGGGTTAGGTTGCGTATTGATGCAAGAAGGTCGAGTTGTGGCCTATGCGTCGAGGCAATTAAAGCCACATGAGAAAAATTATCCAACCCATGATCTCGAATTGGCTGCCATCGTATTCGCCTTAAAGATATGGCAACATTACTTAGTTGGTGAGAAGTGCCATGTGTATTTGGATCACAAAAGTCTCAAATATTTGATGACTCAAAGAGACTTAAATCTGCGAGAAAGACGTTGGCTCGAGCTGTTAAAGGATTATGAGCTGGTCATTGACTATCACCCGGGAAAGGCGAATGTGGTTGCGGATGCCTTAAGTCGTAAATCATTATTCGCTTTATGAGCGATGAATGTGCACTTGTCCGTTCGATTCGACAATGTGTTAGTAGCTGAATTGAAAGCCAAACCATTATTGATACATCAAATTTGTGAAGCTCAAAAAGTCGACGATGAGTTGGTTGCAAAACGGGCCGAGTGTGTTAGAACAAGGAATCGGAGTTTGGATCGATGATGACGATTGTTTGTGGTTCGGGGTCGTCTGTGTGTTCCAAAGAATTGAACTTATTTCGATAATTCTGAGCGAAGCCCATTGTAGCCGAATGGCAATCCACCCGGAGTACGAAGATGTACAACGATTTGAAACGTCGGTTTTGGTGGCATGGTATGAAGCGAGACATCTCGACTTTGTTTGAGATGTTTAATATGTCAACAAGTGAAAGCGGAACATCAAGTGCCTTCAGATTACTTGATCGATCACGATACCGAGTGGAAATGGGATCGAGTGACAATGGACTTTGTATCCGGACCGCCATTGTCGCAAGTAAGAAGGATGCGGTTTGGGTCGTGGTAGATCGATTGACTAAGTCCGCTCACTTTGTCCCCGACGCACGGATTTTTCAATGGACAAATTAGCGAATTATACGCTTTCGATTGTGAGATTACACGGGTGCCTATTTCCATCGTGTGGGATAGAGATCCGAGATTTACCTCGCGATTTTGGAAAAAGTTGCAAGAAGCTTTGGGTACCAAGTTGCATTTCAAAGACCGCCTTTCACCCCAAACCGATGGTCAATCCGAGCGGATAATTCGGATACTTGAGGATATGTTGAGATGTTGCGTCCTCGAGTTTAGTGGTTCATGGGAACGGTATTTGCCGTTGATTGAATTCGCTTACAACAACGACTTTCAATCAAGTATTAAGATGGCACCCTACGAGGCTTTGAACGGTCGTAAATGCCGTACACCATTGTTTTGGACCGAGCTCGGTGAAAGCAAAATTTTCGGGTGGATTTGATTAGAGATGCTGAATGTAAAGTGAAAGTAATCCGTGAAAGTCGAAGATAGCCTCCGATCGTCGAAGTCGACGCGGATCTGAAGCGTAAGGATATCGAGTATCGTGGGAGATAAAGTGTTTCTCAAGGTATCACCTTGGAAAAAGATACTCAGATTTGGCCGTAAGGGCAAGTTGAGCCCGAGGTTCATTGGGCCATATGAGATATCCGGCGAGTCGGTCCGGTGGCATATCATTTGATTTTGCCCCGAACTCGAAAAGGTTCACGATGTCTTTCATGTTTCGATGCTTCGACGCTATAGATCCGATCCATCGCACGTGATTAGTCCATCAGAAATTGAAATTCAAGCCAATATGAGTTATTAGGAAGAACCGATTCGTATCCTATCACGGGAAGTGAAAGAGTTGCCAAACAAGCAGGTTCTGCTAGTGAAAGTGTTATGGCTCAAGCACGGGATAGAAGAAGCTACTTGGGAGACCGAGAACTCTATGAAAGAGCGATATCCAAACCTATTTACCGGTAAGATTTTCGGGGACGAAAATTTCTTAAGTGGGGGAGAGTTGTGACAGCCCAAAATTGACCCTAATCGGGATGTGGTTTTGGGACCACAAAACCGAGGCATAAAAATAATTTAAAATTTATTTTGATGCCTATGATATGTGTGACATTTTTGATGTTTCGATTTAGTGTTATAAATGTGAATTTCACTAGAAAGGACTTAGTAGTGAACTTTGAAAGTATGAAGGGGAAATGTGTGATGACTAATTAAAGCATGCATGCAAAACAATGGACTTGCATGTCAAATTCCTTTTTACAAGTGATGGCCGCCATGACAAAGAGATATGGGCTAAACATGTCATGAAACATGTTTTGTTGGGCATTAGGAGAAATAATAAACAAATAAGCATGGGTAAGAAAAGAATGAAAAAAAATGTGTGTGAGAGAGTAGCATTCCCCCCATTGCCGTGCAACCAAGAAGAGAAAACAAAAAATTTTGTTCATCCTTGTTCTCTCCTTTTGGCCGAAAATACTAAGAGGGAGAAGAGATTTTGCTTCATTTCCTTTGTTTAGAAGAGATCTAGAAGGATATTTGGCTAAACTTGCATCAAGATTGAGGTATGTATGAGGTTGTGTCATGAGATTCATGCATGTTTTAGTTGCCAACTTGATGTTCATGTTAGCCATGGTTCAAATCCTTGTTATGCCATGGAAGTGGTATTTGGTCAAGGTTGGTATTGTGATAAAGCCATTGCATGTTAAGTGTGAAGCTTGATGATGATGCATGCAATGATGGATTGTCTACTCTTGAAATTTCTTTGTAGCCATCTTGAGTAAGACTTTGAGTTTTCTTTTGTTTAACCATGATTGAAGATGAAAGGGCATGATTCGATGTATTCGGCCATGATGCATTCATGAGCATGGTTCATGCTTCTTGCATGTTAGTTAAAATTTGTGTTTTGGATGGCTATGGACACCTTGAAATTCGCCATGCTCATATATGTATATATATGTTTGCACATGATGTTTTGGTTATGAAGTAAGTGATGAATATGTTTGTTTAAAGAAGAAGATGTTGAAGAATGTTTGTGAAATTGCAAGCACATTCGCCTAGCACACATATGAGTGCTTGATGCTATATTATAAGTTTTGAGCTACAATATGCAAAGCATTAACTAGTAAAATGCATGCTGTTTTTGTGTGGTATTAAGTGCATAATTGGCCTCAACATGGACATGTATATTCGGCCTTAGGGAGCCTATTGATGGCCTTAGCTTTTCCTTGATGCTCGAATGAATTGTATTGAATTGCTTGATGTAGTATAAAATGTGCATGACCATTGTGTATTCAAGCTAAAGGGTGGCCATATGACCATTTAAACTCCTTGTCATATTCGACCATAAGCTAGCACAATGAGGTTTTAATAAATTGAATTTGTTTGAATTAGCTCAAGAGCTTAGAGGGCCACAATTGGACAAGGGGAAGGAAAAAGTGATCGAATAGCCGTAAAAGCCGTTCGACAACATTCGAGGTAAGTCCTCAAGAAGTGACCCTACTTGAATTATGTGTGTATGAGTATTTGAATGATACCGGGCTAAGTCCCAAGGCGATTATGCTTGTGATTATATTTGCGTTTGAGCCTTAGTAACGAAAATGAAATATGAATGTCTAATGATTATTGATGCATGTGTGCATGAGCAATTGAATGATATCCTGCTAAGTCCCAAGATGTTATTGCTGGAAATTATATCCGGTTAAGACCAAGGCAATTGTGCTAGTGGCTACATCCGGCTAAGACCAAGGCATTCGTGCGAGTCATTCTATCGGGCTAAGACCAAGGCATTCGTGCACGTGGTTATATCCGGTTGTATTCCGAAGAAGCTTGGGCTGGAGGTGAGTGTTGGTTGCTGTAATAAATTCAATTAGTACGCTCGAAAAGCCCAAAGAATAAGGTACGTTTATATGTGCATTGGGAAGTCGACATGTTTGAGCAACATTCGCTCAATCGACTAACGAATTTCAGCTATTGAATTGGTT
This sequence comes from Gossypium arboreum, assembly GCF_025698485.1. Taxonomy (NCBI): domain Eukaryota; kingdom Viridiplantae; phylum Streptophyta; class Magnoliopsida; order Malvales; family Malvaceae; genus Gossypium; species Gossypium arboreum. The sequence goes on along the minus strand of NC_069078.1, from coordinate 20,650,072 downwards.
GATACTTTGTGAAAGTATATAATGATGAAGTGTGAAGTAAGAATGATTATGAGAATGTGTATTAATGAAATGATGCATTTGGTTATGTGAATGTATTGCTTTAATTAAAGCTGATTTTATTCCTTGAGACTTACTAAGCATAAAAATGCTTACCTCGTTGCTTTGGCTCTCTGTTTTATAGATTTCGCTCGATAGCAATCGGATTCGGGATCATTAAAGTCGAAGTCATCTACACTATCAAAGCCTCCATTTTGGTATAATTTTTGGTTGAACTTTGAAATGGCATGTATAGGACTACCCCTTGTTGGTTTAAATATGTTGTGATGTATATGTGTACGGCCATGCGAAAATGGCTCGTAAAAGTGAAGTACGAACTTAGACTATTTGCGGTTTGTATATATATATATATATGGTGTCATGATGTGATTATGGATTGGAAATGGGAGTGTTGGTCACATGATCAGCCATTGGTATGGTTAAAATGATCATATGTGAACCTATGTATGGCAAGACTAGTTGGTTCATGGAGACTACAAAATAGGTAAGACCTACCTTAAAAGCAGATCTTTGCCAAATTGCAAAGTGACGTGAATGTGAAAAATCACCAAAATTGTAGGAATGGTATTAAATAGCGAATAAGCTATGTAAATGAACCTTGATGAGTCTTTTTTCATATGGAAGAAACGAAACGGTCATAGGAGTTACATGTTAAGAGATATTAAAGCTATTGTGAGACAGGGCCAGAACTCTTTCTAATAAATATACACTTCTCGTTCAGACTATTTACTCTTTTATTCGTACAAAATGAAATTCTATTATCAGACTTGGGAAAAATAATCCTGAAATAATTGTCACATGAAATCTTTCAAATAGATAATTCACCATACCAACTGAAACTCGCGCTTTTATCACTTATGCCTTTACTGATGTCAAATCCTTACACAAAAATTAGAAAAAACCCCAATACTAAAATCACCACATTACCAAGATCAAATTAGAAGTAGAGTCATATTTGACACGATTATCACGAGCTGAAGAACGTACTTCGAACACGAGTCATAATTGAAAAATTATGAAACAAAGATAACAAGGAAACCGAATAAAGAAATCCAAGATAGAGAAATCCAGAATAAAGAAATCCAGAATAAAGAAACCCAAGATACGATACTATGCCGGAGAATCGAAAACAAACTCATAGAGAAAATACAGAATACCCCGATAATTCTTCAAAGTAAGAAAGTCCAGAAGAAAACATCATTTAATCCCACTGAAATCAAATATAACAAGATCAATATATCTTCCCATACATATATATCAGATGAAGCATCAAGTAGAAGAAAGCAGAATCATAATATCATATGTATTCTCTCATCAATTCTTATCGACGAAATGAAATAGAATACCCGATGAAATAGAGCAATATAAATTATAAACCCATCAGACTACCAATGCTTTCATCCAACACTAGAATTAGAAGACATTCCCATATAACAAGAATTTCTTCGAAGATCAATAGCCATAGAAATATTTTTGAGAACGGGTAAACACATAGAACATCTCAAAAGAGATCGCTAAATCTGTCCGATCATAATCGTCACACTCGAGATAGTTCACATTTCAATTATCATTTCCCAACTAGTTCGCCGTCACAAATTTCATATTAAACCATTCACTAAAGAAGGCCAATTTTGAATAAATTTCGATTTACACTTTTCTCGACCTTGCACCTGAGTAATTCGGTTTACCAAGGAGAATTCCTAACTGGGACAGTGCATAACTCCAATAATCTTTACGTCAATCCGATACTTTACTGGCTCTGACTTTACTTATTAGCTCATTTTCAATCTCTGATCATACTTATAATTATTCTATCACTGAACTCTTTGGGTTCTCAACCGAAAACTTATTCAATACAAATCTCATGAAATTCCATTATAGGTACCACTTTGGTAAGGGGGAGGGGTTGTAGGACCTCTGACTCGACTTTCTTATACATACACATATGACACAACTCCCATCATCATAGCAACATCATCAAAATCATGTCATTCATTCATGTTGGCTTACACCAATTTTCCTATTGTCCCATTTAGACAATGTACTTATGCATACATTCTATGTTTTCTAGATAGCTTTACTTATCCATTCATTTAATTAAATTAATTCATGCTCATGACATCATATAAGGCCAAACAAACATAGATATTTGCATCACAATCACAACTTTCATTTCGTGCATCATCATGTACATATCATTACAATCATATAATTCAGTTCAACAATTTAACATAGATAAGTTCATTTCATTATAATCCTTTATCTCATAAAAAAATTGTATATCATTAACATTCATCAACATTCAACGTCCAATCAAGACAAGGACATTTTCATTCGTGTCATGATATTATGACCTTTATTCATACCTCTACTACTTTCTATTTATTCCGTTCATCTTATCAAGTAAGCCACATACACTACATCGTATGAGCATTAAGCAAATATGGATATTTATCACAACATGAACTTTCATCTCACATATTATCACATATGTATCATAAACTTTTATTCATACTTTTCGAACCGAGACTTATCATAATCATAACTTTACTCAAATACCTTCGCATAACATTGAACATGGTCAAGAGCTTCGGTTGGAGAGTACCTGCCTAAATAAGACGGTACTCATACGCGTCGGAAGACATCACACTATCACAGATCAGTGGCATGTATAGCTAAACTTTTACACATGCTAGGTTAGTCCGAGAACCAACTAAACCTGCTCTGATACCTCTAAATGTAATGCCCCGTACCCGATACCATTGCCGGAGTCGAACACGAGGTGTTAACGGACTTAATTCATTACTTAAACAGCTCATACAATTTATTTTAAAATTTCCATACAAGTTGTCTAACTGCATCAAAGTCGCTTTAAAAATCATATCCCGAGTTCCGAAACTCAAAATCTAATTCCGTAAATTTTTCCTGAAACTAGAGTCATATATCTATCTACTAATTTTTTTCTAGAATTTTTGGTCGGGCCAACTAGTACAGTTTATTAGTTAAATTCTCCCCTATTTCAGGGTTCGACTACTCTGACCTCTATGTATTACGAATCAGATATCTCCCTGTACAGAGCTTCAATAACTATTCCGTTTGTTTCTAAGAAAACTAGAATCAATAAGGAATCTGTAGATATAAAGCATGACTTCTAATTACCTTTGTACAATTTATGGTGAATTTCCAAAGTCAGAACAGGGGATCCAGAAATTGCTCTGGCCCTGTTTCACAAAAATTTAAACATCTGATAAAATATAACTCATATACCTGTTTTGTTCCATTCATATGAAAATAGACTCATAATTATTTAATTCCATATTTTATTCATCAGCTAGTTATATCTCTACTATTTTTAATGATTTTTCAAACTTACGTCACTGCTGCTGTCTTAATCTATTTTATGGTAAATTTTACCTATTTCATGGTTTCCATGGATTAGCTAGTAATTTGACATACATAACACCAAATATGATCATGATTAGCCATTCCAATGGCTAATCATTACCAAGCATTTCCATACCACTCAATAACCATATCATAAGACCATATATACAAAATGATTATAATGCTATACATGCCATACTCAAAATATACAAGCCATTATGCCAAGATGGTATACGGATAGTGTGAGCGAGCCTCCGACCGTTCCCGATTTCCGAGCTGGCTTGTCAAAACTACAAGGAATGAAAAGGAGGAAGTAAGCATAAATGCTTAGTAAGCTCACATGCAAATAGCAAGTAACATAACCATATAAGTAAACATAAAACATCATTTGCATAATCATCACCAAGACATTCATATCACATTTTCATTTATCATCTTACCATATTGTTGTTATATCGATTTTTCAACCCGAGGGTTAAGTACATACCTGTTCAAAGTACCCATTTCATAACACTTACCAATACGTCCCTTTCATCTTGAGTATTCCTCCATTTCAGTAGAACTTTACCCGTTGAACACATCGGAATATAATTCGGATACATGGAAAGTTTGCACATAAGTGCCACATATGTAGCCAAGCTACCATGTAACCCGCCCATAAGCGAACTCGGACTCAACTCAACGAGCTCAGGCGTTCGCATCCATAGGTGAACTCGTACTCAACTCAACAAGTTCGGATGCCTAGTTACATTTCACGAACTCGGACTGAACTCAACGAGTTCGGATGCTCAACCATCCTAGTGACATGTCACTTGTATCCTAATCTATTCCTAAGGTTCAAACGGGATTTTTCTCGAACACATCTCCTTGCCATCTTCCTTAAAATACCAAAACCAATACTCGGTAGTACTTTATATTTAACAATTAATACACATAATTTGTATTTTATTCGAAAATAACCACAAAGCATAATATTTCATGATAATAATCAGCATCATATCATATAAACAACATTAAATTGCTTAAAATGGAAATTATGTTACTACATTTACATGAACTTACCTCGTATGCGAAAATGGCTACTTTTACCATTTCGTCCACAACTTGGTATTTTCCCCATTTTAGCCCGAATTTTAGTTTTCCTTGCTCTATCATTTAAAATATAGTCTAATTAGGACTCACATTATTCAAATTGACCCAAACTCCTATTTTGGAAAAATTACAGTTTTTCCCCTAAACTTTCACATATTTACACTTTTGCCCCAAAGCTCGTAAATTGAACTTAAGCCTATTTTCCCTTCTATGTTTTATGACATGCTAATCATTTTTCCCTTCTATGGCAACATCAAATTCTCACTCTAACATGTACTTATGACTATTAGGTATTTTTACCGATTAAGCCCTTTTGCTCGTTTTCGCTTAAAACCGAGTAGTACAAGTTGTTTAACATAATTTAAAACCTCATATTATATCATAAAAAACCAAAATATACAAATTTCACCTATGGGTATTTTTTCAAATATGAACCCTAGGTTGAATTATTGCTAGCATAAGCTTAATCGAGCTACCGGGACTCAAAAAACGTAAAAATCATTAAAAACGAGGCTAGAAGGGACTTACAATCGAGCTTGGAAGCTTGAAAAACCCTAGCCATGGTTTCTCCTTGATATATTCGGCCATGGGGTTGAAGATGAGCAAAATTGGCTTTTAATTTTGTATTTTAATTCATTTTACCCTAAATGACCAAAATGCCCTTACTACTAAACTTTCCAAAATTCCATCCATGTCCAATTTTGTCCATAGACTTAGAAATTGGTAAAATTTCTATTTAAGACCTCCTAATTAATATTTCAAAACAATTTCATACTAGAAACTTCTAGAATGCAAGTTTTGCAAATTATTCGATTTAGTCCCTAATTTCAATTTAAGTACTTTATGCATAAAATTTCTTCACAAAATTTTCACACAATCATGCAATCATATCATAGACCTTAAAATAATCATAAAATAATTATTTCTATCTCGAATTTTGTGGTCACGAAACCACTATTCCGACTAGGCCCAAAATCAAGATATTACAATATGTGAATTTATATCTGCTAGATTTCTGTAATTTAATTTGTCTGTTTCTGTGCTTGATTTGCAAAAAGGACCAAATCGCGTAAGTTGTAAAAGTTACCTTCTAGTTGCCAAAGTGTGTAAGTGCTATGGTTTATTAAAGTTGAGGCCTTTGCATGTCAATAAGACCATTATATGATAGTGGAAGACATGGTTTGGCAATATAATAAATAGATAATTTTTTAAAGGATGGTTATGTAATTAGGTAATATATGTTATTAAATAAAACAAATGCATGAAAATTTGTTCATTCATGCATATCCTTGCCTAAAATACAAAAGAAAAGGAGAGCAAAGGAACAAGCTAGGTTCTGGCACTTTGATCCTTGATTAAGGTATGGATTTTTGTCTGTTTTTTATAATTTTTACGTTTCTATGATCATTGCTTCGTGTTCTTCAAAGCTTATGTCTGAATTTCTATTTCTGTTAAAGATTTTATGAAATGCCATTGTTGATTATATGAGATTTGTGATGTTTTTATATGGATTATGAAAGATATGTGTAAGATTATTAAGCTTTGTATTTGAATTTTGATGAAATAGAGCTAATTGAGCTAAATTGTGGAAATGAGGTTTCGAAGGGCTAAATTGTGAATTAAATATGTTATTTGGGCTTGTATGGAAGCCATGTATATTCAGCCAAGCTATAGTCTTGGTGAATTTTGCATATTGGTGATTTTGTGAAAAATGGACTAAATTGTCAAAGTGTGAAAATATAAGGGCTAAAATGTAAAGTGCCCTAAATATGTGTATATGGATTAAATTGAATGAAATGAATGATGAATGGTTGAATTTGAATTGTATTAGATCAAGAACAAAGAAAATCAGACTTAGATCGAAGGAAGTCCAAATTAGTCGAGTAGTCGACTCGTTTACATCTGAAATCCGTATGAGGTAAGTCAAAATACAACTACATGTTAATTGACTAAATGTTATATATGTATATTTGTTATAATCTATATTGGATGGCCTTGAGAGCCTGATGAATGAACTCTGAGTAGATTCTGATAAGTATTTGTATGGTTCCAAAGGAACGTTCACTTCGATCTGAAATATCGTGTAAGACCGTATCTGGGACACAGGCTTCGATTTGAGATTTACATGTAAGACCATGTCTGGGACATTGGTATCGTATATGATTTCGTGTAAGACCCTGTCTGGGACAGAGGCATCGATATTGAATTACAGGTAAGACCACGTCTGGGACGTTGGCATTGTACTTGTTTATGAGTATCTGTATCACTTTGGAACCGTCTAATGATAGCGTATGAAATATGAGAATGAGTATATGAAATGTATAACCTATGTAGGTACGTTTGTATCGTACTAAATTTTGGAATATGAAAAACTCTGTCTCTGTGAAATATGTATGGAATTAGAAATGAAGCATGTTATACATGCAAATAAAGGAGCATGGTTCAGTTTATGAATTATTCTATGAAATGGTTATGAATCTTTATGATTAAATTGTACTTATATGCTTTAGTATTTAGACCAATTGTATTTGTCTTACTAAGCTCTTTCTAGCTTACTCTGTTTGATTTCTTCATGCTTTACAGTTATCGTAGCTACTGAAGGCTCGGGGATAGTTGAGGATTGTCACCATACTATCAAACTCATTTTGGTACTTTTGAAGTGTACATATTTATGTATTTAGGCTTTAATTTGTATATATAGATATGTTATGCCATAAGAGTTGGCTAGCAAATGGTGTGCTTGTGTTAAGTTTTGGTATTGTTTTGAATGGGGTGCTGAATGATGATGATATAGTTGTAGTGAAGCATGTTTTGAGCATGAAATTGGCTGAAAACTGTTTTATGAATGTTGCTTAACATTGCTAGTAGAAAAGACCCATATAGGGGTGGCAAGTTGGCTTAAACCAAGCCTGTATTGTGCCACACGGTCAAGGCACACGGGCGTGCCTTATAGTAGTGTAAGAAAAGTAGTAACCTCTTAAGTTTCACACGGCCATAGTACGAGGGCATGTCATAAGGCTGTGGGCTTAAGTTAGTAGCTAGCTAAGTATGACACGGCCGTAGCACAAGGGCGTGTTTGTTGGTCGTGTGAAAATGTCAGTATAGGACCTCTTTTTGGCACGGCTGGATCACATGGGCATGGCTTATGCCCTGTGAGGCATAGTCCTGGACGCACAGGCGTGTGGCTTTGATAGTTTTGATATATTTGGTTAAGTTCTGAAAATTCTAAATGAGTTCAGTTTAATCTTGATCTTTCCTAAATGTGTGTTTTAGGTCTCGTAGACTATATTAAAGGTTGAATTGTGAATGAATATCTATGTATTGATATTATATGATATCAATGATACTGTATTGTTCGGTAATGTTCTGTCTGCCTGGTGACGGCCCTTACCTATTTCGGTGATGGTTACGGGATAGGGGTGTTACTGTGTGTGACACACGGTCTACCCTATTGCCGTGTGGACTGGTCGTGTGTCCCCTGCACGTAAAGATTTCAAGTCAATATGTATGATAGTAAACACACGGGTAGAGACATGACCGTGTGTTTTAGCCGTGTGATGGACACGGCCTACCACACGGGCGTGTGCCTTGCCTATGTGACATTTTGGGGCTGCACACGTGCTAGGACATGAGTGTTTCATGGTCGTGTGAAGGATACGGGCCAGGAACATGGGCATGTGCCAGGCCATGTGAAAACCCCTGTAGGTGTGCATTTAGAATTTATTCAACATGGGTGGAGGACACAGGCGTGTCCATGAGTTCCTTAGGTCGTGTGAGCCACACGGGCCATTAGCACGACCATGTCGAATTAGTCACACAGGCGTGTTGCCCCTCCCACACGGGCATGTGCCCCTATATCTAGTAATGTTTTTCAGAGTCTGTGGAAAGATTCGAACCATTCCTGAATGGTTTTAAATGATTGTTGGAACCTCATAGGCCTTTGTTATGAGGTCCTTGATAAAGAATTAGGAAAGTTTTAAACTTGACTAAATTATTATGACTAAGGAAAGGGTATTTATATGCGACCAAGTTAGGTAACACATCGTATTCCGTCACGGCGTAGGGTACGGGTGTGGGGTGTTACAGAGTTATTCAGATTCTTGAAGATATGTTGAGATGTTGTATTCTAGAATTTGGAAGCAGTTGGGAAAAATACTCACCGTTGATTGAATTTGCAAATAACAGCAGCTTCTAAACTAGTATAAAGATGGTACCGTATGAAGCTTTATATGGCTACAAATGTCAAACTCCGCTATACTGAACTAAATTGAGTGAGAAAAGATTCACGGGGTTGAATTGATCAGAGAGAATCAAGAAAAAGTGAAAACGATTTGAGATAGTTTAAATGTAGCTTCAGATCGACAAAAATCCTATGCGGATTTGAAATGTAGAGAAATTGAAAGTCAAATTGAAGACAGAGTGTTTTTAAAAGTATCACCATGGAAAAAGGTTCTTTGATTCGGTCGTAAAGGAAAGTTGAGTTGCGTTTTATCAGGCCGTATGAGATTACGCAGAGAATAGGGCCTGTAGCATATCAACTAGCTTTATCATTAGAACTTGAAAAGATCCATAATGTATTTCACGTTTCTATGCTATGTCGATATAGATCTAATCTGTCGCATGTGATCTCGCCAGTAGATGTAGAAATTCAACCCGATATATCATAGAGTGAAGAACCGATCAAGATTCTGGCTTGTAAAGTCAAAGAGTTGAGAAATAAGCGCATAGCCTTGCTAGAGGTTCTTCGGCATAAACATGGGATTGAGGAAGCTACGTGGGAACCCGAGGAAATTATGCGAAAATAGTACCCTAACCGTTTCACCAGCAAGATTTTTGGGGACGAAAATCTCTAAGGGGAGAGAGTTGTGACAGTCCGATTTTAGGTGAAATTGGAACAGTGGTTTCGGGACCACAAATCCAAAGTCAAAATATTTATTTAATTATTTTTAATAAGGTTTACAACATGATAGAATTATTATGTGAAAGTTTCATAAAGAAATTTTACCATTTAAATGTTTAATTCGGTAAAAAAGACTAAATCCCGTAACGCATAAAAGTTGAGTTCTACTGTTTAAAAGTACTAAATAACTACGGTTTAGTAATATGGAAGTCCTTATTATGAAATTAGTCCATTTATGCTGTAAGTGGACAATCTTAGACATTGATTATATGATATATTAATGTTTTATAATAAGGTTATTATGGTAATTTAGTTATTAAAGGTTTAACAAAATAAAACAAAACCAAAAATCATGTTATTTCATACATCTTTAGCTGAAAATTTGAGGAAGAAGAAACAAAAATAGGGTTTTACATTTGGCAAGCATAAATTCTTGATTAAGGTACGATTTTGATTCGATTTTTAATGATTTTTACATTGTTGATATCGTTGCTTCGTATATTTGCTAGCCCGTATCTTAATTTTTGAACTTGTTCATGATTTTGAAAAGTGTCATTGTTGAATACTTGAGTTCTTTGATGTTTAATGGATGATTTTGAAAGTTTAATGATAGATATACAAGTTTTATAAAGTGATTTTTGATAAAAATGTCAAATAGGGATTTAATTGTGAAATTGTAAAATGTGGTGGTTAAAAGTGTGGATTAATGAATAAATGGGCTGCTAGAAATCCCTATGAAATTCAGCTACCATGGGATTATGGTTTAATTGTGTAATTTTGCATTTTTATGTATTAAGGACTATTGCAAAGTAGTCAAAAGTCTAGGGGTAAAATTGTAAATTAGCCAAAATGAATATTTTAAACTAAATTGAATTGAATGAAAGTTTGAATAAGTTAATTTGATATTATATAGATCAAGATAAACAAATATCGGAACTAGATCGGGAAAAAGAAAAGTTGGTGAATAGACGATAGTTTTCATCCGAACAACTCAAGATAAGTTCATATATTTAGAATCAAACTTTTATATACTTATGATTATTGAAATGAATGTGTAAAATGAAAATATTTGAAGTATAATGCCTTATTGATATAATGTATTTCTCACTGAGCCTCGTTTGAACTGTATGGATTCATTGGATAGGAGTGACATTTTATTGGGATTACCGTTTTGGTTGAGCTCTTACATTTGTTGCGGACTCACCACAGCTCACATGAGCTTACCGATATATCAGCTCGTAAGATCTTACTGTTTTTATCTCATTGGAGCTTACCATTTCAGCTCATATGAGCATACTGTTCAGCTCGAAAGAGCTTACCGTTTCAGCTCAGTAGAGCTTACTGTTCATCAGTTCAAGAGGAGCTTACCGAATATTGCTCGAAAGAGCATATATGATGATGAATTGATAGATTATTGACATTGTTCACTAGATTATCCATTGAAGTTCTAATAGGTTCAATGGGCCTAAATATTGCTATAAGGACGAGTTACGATTTATAAATATTATTAATGTTATACATGATATGTGAATTTGGAATGATGATAAGCATTGTATTAATGGATGGTTTCATGTGTTTTTACAATGACTAAAATGTTATGAATACTTGTGATTAGGTGTTGGTTAATTGAATTGGTTGCATTGTAAGTATTGCTTTGATTTTGGATAAATGGTAAGTTTAATTTTGAATTATATGGGCTTACTAAGCTATAAAGCTTACTCTATTTCTTTTTGTATGTTTTATAGAGGTTCATTAGCTCGCTCGTTTTGGACAAATCAAAGTTGCACATCACACTATCCAATTTCTGATTGGTACTTTTGAACTTTTGGATATATGTAAATATGGCATTAATAGGCTAGTTTAAAATATGTTAGTTATGTTACTTGATATCCTAATTTTGGTATGTTTTTGTGTATAAGTTAAACCACGTGATTCGGCTTATTTTGGTACTATGTTTTGGTTGAATTAAATGTTCAATTATGGTATGTCTTGGCAAGGTAATTATGGAATGAAATTATGCAAGTGAAGACTTGATATGTAGTTGTTAAATGAATGTATTATGTATGATGTTAAATAGGTATTCAGGTATGCAATTGTTAGGTCTTCATATGGATAATAATGTGTATTGAAATGGTTATCTTAGCTAAAAATGTGGTCATTTATGCTGGTGAATGTTTGTGTTTATAGGGTGGCAAAATGGCCTTACAAATGGCCTTACAAATGGCCTACTTTTGTCCACATGGGAAGAGACACGGACGTGTGCCTCAGCCGTGTATGACACATGGGCATACTGCATGGCCGTGTGTCCTCTAGGGTACCCTTTGAAATTAAGTCAGTATACCCTACAAGTTTGGCACGGCTTAGACACACGGGCGTGTCTACTGACCGTGTGTGGCACACGGGCTGGCACATGGGCGTGTGGCCGGCCGTGTGACCCAAGTCAGTAACCTCTCTAATTTTCCCTCGGTTATGGCACACGGGCATGTCTTTGGCCGTGTGACACAAGTCAATATGTATTCCCTATTTTCACACGATCTAAGACAGGGGCGTGTCTACTAGCCGTGTGAAGAACATGGCCTGTTGACACGGGCGTGTGATTCTTGAAATGTTGAAAATTTTCTAAGTTTCCAAAATTTTAATATGTTACCAATTTAGTCCCTAATGCATGTTTTAAGCTTCTTCTGCTCCATTTAGGTACATATTGAATGTGATTGAATGATAGTTATTGAAATGAGATGATGACTGATAAATGATTGTTTTGAGTTGAGTTACAAGACTAGCAATGCCTCTTAACCTATTCCGGTGGCGGTTACGGGTTAACGGTGTTACAAGGCATGTGGCTTGGTCGTGTAACCTAAGTGAGAGAGTTACACGGGCATGGGCACGAGTTGGGACATGGTTGTGTGTCCCTAATTGAGTGTTACACAGCCTGAAACACGTACGTGTGTCTTAGTCGTGTGAGTCACATCGCCTGGCCACACGACCGTGTGACCCCTGTAGCTTGAATTTTCTAACTTTTTCTCCAATGTTTTATATGTTCTCGATTTAGTCCCGAACTCTTTTTAAAGTGTTTCTAAGGCCTCGAGGGCTCGATTAACGGGAAATGTGCATGTGTTTGAATAAATTATGCGACGGATACAGCTTAGGTGTAACATCCCTAACATGTATCCGTCACAGGATTAATGTTATGAGGTATTACCAAACATATTACAATTAACATAGATATGCATAACATAATATAGTTCAAAATTTTAATCACATCAATTATTATAACTAAATCAATTAACGTAACTCATAATATATGCCATTCATAGCATGATATAAATTACACATAACCCATCATTTATACATATACGTAACATATAACACATCAATAATTTCATTGTTGAATATTAGACCTATTTTTATAAAAGTCCCGCACATGCATAAATTATACACCATTTAAAATAAAATATACATTATCAACCCTTTGTTTCATATATATATGACAGACAACATATTAATATTTATGAAACTTGTATATTTTGCATATTAACACCAAATATAATGAGCTTTCATTTAAAAACAAACTCATTCTAGTTTCTAGTACATTCGGCTAACATAGATCATTATCTTAGTATATATGATAAAAGTACACCAGATGGTATCATGTATGGGTCTCAGTTTTTAATTAACAATCACATGGCCTACTTTAACTTATTTAACACTCAATATAAACATATAGCAGAAATACAAAACATTTTCACATGCATCATATACTCAGATACACTTCCAATATAAGCTCAAATCAAGATTAAATATTTATATGTATTTATAATCATATAACATAACCAATTTGTTCATGCCACATTCAAAATCAACAACCAATCCTCAAGACTTTCATATAACAGAATTATGTTCAACCATGATATACAACATGATAACCAAATAAACTTTAACTATAATCCAACCAATACTGAATTTAAACCTAATAATAAAGCCATTTTCAATGCATAAAACATTTACCAAAAACATCATCCATCCATAGTACTTAACACTTTAACTGAAATGAATTTTTACGACATTCATGCATAGCTCATTAAACATAATAACTAAGTACACATAAAACCAAGACTAAGCATAAATACCAAGCCATTTTCGCATGGCTTTATACAAAACTAAAGTTCGTCGTTTCAAAACATGTTCCAGCCTATACATGCCATAAGTTTAAAAATTTAGTTTATAAAATACCGAAGGCAATCGATAGTGTGTTAGACTTTGCTGACGTTCTCCGAACTTGTAACTTGAATATGAAATCTGTAAAATAAAGGTAAACATCAATACACAAAGTAAGCTAATTTAGCTTAGTAAGTCATAAGCAAATTTAATCATTCAAAAGAATAATCAAAGCATTTTAAACAAGCCAAATTATAACATTATTGTTATACTTAATCTCAAACGTATCATCTCATTTATTTATAACTTATACTTTTACTCAAATAAGTTACCTTGGCCGAATGCTAATGTATCACATTTAGCATAATATCACTCAACTTTTCATTCCCAAAATGACATTATACCAAGTATGCTTACATTCAAATATATATATACTCATGAATCAAAACTCAACTTCATATATATATATATATATATAGTCAAACATACTTCTCATATCTACTCACATTCTTCACTTATATCTTACATATCTTATAATAGATATCAAGAAGCTTACTTAACTTGTTTCAAATAAGTAATAAGCTAAGCTCATACCTGGTCATTTTAGCTCATTTAACGTATTCAATTTCCACATCAGCATAAAGTCTTTTAATCATAAACTTATAATAATTCACCGGCATAAAGCCTTCTAGGCCTAAGCCTGTATTTAACACCGGCAGAAGACCTGCTAGACTCAAAGACTGATTTTTATACAACAGCAATAAGCCTACTAGGCAATAAGCCCGATTAAATTCACCAGCACAAGGCTTACTAGGCTCAAAGCCGAATATCACTATTATAACATTGTCTTATAAACAATTCATATATCGAAACTTTCAGATATTCCAAAATAGCATATTAAACTAAGTTACATAAAAAATTAACAATGTTTAATTGCTTAAAGACTTACCTCGGACGATGAAAAACCGGTACGGATCGACTAATCGACAACTTTAATTTTCCCCCGATCTAATTCTGATTTTTTCTTTTCTTAATCTAAATTAATATAAATTAAACTTATTAAATCAAATATTCAACCAAATTCATCCAAAAACACACAAATGGGCAAATTACACTTTTACCTTTGATATTTCACATTTTTCACAATTTAATCCATATTGCATAAAAAACAAAATATGCACAATCTCACAACAACATAGTTAGGTCGAATATTCCTTATACTCATACTAGTCCATATATGTCATTTATTTCACATTTTAGTCCTTTAATTTATTATTTTTTCAATTTAGCCCTAATTACTCAAATTCATCAAAAATTCGAATACAAAACATGTTAATCTAAAACATATCTTTAATATTTCATCATCAAACATCACAAAACACAAATATTCATCAATGGCATAACTCAAAACATTCATCAAAATTAGAAATTCTAGCATGGGTTGGATAGTATTCGAAGCAATGATCTCAAAAACGTAAAAATTATCAAAAACCAAAACCAAACTAGCCTCAAATCAAGCTTGAGAAATGGTTGAATATCACCAAGCTTTAGTTTCTTTTCTTTCTTTTTATTTTCAGTCAAAGCATGCATATAGGAACATCATTTTATTATTTATGTTATATTATAACATTTATATTATTTACCTAATTACATATTTAACCTTTTAAAACTAATAAAAAACATATATAATAAGGATACATTCAGCAATCACATAGCCTAAAGGTTTATTTGCAACATAAATACCTCAATTTATAAAGCCATTAACAAATTGCTCTTTATAAAATAAACTATCAATTTTTCAATTTACACGATTAAACCCTTTTTATTAAATTAAGCACACAAACGATCAAATTTTCATACGAAGCTTTCACACATGCAAATTCGCATATAGTAAACACGAAAAATTATATTTAAATATTTTTCTAACTCGGATTTATGGTCCTCAAGCCACCGTTCCGATTAGGGTCTAAATTAGGCTGTTACAACTCTCCCCCTTTAGCGTTCTCTCATTACATCTTCTGACATCCACGTTGTTTCCTCAACACCGTGCTTATGCTACAGAACTTTACCCAACAGAATTTTCTTATTTCGTAACTCTTTAATCTCACGAGCCAGAATATGAATCGGTTCTTCCTCGTACGTCATATCAGGTTTAATCTCAACTTCGGTCGGACTAATCACATGTGAAGGATTAGATCGATATCTATGAAGCATCAAAACAGGAAATTCATAGTGAATCATTTCTAGTTCAGGTGGTAACAACAGTCTATAAGCAACCAGTCCGATTCGCTCGATAATCTCATATAGCCCAATGAATCTCGGACTCAATTTGCCTTTACGACCAAATTTGAGTTTTTTCTTCCATAGTGAGACTTTCATAAACACTCTATCCCTGATCTTAAACTCTATATCTTTACGTTTCAAGTCTGCAAATAATTTCTAACGATCTGATGCTGCTTTTAGACTTTCACAATTTACTTTCACTTTCTGTTCAGTTTCTCTAACAAAATCAACCCCGTGTATCTTGTTTTCACTGAGTTCAGTTCAATTCAATGGTGTACGACATTTACGGACGTATAAAGCCTCGTAAGGTGCCATTTTAGTACTCAACTGAAAGTTGTTGTTATACACAAATTTAATCAAAGTTAAGTATCGTTCCCACGTACCTTGAAACTCGAGAATGCAACATCTCAACATATCCTCAAGTATCTGAATGATTCGTTTGAATTGACCATCTATCTGGGGATGAAAAGTAGTGCTAAAATGTAATTTTGTACCTAGTGCATCTTGCAGTTTCTTCCAAAACTACATTGTAAACCTCGGATCTCTATCTGACACAATAGAAATAGGTACTTCGTGTAGTCTCACAATCTGAGAAACATATAATTCAGCAAGTTTATCAAGTGAATAATTTGTTTGAACTAGAACAAAGTGAGCCGATTTAGTCAATCTATCAACAATAACCTAAATTGCATCTTTTTTGCTCGGTGTCAATGGTAAACCAGATACAAAATCCATCATGACTTTGTCCCATTTCTATTCAGGTATCATGATCGGCTGAAGCAATCCAGAAGGTACCTGATGTTTGACTTTTACTTATTGATAGATTAAACACTTCAAAACATAGTCAGAAATGTCTCATTTCATACCATGCCACCAGTAAAGCTGTTTCAAATCACTACACATCTTCGTACTACCCAGGTGAACAGATAGTCGACTGTTATGAGCTTCATTCAAAATCATCTGAATCAACTCTGTATTTCTCAGAACACATATTCAGTTTCTGAACCACAAACATCCCTCAACATCCACTTGAAATTCTGAATCAACATTCGATTCACATTGAGCCCGTTTTACTATCAAATCATTATGGACCTTCTAATCTTCACAAATCTGCTGAATAAATAACAGTCTTGCTTTTAACTCGGCTATTATCGCACCAACATCTGACATAACCATATTTGCATTCATTGTATGCAAAGCAAATAGGGATTTTCAACTTAGAGCATCCGCAACAATGTTAGCCTTTTCAGATAATAATCAATTACTAGCTCGTAATCTTTTAACAACTCTAACCATCGATGCTGTCTCAAATTCAGATCTTTCTGAGTCATCAAGTACTTCTGACTTTTATGATCAGAATAAACATGACATTTCTCACCGAACAGATAGTGACGCCAATTTTTAACGCAGACACAATAGTTGCCAACTCTAAATCATGCATCGGATAGTTCTTTTCGTGCAGTTTTAACTGTCTCAAGGCATAAGCTATAACTTTACCTTCCTACATCAAAACACAGCCCAAACCATTTAAATATGCATCACTATAGATAACAAATTCTTTACCCGATTTTGGTTGAACTAACACTGAAGCTTTGGTCAGAATGGCTTTCAACTGATCAAAAATTTTCTGGCACTTTTTTGACCTCTTAAACTTAACATCTTTCTGTAGTAGCTTCATCACCGAGGTTACAATCATAGAGAAACCTTTCACGAACCATCTATAATAACCAGCAAGTCCTAGAAAACTTTGAACATCAGAAACGTTTCTCGGAGGTTTCCAATCAAGTATTGCTGAAATCTTACTCGGATCAACCTGAATACCTGATGCTGAAACAACATGTCCCAGAAAGCTAACTTCGTGTAACTAGAACTCACATTTACTAAACTTCGCATACCACTATATTTCTCGCAAATTCTGTAACACAAGTCTCAAATGCTCGACATGTTCGGTTTCATTACGGGAGTAGATCAATATATCATTAATAAACACAACCATAAACCTATGCAAATACTGTCTGAAGATCCGATTCATCAAATCCATAAAAATAGCAAGTGCACTAGTTAGTCCAAAAGGCATAACCAGAAACTCATATTGTTCGTACCTCGTTCAAAAATCAATTTTTGGCACATTGGAGTCTCTAACTCGTAACTAATAAAAACCCGACCTCAAATCTATCTTCAAAAACACTGAAGCCCCTTTCAACTGATCGAACGGGTCATCAATCCATGGAAACGTATATGTAACACCCCGAACCCGAGACCGTTGCCGGTGTCGGACACGAGGGGTTAACAAGCCAAAACCACTTATGGCACCGACCAATTTGACATTTCCAGGCAAGCTGGAAAACTGCGTCGCTGTCGCCTTATAAAGCATATCTCGAGTTTCACAACTCAGAAACTGATTCCGTAAATTTTCCCTGAATTTAGACTCATATATCCATCCATGGATTTATTTCTAGAATTTTTGGTCGGGCCAATTGGTACAGTTTATTAGTTAAAGT
This sequence comes from Gossypium arboreum, assembly GCF_025698485.1. Taxonomy (NCBI): domain Eukaryota; kingdom Viridiplantae; phylum Streptophyta; class Magnoliopsida; order Malvales; family Malvaceae; genus Gossypium; species Gossypium arboreum. The sequence continues at coordinate 20,631,700 of NC_069078.1, read as the reverse complement.
CACCCATGTTACAGGGGCCGACTACACTGACCTTCGCGCGTTACAACTTGAATATCTCTCTGTACAGGTTTTCAATACTGATGCCGTTTGTTTCTAATGAAACTAGACTCAAAAAGGAATCTGCACATATAAGGTATGACTTCTAATTCATTCTGAATAATTTATGGTAAATTTTCAAAGTCGCGACAGGGGACCCAGAAACCGTTCTGGCCCTGTCTCACGAGAACTTTAATATCTCTCGGTATACTGTTCATATGATCGTTTCGTTACTTTCATATGAAAATAGACTCGTCAAGGTTCGATTGCATAATTTATTCACTATTTAAAACCATTCCTACAAATTTTGGTGATTTTCCACATCCACGTCACTGCAGCTGGCAGCATCTGTTTTTAAGGTAGGCTTTACCTATATTGTAGTTCCCATGGACCAACTATAGTCTAGTCATACTTAGGTCCAACATATGATCATATTTAGCCATTCCAATGGCTGATCATGTGACCAACTCTCTCATTCCAAACCATAATCACATCATGAAACCAAATATAATTACAAACCACATATGGTCAAATTCCATACTCCACTTTTACGAACCATTTTCGCATGGCCGCACACATATACATCACAAAGTACTTAAAAACAACCGAGGGTGGTCCTATACATGCCATATTCAAAACTCGACTAAAGGAGTACCAAAAAGGGCTTTGATAGTGTGGTTGACTTCAACTTCTATGATCCCGAATCTGATCGCTAACGAGCAAAATCTATAAACAGAGAAACAAAGAAACGGAGTAAGCAATTTATGCTTAGTAAGTTTCGAGCCATAATATACACACAACCAAAGCATAGCATTCAAGTAGCTAAACAATAATTCATATGCACAATTTCTCAAAGACATGCTTACTTCACAATCCCAACTCTTATATTCATACACAAATAACGGCCTAGTTAATGCCGATAGCTCATTTATCATTAGAGCGAATATTCATACGACTTACTCATAGTGTGCGAAGCACACACAAAACATACCTTGTTGTTGGGAATTTCACAAGTGCATTAACTGAAAATTTTCCAGCAAGTTCAAAGTTCTCGAATCACATACCTTCGAGTTTATCCGGATATAGCTACTGCTCAAACGCCTTGGGACATAGCCCGGTTATGGTAACCCGCACAAAGGCCTTGGGACTTAACCCGGATATCACAATTTGCACAATTGCCTTGGGCTTAGCCCGGATATCATAACTCACACAATTGCCTTCGGCTTAGCCCGGTATCACAATTTGCACAATTGCCTTGGGCTTAGCCCGGATATCACTCGAACATTCATACACATCTTTGTTTCAATTTCATAACACAACTTTTATGCACAATTCCCTTAGCAAAAATATCATTTCGCTCAATGGCCACATACAAAGGCACAAATTCGATTGCTCATTACTTCATTCGATCGAATCAAAATCTAAGTTTCGATACTCGAAAACTTACCTCGGACGTGGTCGAACGATTTCGACGGCTATTCGACGACTTTTTCCTTCCCCTTATCCGATTTAGCTCCCCTTTGCTCTTGAGCTTAATTTAACAAATAAATTGGTTTTATCATTTGAGCATCGAAAGAGGAATTCAAGATGCCTAGCCAATATATATGCTCATTAGGCATCAAAGTCGCATATGTACGAAATCACGAATCGAACTCAACACATTAGTTAATATTCCTCTTAGCCGAATTTTCTAAGCCAAGAATAGGCATGAATATGCTTGCCTCTAACCGAATGCATGCACACCAAATTCCCTCATGTGGCGAATATGCATGTCCATGTTGAGGCCAATTATGCACTTAATACCACACAAAACAGCATGCATTTTACTAACTAACGATTACATATTGTAGCTCAATACACATCTCTCATGTACTTCATAACCGAAACATCATCACAAGCAAATATATACCTTGAAATAGTATATATGTCATGCCAATACATCATGTGCAAACATGTATACACATATAGGTGCAAGGCCGAATCTCAAGGGGTTCATACCCATCCAAACACAAATTTTTACCAATCAAGTAACAAGCATAAATCATGCTCATGAATGCACCATGGCCAAATACATCACAACCATACTCTTTCAACTTCGGTCATGGTTAAACAAAGAATTCAATGTCCTACTCAAGAATACTAAAAAGAAATTTCAAGAGTAGTCAATCCATCATTACATGCATCATCAACAAGCTTCACATTTAGCATGCAATGGCTTTAACACAATATCAACCTTAGCCAAATACCATTTTTCATGGCATAGCAAGGATTTGAACCATGGCTAACATGCACATCAAATTAGCAACCAAAACAAGCATGAATCTCATGACACAACCTCATACATACCTTAATCTTGATGCAAGTTTAGCCAAATCTCCTTCTAGATCTCTTCTAAACAAAGAAAATGAAGCAAAAATCTCTTCTTCCTCTTAGGAATTTCGGCCAAAGGAAGGAGGGGAAAAGATGAACAATTTTTTTGTTTTTCTTTCTTAGTCTTTGCTCAAAGAAAGGATGAATGACAACTTTTTTTTTTCTTTCTTTCTCTCTAGCTACGGCACCATGGGGGGGGGGCATCCATGCTCATTTTTTTTTTTTTTTTTTTTTCATTTCTTAATTCTTTCTACATAATGCACTAACTAAACATGTTGGAAACATGTCCCCTTGCCCATAATCTAGACATGGCCGGCCACTCATTCAAAATAAATGGAGTATTTGACATGCAACTCCATTTATTTTGCTTCATTTCTTTATTAACCTCTTGAAATTAGCTACATATTTTTAAATCCTTTCACATGAGTCCTTTTTCTTTCAATTCACAATCAAATTAACTAAATCAAAGAATTCAAAATTCACACATGAGCACACACATATTATAGGCATCAAAATAAATTTTAAATTATTTTTATGCCTCGGTTTTGTGGTACCGAAACCACATTCCGACTAGGGTCAATTTTGGGCTGTCACAGGATATTTATTTTTTATAGTCACCTCATTTAGCTGGTGGTAATCAATACACATTCTTATAGTTCTGTCTTTCTTTTTCACAAATAGAACTGGCACACCTCAGGGAGAGAAACTCGGTCGCGCAAAACCTCTATCTGTCAACTCTTGCAACTGAGCTTTCAATTCTTTTAATTCAATAGGTGTCATTCGGTACGGAGCTATTGAAATCAGAGTCGTCCCCAGTACTAACTCAATACCAAACTCTACCTCTCGAATAGGTGGCAAACCCAACAATTCTTTAGGAAACAAGTCTAGATACTCGCACACAATCGGTACGAATTCAATCTTCTTTTTAGTCACTTTACTATCAAGCACATAAGCAAAGTAAGCTTCACAACGTTTTCTCACATACTTTTGAGCTAACATCAAAGATATTACTGCTGGTAAACCACTTAAATCATTAGATTCAATTCGAATAATCTCGTTATTCTGACATCTCAAATCAATGGTCTTTCTTTTACAATTAACAACGGCATCGTGAAAAGTCAGCCAATCCATACCCAAAATTATATCGAACTCGTCGAAAGGTAACAACATCAAATCGACCGGAAAGCATGAATCTCGAATCATCAGCGGGCAATTTTTACTCACTTTGTCAACCAAAATACACCAGCCCAAGAGGTTCAATGCTCGAATCACAAACTCAGTAGACTCAACAGGAAAAGTCTTACTCGATACTAATGTTTCACACACATAAGAATGAGTTGAACCAGGATCAATCAATGCAATAACACTAGTATCATAAAGAGTGAAAGTACAGGTAATAACATTTGGGGAAGAAGCATCCTCGTGAGCGCGTATAGCATATGCTCTAGCATGTGCATGAGCCTCAGATCGAACTCCTGTATCTTTCATCCCTCTCTGACTGCCACCTACATTACCCAAATGTCTGGGTGGTCTGCCTCACGCTGACATATTACTCAGTCTTGCGTTCTGAACAGTGTTTTGCTCGGCTAACATCGGGCAATCTCGAAAAAATGATCCATCGATCCGCATTTAAAACAAGACCAGTCATGTAATCTGCAATCTCCAGAATGCCATTTACTATAATGCTTGCATTCAACTCTATTCTGTCAAACATTACCAACACTAGCTACCGAATTAGCTCGTGAACTCACAGGGGGTCAGTCTCTGTCTCGTCTAGAAAAGCCCACAGTATCCTTAGATCGACCAGAATCATCTCTAAACTTCTTCGATGTTGAGTGAAAATTCTTACCCGATGATCTTTTACGAGAATCTCTGGCTTCAAAATTAGCTTCCCTTTTCTCTTTCCCGAGCTCTTCGGCTTTGCAAGCTCGCTCAACAAGTACCACGAGCTCTTTGATTTCAAGTATACCAACCAGCAATTTAATGTCTTCATTCAAACTGTCTTCGAATATTTTACATATGATATCTTCAGTTGAAACACACTCACGAACATATGTGGCTGATATATTTCTTATGGAACTCAGTCTGAAAGAATTCCCAGGACATTCGCTCTCTCGGAACCACCGATACTAGTGTATTCCACCAGTGATATGTGGTATCTTGTAGGAAGGATATGGCACATTTTAAGCACTAATCCAGGGTACAAGATAACTCATCAAACACGCGGATAGTATTATCAAGCTAGAATTCAGTTCGCTCAACATCATCGTCATCAGTAGCTCTGAATTCTTCAGCCCTGTGTTTTCTAATTTTATCAATAGGAGGCTTGTTAAATCTCATCGGATTAATCATCGGAGGTACCACAAGTATCGGAGATGGATTATTCGGGGGTAGAGGTTGTTGTGTAGCCGGGCTAGTTTGGATATATTGAGTAAACAAATCATTCATCATTTGATAGAAGGCTTGTTTAGCTTCCCCCTCATGGCTACTCGAGATCGGTCGAGTTTCAACTGGTACTATTGTGACAGCCTTAATGTGACCCTAGTCGGGAAGTGGTTTCGGGACCACAAAACCGAGTCATAAAAATAATTAGCTGTCGTGTTTGATGCTTATTTTATGTATATATGCATGTGTGAAAATTTCATATTTGAATTTTGTTAATTCTAGGTGAATTTTAGTAAATAGGACTTATGTGAGAAAATTTAGAAATGTGCTAGGCAAATGTAAAGTGGCCTATTAATGCATGTTATAAAAATGATGGGTTTGCATGTCAAATTACCCACAATTTGAGCTAGTGGCCGACCATGCTATGGGTGGAAACATGTTGTAAACATGTTGTGTTAGTGCGTTATGTTAGAAAGAGTAAAAAAAAGGGGTTAGTATTAAAGTAATGCAAAGGGAGGAGTGATGAAAAAAAAATTGTCTCATCCATGTTCCCCCCCCCCCATTGCTGTGAATTGAAGAAAGAAAAAAAAAGTGTTCATTCTTGAACATCTTTGGCCGAAAATTCTAAGGAGAAAGGAAGAAGAAAGGATTTTCTTGCTTCATGTTCGGTTGGTTGGTGTTTAGGAGGAGGTATGTTTGATGTTGTTCCATGAGATTCATGCATGTTTTTAATTGTTAGCTTGAGTTCTATCTAGCCCATGGTTTAGATCTTTGCTATGTGATGGAGATGATATTCGGCCATGGGTGTTATCTTCTTGGTTGGTGTTTGATGTTGTGGTGATCATGCATGAAGATAAGTTAAGTTTCGGCTAAGGTGGATTTGTGTTGATGTCATTTGCATGCTAAATGTGAAGCTTTGTAATGATACATATGATGGTGGATTGATGCCTCTTGGATTTTCTTTTTAGCATTTTTTTTTTGAGTTAGACATTAGGTTCTTTGTTTAACCCATGACCAAAATTGAAATGATATGGTGTCTTGATGCATTCGGCCATAGTAGGAAATATGGTTGTTGTTCATGTTATTTGCATGAGAAATGGTAGTAAGGTGAAGTGCAAATATGAGTATTTGATTACTAGTGTATATATGTGTATTAGCCGAGTTTTGAACTTGAAACAAAATGGTATGTAGTTAATACAAGTAACCATATTTGTAGGAAGTATTAAGCATATAATTGGCCTCAACATAGACATGCATATTCGGCCACATGAGATAGATTGGTGTTGCATGTATTCGGTTAGGGGCAAGCATAATGATGCTTTTATCTTGACTTAGATGATCGGCTCAAGGAGAATTTGTTAAAGTGCTTAGTTAATTGATATTAGGTTAATGATGTGTGTATTCGGTCATGAAGGTGCACACGAGGAAATGTTAGATTAATTGTATTAAATTGCTCAATGTGATTAAAAATGCGTATGACCACTTTGTATTTGAGCTAAAGGTGGCCATATGACCTATCAACTCCTTGTCATATTTGGCCATAAGCTAGCATAATGAGACTTTAATAAGTTAAATTTTGCTTGAATTAGCTCAAGAGCTTAGAGGACCAAAGTTGGACAAGGAAAAGGAAAAAGTGATCGAATAGCCGCCGAAATCGTTCGACAACATCCGAAGTAAGTTTTCGAGTAATGAAACTTAGATTATGATTCGATTAGATTATGTTATAAGCAAATCAAAATCATGCCCTTTGTATGTAGCTTTTGAGCTGAAAATGATAATGCTTGATAAGTGACTTGTGTTTGAATTCTAGTTACGAAAATGAAATATTGATGCGTCATGATTTATTGATATGTGCATGGATATTCGGATTGATAACCGGGCTAAGCCCGAAGGCATTTGTGCGAGTTACTATATCCGGGCTAAGTCCCGAAGGCATTTGTGCAAGTTACTATAACCGGGCCAAGTCCCGAAGGCATTTGTGCGAGTTACTATAACCGGGCCAAGTCCCGAAGGCAATTGTGCAAGTTACTATAACCGGGCTAAGTCCCGAAGGCAATTGTGCGAGTTACTATAACCGGGCTAAGTCCCGAAGGCATTTGAGCGAGTAGCTATATCCGGCTAAACCCCGAAGGTACTTGGTTTGGGAATGAGCGATCTCGGTGTAATAATTTCAATTAATACGCTCGTAAAATCCTAACGATAAGGTACGTTTCGTATATGCATTGGAGTAGTGATTTAGTTTAAATATTATCCTCTCAGTCGATTAGTGAGCTTTCGAGCCTTTGGTTAAGTTGATCCCTTATGTATGAATATAAGGGTTGGAAATGTGAAGTAGGACTGATTTTTGAGAATATGTGTATATGAAATTATCCGTTTAGTTATATGAATGCTATACTTCAGTTGTGCCTAATTTTATTGCTCAAAACTTACTAAGCATTAAATGCTTACTCCGTTCTTTGAATCTCTGTTTTATAGATTTTGGTTCGTCAGCTATCGGACTCGGGATTGTCGAAGTCAAAGTCGTCCACACTATCAAAGCCCCTTTGGTACACTTTTGGTTGAACTTTGAAATGGCATGTATAGGACTACCCTTTTTGATGTTGGTCATGTACCTTTCGGTATTGTACGAATTTGGATAGCCATGCGAAAATGGCTTATATATATTTTGAGCATAATGTTATAATCATTTTGTATGTATATGGTTATTGAGAGGTGTGGATATGCTTGGCAATGATTGGCCATTGGAATGGTTAATCACGATCATACTTTGTGCTATATATGCTAAAGGGTTGGGTAAATCATGGAAACTATGTAATAGGTAAAGTCTAGCTTAAGGGCAGATGCTGACAGCAGCAGCGGTGTGAATTTGAAAAATCACTAAAAATAGTAGGAATGGAATTAAATAGTGAATAAATTATTTAATTGAACCTTGATGAATATATTTTCATAGAGAAGTAATGCAAGGATCATATGAACAGTATTTTATGAGATTTTAAAGTTTTCGTGAAACAGGGCCAGAGCTGTTTTTGGATTCCCTTTTCGGACTTAGGAAATTCATTATAAATTAACCAGAGATAGTTAGAAGTCATGCCATATATGTATAGATTCCTTTTCGAGTCTAGTTTCTTTAGAAAGAAACGGCATAAGTATTGAAGCCCTGTACAGGGAGATATATAAGTCGTAATGCATGAAGGTCAGAGCAGTAGAACCCTAAAACATGGGAGACTTTAACTAATAAACTGTACTAATTGGCCTGACCAAAAATTCTAGAAAAAAATTTTTAGATGGACGTATGAGTCTAGTTTCAGTGAAAATTTACAAAACTGATTTTCGAGTTTATGAACTCAAGATATGATTTTTAAGGTGACAGTGATGCAGTTAGCCAGCTAGTCTAGAAATTTTTAAAATGGACTGTAAAAATAAGGGAATTAAGTCTGTTAACCCCTCGTGTCCGACTCCAGCAACGGTCTCGGGTACGGGGTGTTACAATTTTATTGGTATCAGAGCTACGATTTAGTCGATTCTAGGACTACCGTAATACATTTGGGTCTAGCTATACATGCCATTTTGTGATTATTTGATAGTGTGGTGATTTCTGATATTTGCAAATGTGTTTATTTATAGTAATGGATCCCGATCCCGACCGAGCGGTAGCTGATGATCTTGAGAGTGTAGCGCCTGCTCCCGCACAAGGGACAGCACCGGCGGACTCTCAACCTATTGCTAGCAATCCGAATGATGAGGCTAGGCAAGCTTTTTATAGCGTGATGAATGATTGGTTCAACCAATACATTCGAACTAATACGGCTGTTCCACAAAATCCATTCCCGACTAATACCACCCCCGCACCTACAATACCTCTGGCAACCGACCAAATAAGGTCAAATAAGCCCCCGGTTGACAGAATCCGAAAACACAGGGCTACTGAATTTAAAGCTACGGACAGCGATGATGCCGAGCAAGCTGAATTTTGGTTGGACAACACTATTTGGGTACTCGATGAGCTATCTTGCACACCCGATGAGTGCCTAAAGTGTACTATCTCCTTGCTACGTGATTCTACCTACTATTGGTGGAATACGTTGACTTCTGTTGTGCCCAAAGATCAAGTAACTTGGGAGTTTTTCCCAACCGAGTTTCAGAAAAAGTATACCAGTCAGAGATTCATGGATCAAAAACGGAAGGAATTTCTTGAACTTAAACAAGGTTCCATGTCGGTTACCGACTATGAACGAAAGTTTGTAAGGCTTAGCCGGTACGCTCGAGAATGCATTTCCTCAGAAGCCGTAATGTGTAAACGTTTCGAGGATGGACTGAATGATGATATAAAGCTGTATGTTGGCATTTTGGAAATCCGAGAATTTGTGGTACTTGTCGAGCGAGCTTGCAAAGCCGAGGAGCTCAGTATGGAGAAAAGAAAAGCTTATATGGGAGTAAAGGAGTTTCGTAAGAGGTCTTCGGGGAGGCCCTTTCAACAGTCATCGAAGAAATTTAGAGATGATTTGGGCCGATCTAGAGACACTTCGAGTTTTTCTAGACGAGACCGTGATCGACCCCTTGTGAGCGCACGAGTCACTTCGGTTGCCAGTGTTGGAAATAATCGTCGAGACAGAACGGAGTGTCAGTATTGTGGCAAATGGCATTCGGGGAGTTTTAGATTCCATGACCGCTCCTGTTCCAAGTGCAGGTCAGCCAACCACTTTATTAAAGATTGCCCGAGATTGTATGAACAGAACGTAAATCATAGTGGGAAACCTGGTGCTACTACTGCTCGGGGTAGACCATCTAGGAATACGGGCAATGCTAGTGGCGGTCAGAGAGGATCTAGAGATGCTACAACCAGATCTGAGGCTCGTGCTCCTGCTAGAGCTTATGCTATATGTGCACGCGAGGATGCTTCCTCGCCAGATGTTATTACCGGTACTTTTACTCTCTTTGATACTAATGTGATTGCTTTGATTGACCCTGGTTCTACTCATTCCTATATATGTGAAACCTTAGCATCCAGTAAGACTCTACCTGTTGAGTCTACTGAGTTTGTAATTCGAGTGTCAAATCCCTTGGGTCGTTATGTGCTTGTCGACAAAGTGTGTAAGAAATGTCCCTTAGAAATCAGAGGTTCCTGCTTTCTGGCCAATTTGATGCTTTTACCGTTTGATGAATTTGATGTTATCCTCGGTATGGATTGGCTAACCGTTCACGATGCAGTTGTAAATTGCAAAAGAAAAACTATCGATTTGAGGTGTGCAAATAATGAGATGATTTGAGTTGAGTCTACTGACTTGAATGGGTCGCCAGCTATAATATCCTCGATGTTAGCTCATAAATATGTGAGAAAAGGGGTGTGAAGCGTATCTTGCATACGTACTTGATAATAAAGAGCCAGAAAAGAAACTTGAATCTATGCCGGTGGTTTGTGAATACCCAGATGTTTTTCCCGAAGAATTACCGGGTTTACCACCTGTTCGGGAGGTAGAGTTTGGTATTGAGCTTGTGCACGGGACTACGCCGATTTCGATAGCTCAGATCGTATGGCACCAACCGAGTTAAAAGAGTTGAAAGCTCGATTGCAAGAGTTGACGGATAGAGGTTTCGCTCGACCAAGTTTCTCACCTTGGGGTGCACCAGTATTGTTTGTGAAAAGAAGGACGAACCATGAGGTTGTGCATCGATTATCGTCAGCTGAATAAGGTGACAATAAAGAATAAATATCCGATACCGCGTGTTGACGATTTGTTTGATCAACTAAAGGGAGCCTCGGTTTTTCAAAGATAGATTTGAGATCGGTTATTATCGATTCATAATTCGAGATTCGGATATACCCAAACCGCTTCGAGCGAGATATGGTCACTACGTTCTTAGTGATGCCGTTTGGGCTCACTAATGCCCCTGCGGTATTTATGGATTTGATGAATCAGATCTTCAGACAGTATTTGGACCGGTTTGTAGTCGTGTTTATTGGCGACATCTTAGTCTATTCAAGAGATGTGACTGAACATGCTGAGCACCTGAGATTAGTGTTGCAGATTTTACGGGATAAGCAGTTATATGCTAAGTTCAGTAAGTGCGAGTTCTGGTTAAGAGAGGTTAGCTTCCTGGGTCACGTGGTATCTACATCGGGTATTCTAGTCGATCCGAGCAAAATTTCAGCCATACTTAACTGGAAGCCTCCGAGAAATATTACTGAAGTTCGGAGCTTTTTGGGACTTGCCGGTTACTACCGACGGTTTGTAAAAGGTTTCTCGATGATAGCCACACCAATGACGAAACTACTTCAGAAAGATGTTAAGTTTGAATGGATGAAAAGGTGTCAGAAAAGTTTCAATCAATTGAAAACCCATTTGACGGAAGCTCTAGTACTAGTGCAGCCCGAATCAGGCAAGGAGTTCGTCATTTACAGTGATGCATCCTTACTTGGGTTGGGTTGTGTATTGATGCAAGAAGGTCGAGTTGTAGCTTATGCGTCGAGGCAACTGAAGCCACATGAGAAAAATTATCCAACCCATGATCTCAATTAGTCGCCATCGTATTCGCTTTGAAAATATGGCGACATTACTTATTTGGTGAGAAGTGCCATGTATTTTCGGATCACAAAAGTCTCAAATATTTGATGACTCAAAGAGACTTGAATCTGCGACAAAGGCGTTGGCTTGAGTTGTTGAAAGATTATGAGCTTGTCATTGATTATCACCCGGGAAAGGCTAATGTGGTTGCGGATGCCTTAAGCCGGGAATCACTGTTTTCTTTACGAGCGATGAATGTACACTTGTCCGTTCTATCCGACAATGTGTTAGTGGCAGAATTAAAGGCCAAACCATTGTTGATCCATTGGTTGCAAAATGGGCTGAATGTGTTCCGAATACGGAATCAGAGTTTCAAATTGATGATGATGATTGTTTGAGGTTCAAAAGTCGTTTGTGTGTTCCAAGAAATTCAGAACTCATTTCGATGCTTCTGAACGAAGCTCATTTAGCCGAATGTCAATTCACCCGGGGAGTACGAAAATGTACAACGATCTGAGACGTCAGTTTTGGTGGCATGGTATGAAATGAGACATTTTCAATTTTGTATCGAAGTGTTTAATATGTCAACAAGTGAAAGCGGAACATCAAGTGCCCACAGGTTTACTTCAGCCGATCATGTTACCTGAATGGAAATGGGATCGAGTGACGATGGATTTTGTATCTGGGTTGCCATTGTCGGAAAGTAAGAAAGATGCGATTTGGGTTGTTGTGGATAGACTGACTAAGTCAGCTCATTTTATTCCCGTACGTACGGATTTTTCATTGGATAAACTAGCTGAATTGTATGTTTCTCAGATTGTGAGATTACACGGGGTGCCCATTTCTATTGTGTCGGATAGAGATCCGAGATTCACCTCATGATTTTGGAAGAAATTGCAAGAAGCTTTGGGTACCAAGTTGCATTTTAGCACCGCTTTTCACCCCCAAACCGATGGTCAATTCGAGCGGATAATTCAGATACTTGAGGATATGTTGAGATGTTGCATCCTCGAGTTTAGTGGTTCATGGGAGCAGTATTTACCTTTGATTGAATTCGCTTACAACAATAGTTTTCAGTCAAGTATTAAGATGGCACCTTACGAGGCTTTGTATGGTCGTAAATGCCGTACACCACTGTTTTGGACCGAGCTCGGTGAAAGTAAAATTTTCGGAGTTGATTTGATTAAAGATGCTGAACAGAAAGTAAAAGTAATCCGTGAAAGTCTGAAGGCAGCCACAGATCGTCAGAAGTCGTACGCGGATTTGAAAAGAAAAGACATTGAGTATCAGGTGAGAGACAAAGTGTTTCTTAAGGTTTCACCTTGGAAAAAAATACTCAGATTTGGCCGTAAGGGCAAATTGAGTCCGAGATTCATTTGACCGTATGAAATCTCCGAACGAGTTGGTCCAGTTGCATATAGGTTGCTTTTACCCCCTGAACTCGAAAGGATCCACAACGTTTTTCATGTTTCGATGCTTCCACGTTACAGATCTGATCCTTCGCACATAATAAGTCCCTCCGAGGTTGAAATTCAAGCCGATATGAGTTATGAAGAAGAACCAATCGTATCCTAGCTCGTGAAGTGAAAGAGTTGCGAAACAAAAAGGTTCCTTTAGTAAAAGTGTTATGGCTCAAACACGGGATGGAAGAAGCTACTTTGGAACTCGAGAACTCTATGAAAGAATGGTACCCAAACCTGTTTACCGGTAAGATTTTCGGGGATGAAAATTTCTTAAGTGGGGGAGAGTTGTGACAGCCCTAATGTGACCCTAGTCGGGAAGTGGTTTCGGGACCACAAAACTGAGTCATAAAAATAATTAGCTGTCGTGTTTGATGCTTATTTTATGTATATATGCATGTGTGAAAATTTCATATTTGAATTTTGTTAATTCTAGGTGAATTTTAGTAAATAAGACTTATGTGAGAAAATTTAGAAATGTGCTAGGCAAATGTAAAGTGGCCTATTAATGCATGTTATAAAAATGATGGGTTTGCATGTCAAATTACCCACAATTTGAGCTAGTGGCCGGCCATGCTATGGGTGGAAACATGTTGTAAACATGTTGTGTTAGTGTGTTATGTTAGAAAGAGTAAAAAAAGGGGTTAGTATTAAAGTAATGCAAAGGGAGGAGTGATGAAAAAAAAATTGTCTCATCCATGTTTCCCCCCCCTATTGCCGTGAATTGAAGAAAGAAAAAAAAAGTGTTCATTCTTGAACATCTTTGGCCGAAAATTCTAAGGAGAAAGGAAGAAGAAAGGATTTTCTTGCTTCATGTTCGGTTGGTTGGTGTTTAAGAGGAGGTATGTTTGATGTTGTTCCATGAGATTCATGCATGTTTTTAATTGTTAGCTTGAGTTCTATCTAGCCCATGGTTTAGATCTTTGCTATGTGATGGAGATGATATTCGGCCATGGGTGTTGTCTTCTTGGTTGGTGTTTGATGTTGTGGTGATGATGCATGAATATAAGTTAAGTTTCGGCTAAGGTGGATTTGTGTTGATGTCATTTGCATGCTAAATGTGAAGCTTTGTAATGATACATGTGATGGTGGATTGATGCCTCTTGGATTTTCTTTTTAGCATTTTTTTTTTTGAGTTAGACATTAGGTTCTTTGTTTAACCCATGACCAAAATTGAAATGATATGGTGTCTTGATGCATTCGGCCATAGTAGGAAATATGGTTGTTGTTCATGTTATTTGCATGAGAAATGGTAGTAAGGTGAAGTGCAAATATGAGTATTTGATTACTAGTGTATATATGTGTATTAGCCGAGTTTTGAACTTGAAACAAAATGGTATGTAGTTAATACAAGTAACCATATTTGTAGGAAGTATTAAGCATATAATTGGCCTCAACATAGACATGCATATTCGGCCACATGAGATAGATTGGTGTTGCATGTATTCGGTTAGGGGCAAGCATAATGACGCTTTTATCTTGACTTAGATGATCGGCTCAAGGAGAATTTGTTAAAGTGCTTAGTTAATTGATATTATGTTAATGATGTGTGTATTCAGTCATGAAGGTGCACATGAGGAAATGTTAGATTAATTGTATTAAATTGCTCAATGTGATTAAAAATGCGTATGACCACTTTGTATTTGAGGTAAAGGTGGCCATATGACCTATCAACTCCTTGTCATATTCGGCCATAAGCTAGCATAATGAGACTTTAATAAGTTAAATTTTGCTTGAATTAGCTCAAGAGCTTAGAGGACCAAAGTTGGACAAGGGAAAGGAAAAAGTGATCGAGTAGCCGTCGAAATCGTTCGACAACATCCGAAGTAAGTTTTCGAGTAATGAAACTTAGATTATGATTCGATTAGATTATGTTATAAGCAAATCAAAATCATGCCCTTTGTATGTAGCTTTTGAGCTGAAAATGATAATGCTTGATAAGTGACTTGTGTTTGAATTCTAGTTACGAAAATGAAATATTGATGCGTCATGATTTATTGATATGTGCATGGATATTCGGATTGATAACCGGGCTAAGCCCAAAGGCATTTGTGCGAGTTACTATATCCGGCTAAGTCCCAAGGCATTTGTGCAAGTTACTATAACGGCCAAGTCCCAAGGCATTTGTGCGAGTTACTATAACCGCCAAGTCCCAAGGCAATTGTGCAAGTTACTATAACGGGCTAAGTCCCAAGGCAATTGTGCGAGTTATTATAATCGGGCTAAATCTCAAGGCATTTGAGCGAGTAGCTATATCCGCTAAACCTCAAGGCACTTGGTTTGGGAATGAGCGATCTCGCTGTAATAATTTCAATTAATACGCTCGTAAAATCCCAACGATAAGGTACGTTTCGTATATGCATTGGAGTAGTGATTTAGTTTAAATATTATCCGCTCAGTCGATTAGTGAGCTTTCGGGCCTTTGGTTAAGTTGATCCCGTATGTATGAATATAAGGGTTGGAAATGTGAAGTAGGACTGATTTTTGAGAATATGTGTATATGAAATTATCCGTTTAGTTATATGAATGCTATACTTCAGTTGTGCCTAATTTTATTGCTCAAAACTTACTAAGCATTAAATGCTTACTCCGTTCTTTGAATCTCTGTTTTATAGATTTTGGTTCGTCAGCTATCGGACTCGGGATTGTCGAAGTCAAAGTCGTCCACACTATCCAAGCCCCTTTGGTACACTTTTGGTTGAACTCTGAAATGGCATGTATAGGACTACCCTTTTTGATGTTGGTCATGTACCTTTCGGTATTGTACGAATTTGGATAGCCATGCGAAAATGGCTTATATATATTTTGAGCATAATGTTATAATCATTTTGTATGTATATGGTTATTGAGAGGTGTGGATATGCTTGGCAATGATTGGCCATTGGAATGGTTAATCACGATCATACTTTGTGCTATATATGCTAAAGGGTTGGGTAAATCATGGAAACTATGTAATAGGTAAAGTCTAGCTTAAGGGCAGATGCTGACAGCAGCAGCGGTGTGAATTTGAAAAATCACTAAAAATAGTAGGAATGGAATTAAATAGTGAATAAATTATTTAATTGAACCTTGATGAATATATTTTCATAGAGAAGTAATGCAAGGATCATATGAACAGTATTTTATGAGATTTTAAAGTTTTCGTGAAACAGGGCCAGAGCTGTTTTTGGATTCCCTTTCCGGACTTAGGAAATTCATTATAAATTAACCAGAGATAGTTAGAAGTCATGCCATATATGTATAGATTCCTTTTCGAGTGTAGTTTCTTTAGAAATAAACGGCATAAGTATTGAAGCCCTGTATTGGGAGATATATAAGTCGTAATGCATGAAGGTCAGAGCAGTCGAACCCTGAAACAGGGGAGACTTTAACTAATAAACTGTACTAATTGGCCCCTACCAAAAATTCTAGAAAAACATTTGTAGATGGATGTATGAGTATAGTTTCGAGGAAAATTTACGAAACTGATTTTCGAGTTTTGGAACTCAAGATATGATTTTTAAGGTGACAGTGACGCAGTTAGCCAGCTAGTCTGGAAATTTTTAAAATGGACTGTAAAAATAAGGGAATTAAGTCTGTTAACCCCTCGTGTCCGACTCTGGCAACGGTCTCTGGTACGGGGTGTTACAACTGTCCTATGCATGGGAGTAGGCGCTACACTCTAGACATCATTAGCTACAGCTCTGTCTGGATCCATTTACTATACGAAAACACATTTTTAAATGTCAGAGGTCATCACACTATCGCAGTATATATTATGGCATGTATAGCTAGACTCACACGTGCTACGTTAGTCCTAGAATTGACTAAACTGTAGCTCTGATACCAATAAAATATAACACCCCTAACCCGTATCCGTCTCTGGATTAAGGTTATGAGGCATTACTGAACATATTACAATTCACACAGATATGCATAACATAATATAGTTCAAAATTTTAATCACATCAATTATTATAACTAAATCAATTAACGAAACTCATAATATATGCCATTCATAGCATGATATAAATTACACATAACCCATCATTTATACATATACGAACATATAACACATCAATAATTTCATTGTTGAATATTAGACCTATTTTTATAAAAGTCTTGCACATGCATAAATTATACACCATTTAAAATAAAATATACATTATCAACCTTTTGTTTCATATATATACGACACCAACATATTAATATATATGAAACTTGTATATTTTGCACATTAAAACCAAATATAATGAGCTTCCATTTGAAAACAAACTCATTTTAGTTTCTAGTACACTCGGCTAACATAGGTCATTGTCTTAGTATATTTGATAGAAGTACACCGAATGATATCATGTATGCGTCTCAGTTTTTAATCAACAATCACATGGCCTACTTTAACTTATTTAATACTCAATACAAAACATTTTCACATGCATCATATACTCAGATACACTTCCAATATAAGCTCAAATCAAGATTAAATATTTATATGTATTTATAATCATATAACATAACCAACTTGTTCATGCCACATTCGAAATCAACAACCAATCCTCAAGACTTTCATATAACAAAAATTATGTTCAACCATGATATACACCATGATAACCAAATAAACTTTAACTATAATCCAACCAATATCGAATTTAAACCTAATGATAAAGCCATTTTCAATGCATAAAACATTTACCAAAAACATCATCCATCCATTGTACTTAACACTTTAACTAAAATGAATTTTTACCACATTCATGCATAGCTCATTAAACGTAATAACTAAGTGAACATAAAACCAAGACTAAGGATAAATACCAAGCCATTTTTGCATGGCTTTGTACAAAACCAAAGTTCATTCATTTCAAAACATGTTCCAGCCTATACATGCCATAAGTTTAAAAATTCTGTTTATAAAATGCTGAAGGCGATCGATTATGTGTTAGACTTTGCTGACGATCCCCGAGCTTGTAACTTGAATCTGAAATCTATAAAACAGAGGTAAACATAAATACACAAAGTAAGCTAATTTAGCTTATTAAGTCATAAGCAAATTTAATCATTCAAAAGAATAATCAAAGCCTTTAAAACAAGCCAAATTATAACCTTATTGTTATACTAATCTCAAACATATCATCTCATTTATATAAGTTACCTTGGCCGAATGCTAATGATGGTCGTGAAACTAACTAAAAATTTGAGTAAGGCAAGTGCAGCTATCGAACAGTAGTATAGTAATAGTGAGACCAGGAATATCGTACCAACGAGGATTAAAAGTACTAGTAATTACTATCTTTTTTGTTATCTAACCTAAGAATTAAAGGATGTTTTTAGACTAAAACTAATTATCTAATTAACTAAGATTATGACAGAGATTAAAGCTAGAAAATATTTTTTAGGAGACCGATGGAGAAGACAATACCCAATGAAGAATCCTCCTAGACTTCACTTATTACTTCTGAATTAGACGATTTATTCACTTGACTTAATCTGTAGAAATCCTTTGTTTATGTTATTATCTCTCTCGAGACTAAAAACAACTGACTCTAGGTTGATTAATCAAAATCTCTTTCTCATCAAAACCCCTATTGTCGCATTAACTCGATCTATGGATTCCTTTATTAGATTTGACTCTAATCCGACAGATTTATGTCGTCCTATCTCTAGGATTGTATGTAACTCTGCTTAATTATGAATGATCTACTCTTAAACAGGGACTTTTGCTCCACTAATTAAGCACATCAAAAACCTGAATTAATATCCTAGAATATTAAAGCAAGAATTAGAACTCACAATTAAAAATAAGAACAAGTATTTATCATATAATTCAAATAGTAATAAGATTCGTCTTAGGGTTCATCTCCCTTAGGTATTTAAGGAGTTTAGTTCATAATAATGGAAAACAACAAAACATAAAGAATCCAAAGAACTTCTAAGGAAATTGAATGGAGATCTTTAGTTTTGAAGTAGATCCTACTTCTGAGCTGATTCTGATGGCTATCCTTGAGTATTCTCTATCTTGTACTCTGCATGTCCTCTTTGATCCTCTTCTAGGGTGTTTATATAGACTTTGGAATGCCCAAAATAGCCTAAAATTAGCCTCTTCCAAATAGAATTAGACTTTGGCTCGATAGGGACACGACCGTGTGCCACGCCCGTATGAAGGTGCTAGGCCATGTGCAATTTTGACTTGGTTTAATCTCGATACGGCCATGACACAAGGGCGTGTGGCTGCCCGTGTGTCACACACGGGCGTGTGGTTTACCCTGTGAAAATGCCTAGGCCGTGTGCAATTCTAAATTAGGTCCAGATTTGTCTGTTTTTGGCCTGTTTCATGCTATTTTTGCTATCCTAAGCTCTCCTGAGTATAAAACATGAAATTAAAGGATTAGGAGCATCAAATTCACTATATCTTATGATAAACATCCAAAAATATGTCAAGCATGGGATAAAAATATGTATATATTATGGTTTATCAAATATCCATACACTTAAGCATTTACTTGTCCTCAAGCAAAATCCTTAACTCTCACTTAAAATAAATTCTTTTTAGCTTACAATTCTTATCAATACTGTATCGAAGTAAACTACAAGAAATCATATATTGAGAATTCAACTAAAAGAACATCAAAGTTGAGAATTTTAATCATAAAATCATAGGTATCCCCCTTTATCTAAGTAATTACCTTTAATTTCAAATTGACATGAGTTGACATCCTCACTAAAGATTCACTCAAATTACTCAAAGTGTTTAAGGTTCAATAATTAAGCACTCCATAGTCAAACATGAAAAGTTATTACCATAAGCTTTCATGAAAATCAGATCTCCACCACTATAAATGAGATGATACACAAATCAAAAGGTCTATAACAGGGTTGTAATGGGGCTTGGGTTATAGGTGTGGATAAAGGCTGAAAAAGAGGGTTAGAACCAAGATTAATTTAATAAATTACGAAACTTAGAAAAATAAAGCTACTTACTGAATTACGAACAAGTGTCAAAATTTAAACCATCCGGAGCTAGTCAAGTGAGCTTTTTCTTACTAAAATAACTTTAACTTATCCAAGCTCTTTATAATATGAATATAAATATACGATTTTTTTTAAGAATAAGAACAAGTACAATAATGGAAAGTGCATAATAAGGAATAATTCAGCAACTTGAAATGAATGAACATAGTTAGGTAACTAATCAAATCAAATTTCGATAAAAAGGGAATCAATAGAAAGGGAGAAATTCTTAACGAATCAAAAAGGGTTAAGTTATGGGCTAATATTAAGGGAAATATCAAGAACTAATAGATAAGGCTCAAAGGGGTTCACTAGGGGTCAATTTTCTGGGTAAGCTTTTTATGGGGTACATGGGTTAAAACCTAAGTGTCTTTATCATCTCCGTATATCAAACCAATGGTGTGGTCTCGACATGTACAATCGAAGCAAGTTCTAAAATAACAAATCAATGTTGACACACTTATAACCAATAAAATCAATGAGTAAGAAAGATATATGCTTTAAAAGGCTCAAAATCTCACGAAAATTATGGGTATTTGATGTCAATCTTGTAAATTTAAAACTTCAAGATAATACCTCAATTTAGGGAAACAACCTAACAATTTTTAATTCTCAAAAGTCAACTTAACATGCTTGATTCTCTAATGCCTTTAAAGTTTAAATAATCAATGCACAATTACCTGTGATCAAATTCAAAACATATCAATAAAAATCATAAATCAATTAGAATTCACTCTAATAATAGTATGAGGAAATTATTTGAGAACAAGATAGTGATTAAAGAGTTTTCTAATATAAATAACCTCCCCACACATAAGACGTACATTTTCCTCAATGTACGAAGATAGATAATGATAATATAAGCATAAAATCATAGAATAGGGGAAGAGTGAAACTGCTCTAAATTTGGATGTAATCCTTGGAAGAGCAGAAGATGGTTTAGAGACATTCGGCGTAATGTGTAAGCGACATGGAGACAGAGGTGAAGGTGGTGGTAGAGGTTGGGTTCCACAATCACAGTACCCAGTGAAGAGGTTATTGTGGTGGTCGGTGTCGTGGTGGCTATGGTCATGGTCGAGCAGGACATGGCAATCATGGGGAACTGTTTGTATATTTTTGAGTAGTACCAATCGACTGAACCTTTTGAAATTGCGATGCCATTAGTATTGTTTTAGGGAGTTATATCAATAGGGTTGTTATGGTTGGTAATAATGAAATAACTAGATAAAAGAAACTTCAAATTATACTAATAAAAGTCTTTTAAGAAAATGATAAATAAAGATAAAAAGAAATGCAAAAATAAAAATAAAATAAAATGAAAAACAAATTGAAAGATAAATGGACTCAAAAGTCCTCATCGACAGCTGGATCGTGAGGTGGTGGTGCCGGAGGCAATATGTGAAATTGCTAGAAAATTTGTTGTAGAGTCGCCTCGATGCTGTCGAATCGCTGAGTGCAATATTGCTTAAAGAGATTAAGGTGGTCAAAAATTTCAAACAATAAAGTAGCCGTATGAACTGGACGGTGACTCGTTGGTGGCTGAGAAGGTGGGTCCTTCTCAAAGGTAGGGATATCGTCAGGATTATCCTCAGTGTCATCCTCATCAGTAGCTTGTACAAGTCGGTATTGAGGAGGATCGAACCCACGATGATGCTTTATCATCCTCATATGGAGCATACTTTGGATGTCCTGTGGGGACATCTGGCCGATGAATGTGGGCAATGAGGATTGCGCCGATGTGTTGAGGAGCCCAAAGTATCGAGCTAGTCGAGTTACGTATAGGCCGATGCTAATGACTCCCTTTTGGTGTTGCTCAGTTTGATGGCGAAAAGCAAGGGCGATGAAGTATGCGAGGTCAAAAACCATGCCCTTTCCTCATGCTTCACAGGAAGTATGCATCGTGAGTGTTAATGATGCCGATGCTCTCTCGTCTCCCTGTTAATGTGTGTGCCGAAAGGGCGTGGAGATATCGCAGGGCTGGAGCTAGAGCCGATGCCTTTGAGTGGCTAGGGTAATAGATGCCCGTAGCAGGCATCATGGCTGACCAACATGATGAAGGCGAATAATGGACGTGGTGATGGAGGTGTGGAAAATTTTCGGCCTCCATAAACTTGTCTGTATAGAGTCCTAAGGCGACACTGAATTCTGGGACACTCAGCTACCGTACTAAACCACCAAGGTGGAATTGGACTGTTATTGGGCTGTCGTATTCCACCATAACTGTTTGCAACTAAAATTTCGAGCATAGTTCCAAGGTAAACTCTAGATATGTCAGTTGGATGATATCAAAGAAGCAGTCCCACAGAACGGTGATAAGGAGCGCCCGAACCAAATTAGTTAGGTGGACCTACTCTAGTTCGGCCCAATTGATGCAACGACCTACACCAAGGGGTCGATCACGTAGAATCTAAAATAATTCTTCCTGGGGCCGTGGTGGAAATTGGATGAATGGGTGTCGTATCTCAGTGGTGGGACCCGAGGAGGATGTCGCTTCTTTCTATTTTTTAGACGCGGGAATCGCAGTTTTCTTGCCTTTTGGGTTCATCATGATATCTGACCATCGTGATTTAAGCTTCCCAGGAAACAATTTGAGCCTTGATTATATATAGGACAAAGTCTCCAGCTTCAAATTGCTTGTGTTACTTTAAACGAGCATCATGGCGGCACTTCGTGGCTTCTTTGTATAATCGTGAGTTCTTATTTGCGTTAACTCGCCATTCAACTAACTCGTTCAGCTGCATCAATCTCTTTTCACCTGCGAGTTTAGGATTGAAGTTTAGGAATTTTATAGCCCAAAATGCTTTATGTTCTAATTCGAATGGTAAATGACAACTGATAAACCAAAATTTATACATATTTTTACCCGATGCTGAATGCATTTATGGATGGTTTCTCTGTAGAATTGGTGAATTTGATGCTCCTAATCCTTTAATTTCATGTTTTATACTTAGGTGAGTATAGGAGAATGAAAAGAGCGAGAAACAGGCCAAAAATGGAGAAAATAGACCTACATGGGAAAACAAGACGACCTGGACTTCCCCACACGGGCATGTCACATGGTTGTGTCCTTTTGGCAAGGTCAAAGCACGATTTACATGGGTAGATCACACACCTATGCCCATTTAATAGCCGTGACCATAGCCTTAAGCAATCGCACACAGGCGTGTCACACGGGCGTGTCCCTAGCGAGCCCAAGTTTAGTCCAATTTGAAAATGGGCAATTTTGAGGGCTCTTAGGCATTCCAAAGCCTATTTAAACACCTGAGGAGGCACTTAAATGGAGGACGGAGAGGAGGAATCAAGGAATTCCTCAAGGAAAGCCGATCGATCCATCTTAGAAGTCAGATTCACCATCAAGACTGAAGATCTCCCTTCAAATTCCCTCAGGAGTTTTGGGTTTTCTTATATTTTGTTATTTTTATTATTTTGAGATGTTTTCTTTCATTAGTATGAACTAAAACCCCTAAATACCTAAAGGGGATGAAACCTAAAATGGATCTTGTTATTATTATCTGAAGTATATGATAAATATTTGACTTGTTCTTAATTATGTGTTATTAATTCTTGTTTTGATATTCCAGGATATTGATTCAAGTTAAGCTCTTATTCAGAGGAGGAATAGACCCTGTCTAAGAGAAAAATTTGTCATAATTAAGCGGATTTGATTGCTCGCCTAGAGATAGGGTGACAAGATTTTATCGGATTAGGGTGAAACCTATAAGGGAATCCATAGATCGAGTTAATACAACCCTAGGGCGTTAATTAGAAAGAGATTTCAATTATTCAATCTAGGGTTAGACGTTGTTAGTCTCGAGAGAGATAATAATATAACTTAGGGATCTCTACGAAACAAGTTGAATGAATAAATCGTCTGATTCAAAGTCAAGTAACAAGTGAAGTCTAGGAGGATTTTTCCTTAGGTATTGTCTTAATCAATCGAGTTTTCCAAAAAGTATTTTCCCAAATTTCTTTTCTGTGATTTCTTAGTTTAGTTAATTAGTTAGATAAACAAAACCCTTTTATTTTTTAGGCTAGGTAATAAAATGAAAGTTGATACTAGTAATTTTAGTTCCTTTGGGTTCGATAATCTGGTCTTGCTAAGGCTATACTACTGTTCGATAGGTACACTTGCCTTTATCGTGATAATAGTTAGTTTCAAGAACGATTCATTATAAATATTTAAAACCTGTCACAAATATCACGTATCAAGTTTTTGGCGCCGTTGCCGGGGAACTAAGATATTAGGAACACTCGATTTTTATTACTTTAGCCATTTACTTTTACTGCAATTTAAATTTTATTCTAATTTTTATTACTAATTCTTCTTTTTCCCTTTTTTTGGCAGGTTCTTATAGTTTGTGACTAGAAGAAACCCGTCAGGACCATTACTTTTTGACAGTAAGATCGATCACATAGTTCGTAGAAACCAAAGAGAAATATGGCAAAGCTTAAGATACACAGAGAGCGAGCAAGAGGACGATATTCAAACCACAACCAAGGAGATGGCTGAGAATCAAGAAAACTTGATACCTCCTACGATTGTTGTTAATCTAGCAAATCAGAATCCTACTCCGCGCACTATGTATGATTATGCTAAACCTTCTTTAACAGGACCTGAATCGAGCATAGTTAGACCTACTGTAGCTGCAAATACTTTTGAACTGAAACCTAACACAATTCAAATGATACAACAATTTGTTCAGTTTGATGGTTTGCAGGACGAAGATACCAACGCTCAGTTAGCAAACTTTTTAGAACTATGTGATACATTTAAAATTAATGGCATTTCTAATGACATTATTCGCCTTCGGCTATTCCTTTTTTCTTTGAGAAACAAAGCTAAATAGTGGTTGAATTCATTACCAAGGGGGTCAATCACTACTTGGGAACAAATGACCAAAAAGTTTTTACTAAAATATTTTTCGCCGGCTAAAATGGCTAAACTACGTAATGATAACTTTTCTTTTGTGCAGATAGATTTAGAAACATTCTACGATGCATGGGAGAGATATAAGGACCTTTTGTGAAGATGCCCTCACCATGGGTTACCACTCTGGCTACAGGTTCAAACTTTTCATAATGGCCTAAATCCTTTGACTCGACAAATGGTTGACGCAGCTGCTGGCGAAACCATCAATAATAAAACACCTGAAGATGCTTACGAGTTTATAGAGGAGATGTCACTGAATAACTATCAGTGGCAAGTTATGAGGACAAAGCCAAGTAAAAGAGCCGTCGTTTATAACATCGATTCGGTCACCATGCTCTCTAATCAGGTAGACCTCTTGAATAAGAAAATTAATGGTTTTCTTAGTTCTTCAAAGGTTCACCCAGTAATGCAGTGCGAAGCAAATGGAGGCGGATCGAGCTATTCAGAATACCCACCTTATGGCCACAACATGGAGAACGAGCAGTTAAATTACATGGGTAATAATCCTCGATCTCAAAACAATCCTTATAGTAATACTTACAATCCAAGTTGGAGGAATCACCCAAAATTTTTATGGGGAGGCCAAGGAAATCAGAAACCACCACCCCCTCCAGGCTTTTTGCAACCACCATACCAGCAGGAGAAAAAACCGAACCTTGAGGAAATTCTAACCAAATTCATCTCGATGTTAGAGACTCGTTTTTAGAATACCGAGACGGCACTCAAAAATCAAAAAGCATTAATCCAATGGCTCGAAACTCAGATTGGACAGCTCGCCAAGTTAATTTCTAAACAACCACAAGGTAGCCTAGCAAGCAACACTGAATCTATCCCAAGGGACCAACTCAACGCAATTGTCATTCACGATAAGGAAGGGTTAGTGTAACACCCCGTACCCGAGCCCGTTACCGGAGTCGAACACAAGGTGCACACAAACTCAGCTAAATTGTTTTCACAGTCCATAAAAATTTTCCAGACTAGCTGGTTACTGCATCACTGTCGCTTCAAATATCATATCTTGAGTTTTAAAGCTTGAAAATAAGTTTTGTAATTTTTTCCTGAAACTAGACTCATAATTCCATCAACATATTTTTTTCTAGAATTTTTGGTTGGGCCAATTAGTAAATTTTATTAGTTAAAGTCTCCCCTGTTGCAGGGATCGACTACACTGACCTTTGTGCATTACGAATTGGATATCTCCCTATACAGGGCTTCAATGCTGATGCTGCTTATTTATATAGAAACTAGACTCATAGAGGAATCTATACATATATGGAATGACTCATAATTATCTCTGGTTAATTTAAAATGAATTTCTAAAGTCGGAACAGGGGATCCAGAAACCGTTCTAGCCCTGTTTCACAAGAACTTTAATATCTCTTAAAATATAATTCATATGACCGTTTTGTTTCTTCCATATGAAAGTAGATTCATCAAGGTTCATTTACATAATTTATTCACTATTTAATTCCATTCCTACAATTTTTAGTGATTTTTCAAATCCACACCACTGCTGCTGTCAGCATCTGTTTTTCAGGTAAACCTTACCTATTTCGTGGTTTCTATGGACCAACTAAAGTTTTGTCATACATAGGTCCACATATAATCATTTTTAGCCATTCCAATGGCTGATCATTTGCTCACACTTCCATTCAGTCCGTAGTCACATCATAAAACCATACATATATACATAAGTACAAATGGTCTAATGCCATACTCCACTTTTACGAGCCATTTTCGCATGGTCGTACACACATACATCACAAAAGTACTTAAAACGCAACAAAAGGGTAGTCCTATACATGCCATTTCAAAATCCAACCAAAATATATACCGAAAGGGACTTTGATAGTGTGGGAGACTTCGACTTCCAGAAATCCCGAGTCCGATAGCTGACGAGCCAAAATCTATAGATAGAGAAATAGAGAAACAGAGAAACGGAGTAAGCAATTTATGCTTAGTAAGTTAGAGCAAGGGATTCCAGCACAACAAAAGCATAACATTCATATAGCTAACGGATAATTTCATATGCACAAATTCTCAATATCATACTTATTTCACATTCCAACCCCTATATTCATACATAAGGGTTCATCTTAGCCAAATGCCAAAGCTCATTTCTCGATTGAGCGAATATTATTCAAGGAATCAACTATTCCAAAGCACATACGAACATACCTCGTTGCTGGAATTTTCAAGCGTATTAGCTGAAATTTTACAGCAGGTTCATTCATTCTTGAATCACGTATCTTTGGAGTTTAACCGGATATGGCTACACATTCAAATGCCTTGGGACATAGCCCTTCATAAGAACTTCGCACGAATGCCTTCGGGACTCAACCCGGATTTAGTAGCTTGCTCGAAAGCCTTCGGATCTTAGTCCGGATTTAGTAACTCGCACGTATGCCGTTGGATCTTAGTCCGGATTTAGTCACTTAGCACAAAGCCTTCGGGACTTAGCCCGGATATCATTCAATAACCATGTACATTTATCAATAAACCATAACACATTCACATTTCATTTTCATTAGCAAAATTCAAACACAAGTCACTTATCACATTTGTAATTTCGGCTCAATAGCCACACACAAAGAGCATGATTTTAATTTACTTTAAACATGATCTAATCAATTCGTAATTTAAGCTCTATTGCTCAAGAACTTACCTCGGACGTGGTCGAACGATTTCGACGGCTATTCCACGACTTTTCCTTCCCTTATCGGATTTAGCTCCCTTTGCTCTTGAGCTTAATTTAACAAATAAATTGGTTTTATCATGTGAGCATCGAAAGAGGAATTCAAGATACTTAGCCAATATATATACTCATTAGGCATCAAAGTCGATATGTACGAAATCATGAATCAAACTCAACACATTAGTTAATATTCCTCTTAGCGAATTTTCTAAGCCAAGAATAGGCATCAATATGCTTGCCTCTAACCGAATGCATGCACACCAATTTCCCTCATGTGGCCGAATATACATGTCCAATTTGAGGCCAATTATACACTTAATACCACACAAAACAGCATACATTTTACTACTAACGCATTACATATCATAACTCATTGCACATCTCTCATTTACTTCATAATCAAGCATCATCACAAGCAAATATACACCTTGAAATAGCATATATGTCATACCAATACATCGTAATGTAACATATATACATATATATATGCTAGAGCCAATTCTCAAGTGGCTTATATCCAAATATATACACATATCCAAAGCTTAAATCTTACTTACCATGCAACATGCATGAATCATACTTATGGATATAACATGGCCGAATACCACAACACCATACCATTTCAATTTGGTCATGGTAAAACAAAGAACTTAGTATCTCATTCAAAAAAAATGCTAAAAGAAAATCTAAGAATCCTCAATCCTCCATCACATGTATCATTATCAAGCTTGATATTTAGCATGCAATGGCATTAACACCATATTCACTTTGGTCAAATTCATTCCCATGGCATAACAAAGATTTGAACCATGGGCTAACAAGAACATCAAGCTAGCAACTAAAAACATGCATGAATCTCATGGCACAACCTCAAACATACCTTAATCTTGATGCAAGTATAGCCAACCTCTTCCTAATCCTCTTCCAAACCAAGTATGAAGCAAAACTCCTCCTTATCCTTA
The DNA here is from genome assembly GCF_025698485.1 of Gossypium arboreum. Lineage (NCBI taxonomy): Eukaryota > Viridiplantae > Streptophyta > Magnoliopsida > Malvales > Malvaceae > Gossypium > Gossypium arboreum. Next base: position 20,603,372 of record NC_069078.1, on the reverse strand, counting down.
GTATTTTGGCCAAAAGAGAGTGAAAATGGATGAACAAAATTTTTGTTTTCTTTCCTACCTACACGGCAATGGGGAGGAGAAGCCTTCACACACACACATTTTTTTTTATTCCATACTCCTTATTTTATTTATTCCAACATAACCCACTTACCAAACATGTTTCATGACATGATTTTTGCCCATAATTCCTTGTCATGGCCGCCACTAGCTATTGGGGGAATTTGACATGCAAGTCCATTGTTTTGCATGCATGATTTAATTAGTCATCACACATTTCCCCATCAAACTTTCAAAGTTTACTACTAGGTCCTTTCTAGTGAAATTCACATTTATAACTCTAAATCAAAGCATAAAAATGTCACACATGGATTAACACACATTATAGGCAATAAAATAAATATTAAATTATTTTTATGCCTCGGTTTTGTGGTCCCGAAACCACATTTCGACTAGGGTCGTTTTAAAGTCGTCACAACTCTCCCCACTTTAGAAATTTTCGTCCCCAAAATCTTACCGTAAATAGGTTTGGATATCGCTTTTCATAGAGTTCTCGGGTTCCCAAGTAGCTTCTTCTATCCCGTGTTTGAGCCATAACACTTTCACTAGCGGAACCCTTTTGTTTCGCAACTCTTTCACTTCACGAGCTAGGATACGAATCGGCTCTTCTTCATAACTCATATCGGCTTGAATTTCAACCTCGATGGACTAATTACGTGCGACGGATCAGATCTATAGCGTCAAGCATTGAAACATGGAAGACGCTAGAATCTTTTCGAGTTCGGGGCAAAATCAAACGACACGCGAATCGGGCCAACTCGTTCGGAGTTTTCAGACGGCCCAATGAATCTCGGCTCAACTTGCCCTTATGGTCGAATCTGAGTATCTTTTTCCACGGCGAAACTTTAAGAAACACTTTATCTCCAACCCGATACTCAATGTCCTTTCGCTTCAAATCCACGCACGATTTCTCGACGATCGTGGTCGCCTTTAGACTTTCACGGATTACCTTTACCTTCGCTCAGCATCTTTAATCAAATCCACTCGAAAATTTTGTTTTCACCGAGCTCGGTCCAAAACAATGGTGTACGGCATTTACGCCGCACAAAGCCTCGTAAGGCGCCATCTTAATACTTGATTGAAAACTATTGTTGTAAGCTTAATTCAATCAAAGGTAGGTACCGCTCCCATGAACCATCGAACTCGAGGATGCAACATCTCAACATATCCTCAAGTATCCGAATTATCCGCTTGGATTGACCATCGGTTTGGGGTGAAAGGCGGTCTTTGAAATGCAACTTGGTACCCAAAGCTTCTTGCAATTTCTTCCAAAATCGCGAGGTGAACCTCGGATCTCTATCCGACACAATGTAAATCGGTACCCGTGTAATCTCACAATCTGAGAAACATACAATTCAGCTAGTTTATCCAATGAAAAATCCGACATACAGGGATAAAGTGAGCCAACTTAGTCAATCTATCAATGACAACCCAAATCGCATCCTTCTTACTTGTCGACAATGGCGGTCCGGACACAAAGTCCATTGTGATTCGATCCCATTTCCACTCGGGTATCGTGATCGGTCAAGTAACCTCAAGGCACTTGATGTTCCGCTTTCACTTGTTGACATATTAAACATCTCAAACAAAGTCTGAGATGTCTCGTTTCATACCATGCCACCAAAATCGACGCTTCAAATCGTTGTACATCTTCGTACTCCGGGTGGATTGCCATTCGGCTACAATGGGCTTCGCTCGAATTATTGAAATAAGTTTCAATTCTTTGGAACACACAAATGACTTGAACCTCAAACAATCGTCATCATCAATTTGAAACTCCGATTCCTTGTTCGTAACACACTCAACCCGTTTTGCAAGCAACTCCTCATCAACTTTCCGAGCTTCACGAATTTGATGAGTCAACAATGGTTTGGCCTTTAATTCGCTACTAACACATTGTCGGGCAGAATGGACAAGTATACATTCATAGCTCGTAAAAGCAAACAAGTGATTTTCGGCTTAAGGCGCCCGCAACCACATTAGCCTTTCGGGTGATAATCAATGACAAGCTAATAATCTTTTAACAACTCGAGCCAACGTCTTTGTCGCAGATTTAAGTCTCTTTGGGTCATCAAATATTTGAGACTTTTGTGATCCGAATACACATGGCACTTCTCACTATATAAGTAATGTCGCCATATCTTTAAGGCGAATACGATGGCGACCAATTCGAGATCATGGGTCGGATAATTTTTCTCATGTGGCTTTAATTGTCTCGACGATAGGCCACAACTCGACCTTCTTGCATCAATACGCAACCTAACCCAAGTAGGAGGCGCCACTATAGATGACAAACTCTTTGCCGATTCGGTCAGTACTAGTATCGAGCTTCAGTCAAATGAGTTTTCAATTGGTCGAAACTTTTTCGACACTTTTCCGTCCATTCAAACTTGACATCTTTCAAGCAGCCGTCATGGGTGTGGCTATCATCGAGAATCCTTTTACAAACTATCGGTAGTGTAAGCAAGTCCCGAAAAGCTCGAACCTCAAGAATATTTCTTGGAGGTTTCATTAAGTATGGCTGAAATTTTGCTCGGTCAACTCGAATACCCGATGCAGATACCACATGACCCAAGAAGCTAACCCTCTTAACCGTAACTCACACTTGTGAACTTAGCATATAACCGCTTATCCCGTAAAATTTGCAACACTAATCTCCAAAGGTTCGCATGTTCGGTCTCATCTCTTGAATAGACCAAGATGTCGTCAATGAACACAACTACGAACCGATCCAAATATGATCTGAAGATCCGATTCATCAAATCCATAAATACCGCAGGGGCATTAGTGAGCCTAAACGACATCACTATGAACTCGTAGTGACCATATCTCGTTCTGAAGGCAGTTTTGGGTATGTCCGAATCTCGGATTCAAGAATCGATAATAGCCCGATCTCAAATCTATTTTTGAGAACACCGAGGTCCTTCAGTTGATCGAACAAATCATCGATACGCGGTAACGGATATTTGTTCTTTATTGTCACTTTATTAAGCTGACGATAGTCGATCCACAACCTCATGGTTCCGTCCTTCTTTTTCACAAACAACACTGGTGCACCCCAAGGTGAAAAACTCAAGCGAGCAAAACCTCTATCCACCAACTCTTGCAACCGAGCTTTCAACTCCTTTAATTCCGTTGGTGCCATACGACACGGAGCTATCGAAATCGGTGTGGTCCTGTGTACAAGCTCAATACCAAACTCTATCTCCCGAACAGGTGGCAAACCCGGCAATTCTTCAGGAAAAACATCCGGGTATTCACAAACCACCGACACAGATTTGGGTTTTATTTCTAACTCCTTATCATCAAGTACATACGCAAGGTATGCTTCGCACCCTTTTCTTACATATTTCTGGGCCAACATTGATGATATTACAGCTGGCAACCCCTTCAAGTCCGTAGACTCAACTCGGATCATCTCGTTATTTGCGCATCTCAAATCAATAGTCTTGCTTTTGCAATTCACAACCGCATCATGCACGGTCAACCAATCCAACCCAAGAATAACATCAAATTCATCAAACGGAAAAAGCATCAAGTCCGCCGGAAACAGAACCTCAATTACTAGGGGCATTTCTTACACACTTTGTCGACCAAAGACGTAACGACCCAAAGGATTTGACACCCGAATTACGAACTCAGTAGACTCAATAGGTAAAGTCTTACTGGATGCTAAGGTTTCGCATATATAAGAATGAGTGGAACCAGGGTCAATCAAAGCAATCACATTAGTATCAAAGAGAGTGAAAGTACCCGTAATAACATCTGGCGATGAAGCATCCTCGCGGGCACGTATAGCATAAGCTCTAGCAGGAGCGCGAGCCTCGGATCTGGTCGTAGCATCTCTAGATCCTCTCTGACCACCACTAGCATTGCCCATATTTCTAGATGGTCTACCTCGAGCAGTGGTAGCGCCCGGTTTCCCACTCTGATCTACATTCTGTTCAGACAACCTCGGGCAATCTTTAATGAAGTGGTCAACTGATCCGCACTTGTAACAGGAGCGGTCACGGAATCTACAACTTCCAGAATGCCATTTGCCACAATGCTGACACTCCGTTCTATCTCGACGTTCATTCCCAACACTGGCAACCGAAGTGCCTCGTGTACCCACAGGGGGTCGATCACGATCTCGTCTAAAAAGGCCCGAAGTGCCTCTAGACCGGCCCACATCATCTCAAAATTTCTTCGATGCCTGTTGAAAAGACTTTCCCGAGGATCTTTTACGAAACTCTCCAGTTCCCAAATCAACTTTTTGTTTTTCTTTTCTAGGCTCCTCGGCTTTACAAGCTCGCTCGACAAGTACTACGAACTCTCGTATTTCAAGAATGCCCACGAACATTTTTATATCTTCATTCAGCCCATCCTCAAGCGTTTTACATGATAGCCTCTGACGAAACACATTCCCGAGCGTATCTACTAAGTCTAACAAATTTTGGCTCGTAGTCGATGAATCGACATAGAGCCTTGCTTAAGCTCAAGAAATTCCTTCCGCTTTTGATCAATAAATCTCTGACTGATATACTTCTTCCAAACTCGCTTTGGAAAAACTCCCAAGTTACTTGCTCTCGGGACACAACAAGTCGAGTACTCCACCAATAGTAGGCGTAATCACGTAGCAAGGAGATAGTACACTTTAGGCATTCATCGTGTACAAGATAGCTCATCGAGTACCGGAGAGTGTTGTCCAACCAAAATTCAGCTTGCTCGGCGTCGTCGCTATCCGTAGCCTTAAATTCAGAGCCCGTGTTTCCGGATTCTATCAACTAGGGGCTTACTTGACCTTATTTGGTCGATTCATCGGAGGCATTGTAGGTGCGGGGTTGTATTTGTTGGGAATGGAGGTTGTGGAACAACAGATTTGTTCGAATGTATTGGTTAAACCAATCATTCATCACGCTATAGAAAGCTTGTCTAGCTTCATCATTAGGATTACTAGCATTAGGTTGAGAGTCCGCCGAGCTGTCCCTTGTGAGGAGCAGCGCTACACTCTCAAGATCATCACCACCGCTTCGGTCGGGATCGGGATCCATTACTATAAATAAACACATTTCAATTGTTAGAAATCACCACACTATCAAATAATCACATAAAATGGCATGTATAGCTAGACCCAACACATTACGGTAGTCCTAGAACCGACTAAACCTGGCTCTGATACCAATAAAATTGTAACACCCCGTACCCGAGCCCGTTCATCGAGTCGAACACAAGGTGCACACAAACTCAGCTAAATTGTTTTCACAAATCCATAAAAATTTTCCAGACTAGCTGGTTACTGCATCACTGTCGCTTCAAATATCATATCTTGAGTTTTAAAGCTTGAAAATCAGTTTTGTAATTTTTTCCTGAAACTAGACTCATAATTCCATCAACATAATTTTTTCTAGAATTTTTGGTCAGGCCAATTAGTACAGTTTATTAGTTAAAGTCTCCCCTGTTGCAGGGATCGACTACACTGACCTTCGTGCGTTACGAATTGAATATCTCCCTGTACAGGGCTTCAATTCTGATTCTGTTTATTTCTATAGAAACTAGACTCAGAAAGGAATCTATACATATATGGCATGACTCATAATTATCTCTGGTTAATTTAAAATGAATTTCTAAAGTCGGAATAGGGGATCTAGAAACCGTTCTGACCCTGTTTCACGAGAACTTTAATATCTCTTAACATATAATTCATATGACCGTTTCGTTTCTTCCATATGAAAGTAGATTCATCAAGGTTCATTTACATAATTTATTCACTATTTAATTCCATTCCTACAATTTTTAGTGATTTTTCAAATCCACACCACTGCTGCTGTCAGCATCTGTTTTTCGTAAACCTTACCTATTTCGTGGTTTCTATGGACCAACTAAAGTTTTGTCATACATAGGTCCACATATAATCATTTTAGCCATTCCAATGGCTGATCATTTGCTCACACTTCCATTCAGTCCGTAGTCACATCATAAAACCATACATATATACATAAGCACAAATGGTCTAATGCCATACTCCACTTTTACGAGCCATTTTCGCATGGTCGCATACACATACATCACAAAAGTACTTAAAACGCAACAAAAGGGTAGTCCTATACATGCCATTTCAAAATCCAACCAAAATATATACCGAAAGGGACTTTGATAGTGTGGGAGACTTCGACTTCCAGAAATCCCGAGTCCGATAGCTGACGAGTCAAAATCTATAGATAGAGAAATAGAGAAACAGAGAAACGGAGTAAGCAATTTATGCTTAGTAAGTTAGAGCAAGGGATTCCAGCACAACAAAAGCATAACATTCATATAGCTAACGGATAATTTCATATGCACAAATTCTCAATATCATACTTATTTCACATTCCAACCCCTATATTCATACATAAGGGTTCATCTTAGCCAAATGCCGAAAGCTCATTTCTCGATTGAGCGAATATTATTCGAAGGGAATCAACTATTCCAAAGCACATACGAACATACCTCGTTGCTGGAATTTTCAAGCGTATTAGCTGAAATTTTACAGCAGGTTCATTCATTCTTGAATCACGATCTTGAGTTTAACCGGATATGGCTACACATTCAAATGCCTTGGGACATAGCCCGATAAAGAACTTCGCACGAATGCCTTCGGACTCAACCCGGATTTAGTAGCTTGCTCGAAAGCCTTCGGATCTTAGTCCGGATTTAGTAACTCGCACGTATGCCGTCGGATCTTAGTCCGGATTTAGTCACTTAGCACAAAGCCTTCGGGACTTAGCCCGGATATCATTCGAATAACCATGTACATTTATCAATAAACCAAAACACATTCACATTTCATTTTCATTACCAAAATTCAGACACAAGTCACTTATCACATTTGTAATTTCGGCTCAATAGCCACACACAAAGAGCATGATTTTAATTTACTTTAAACATGATCTAATCAATTCAGAATTTAAGCTCTATTTCTCAAGAACTTACCTCGGACGTGGTCGAACGATTTCGACGGCTATTCCACGACTTTTTACTTCCCCTTATCGGATTTAGCTCCCCTTTGCTCTTGAGCTTAATTTAACAAATAAATTGGTTTTATCATGTGAGCATCGAAAGAGGAATTCAAGATACTTAGCCAATATATATACTCATTAGGCATCAAAGTCGCATATGTACGAAATCATGAATCAAACTCAACACATTAGTTAATATTCCTCTTAGCCGAATTTTCTAAGCCAAGAATAGGCATCAATATGCTTGCCTCTAACCGAATGCATGCACACCAATTTCCCTCATGTGGCCGAATATACATGTCCAATTTGAGGCCAATTATACACTTAATACCATACAAAACAGCATACATTTTACTACTAACGCATTACATATCGTAACTCATTGCACATCTCTCATTTACTTCATAATCAAGCATCATCACAAGTAAATATACACCTTGAAATAGCATATATGTCATACCAATACATCGTAATGTAACATATATACATATATATATGCTAGAGCCAATTCTCAAGTGGCTTATATCCAAATATATACACATATCCAAAGCTTAAATCTTACTTACCATGCAACATGCATGAATCATACTTATGGATATAACATGGCCGAATACCACAACACCATACCATTTCAATTTGGTCATGGTAAAACAAAGAACTTAGTATCTCATTCAAAAAAAAAATGCTAAAAGAAAATCTAAGAATCCTCAATCCTCCATCACATGTATGATTATCAAGCTTGATATTTAGCATGCAATGGCATTAACACCATATTCACTTTGGCCGAAATTCATTCCCATGGCATAACAAATATTTGAACCATGGGCTAACAAGAACATCAAGCTAGCAACTAAAAACATGCATGAATCTCATGGCACAACCTCAAACATACCTTAATCTTGATGCAAGTATAGCCAACCTCTTCCTAATCCTCTTCCAAACCAAGTATGAAGCAAAACTCCCTCCTTATCCTTAGTATTTTTGGCCAAAAGAGAGTGAAAATGGATGAACAAAATTTTTGTTTTCTTTCCTACCTACACGGCAATGGGGAGGAGAAGCCTTCACACACACATTTTTTTTTATTCCATACTCCTTATTTTATTTATTCCAACATAACCCACTTACCAAACATGTTTCATGACATGATTTTTGCCCATAATTCCTTGTCATGGCCGCCACTAGCTATTGGGGGAATTTGACATGTAAGTCCATTGTTTTACATGCATGCTTTAATTAGTCATCACACATTTCCCCATCATACTTTCAAAGTTTACTACTAGGTCCTTTCTAGTGAAATTCACATTTATAACTCTAAATCAAAGCATAAAAAATGTCACACATGGGTTAACACACATTATAGGCAATAAAATAAATATTAAATTATTTTTATGCCTCGGTTTTGTGGTCCCGAAACCACATTTCGACTAGGGTCGTTTTAAGGCTGTCACAGTTAGTGGCAAAACTAAGGCCAGAACCGGTGGTAAGCGAAGGTAAGAATGAGGTAGGCCAAAACGAACCAAAATCGGTGAGTATAGAATATAAACCTTGTGTGCCATACCCCAATGCGACAAGGAAAGATCGCTCAAACGAACAATTTGGTAAATTCCTTAAACTTTTAAAAAAACTACATATTAACCTACCATTTATTGAAGCACTTTCGAAGATACCGAACGCAGTCAAATTTTTAAAGGAGCTTCTAGCAAATAAACGAAAGTCAGATGAAAGGTCGCATGTGGAGCTGAACTCAGTTTGCTCAACCATTCTTGAGAATAAGCTACCCAACAAACTAAAAGATCTAGGGAGTTTTATGATTCCTTGTTTTATTGGTAGTTTAGATGTTAATAATGCGTTGGGTGATCTAGGGGCTAGTATCAATGTTATGCCTTACAAATTGTTTAAGCAACTAGGTCTAGGGAAACCCAAACAAACTAGGATGAGCATTCAATTACTAGATAAAACTGTCAGATTTCCTAGGGGTATCATTGAAGACGTACTCGTTAAAATTGACAAATTTATATTCCCAGTTGATTTTGTTGTTTTAGACATAGAAAAGGACAGTAATGTTCCTTTAATTTTGGGAAGGCCCCTTTTTAGCAACTGCTAGAACAATTATTGACGTTGGCACAGGTGAACTCACACTTCGTGTAGGAGACGAAACAATCAACCTTCAAGCTCGCAACCAGAACAACACATTGAAAATTGAAGGTGATTGTACAATTTGTTCTAGTAACACTGATCATACAATGCAACCTATTTTGTAGGAAAAAAGTTTGAAGGACACACATTAGCCATGTTCAATCCACAACAAAGAATCTACCCATGAAGAACGAAGGTTACGAATCAAGGAGTTAGATGAATGGTTGACATTTAAACTGAGAAAACACGATAAACCAAAACTACACCAGAACGAGCTCAATGCCTCACCAAATCAACTTCAAGTTGGAGACAAAGTACTACTAGATGCAGCAGATCTTCAAATTGCCATTCCTGAACCGAATGAAGAAACCCCTCTTACGGTAACTAGCATTTTTCCATACGGTATGGTTGAGGTAAATCACCCCAAATTCAGCACGTTCAAGGTAAATAGTACTCGTCTTAAACCTTATGTTGATAAAATGTATAGCAGGGATGAGGAGTGTAAACTTCTCGATCCACCATGATCACACACCAGAGAGGTAAGTCGAGCTTATACTATAAATAAGTGCTTCTCAGGAGGCAACCCGAGCACTAACGATATTAATTTATTTAAATTTTAGTTTTTAAAATCTAACATATTAACCAAATCATTGAACATAGGCTTTTCAGAACCACACGGCCAATCACACGGGCATGCCGTATGCCGTACACATACCACGGATAAAACACGACCGTGCGATACTACCGTATAAAAATAGGCAAAAAATTTCTTCCCCAACACGGGATGCGATAAGTAGCCACGAACGTGCGACATGGCTGTGGGCGAAACTGCCAAAATAACACGGGCGAAACTCCAAAGCTCATCCTCGCATAGGAACTAAAAACTCCCCTGGGAAAGGTTCTCCATGACTACCATGTCCTGCTCGACCACGACCATAGCTATCACCAGATATAATATTCTTTTGGTGCAGGACTTTTGGACTAATGAACCTCTACCACCACCGGAGTATCCTCCTCCACTCTTACGCCGGTTATCCTCCAAAACTCCAGTTCAAGGAATTCATTCATCATTCAGGAAGTTTCACTTCTCTCCCAATCTTATGATTATAAATCTATCTTTTTCATTATATATATCTTTGTACATTGAGGGCAATGTACATATTAAGGGTGGGGGGTCTTTTATATCATCATTAGAAATCCCTGAATTGTGTCTTATTCTCATGTAAATCATTTATATCACTATTAGAATGAATTTTAATTAATTTATAATTTTTATTGATATGTCTTGAATTAAAACATAGGCATTTATGCATTGAGTGTTTAAACTTTAAGACATTAGGGAATCAAGCATGATAAGTTGATTTTTGAAGAATTAAAAACTTTTAGGTTGTTTTTCCCAAGTTTAGGTATTATCTTGAGTTGAAATTCACAAGTTTAGACATCAAAAGCCATAATTTTTGTGAGATTTTGAGCCTTTAGAGCATCTATCATTTCTTTCATGCTCACTTTTATTGTTGCTTTCAGTGTGTCTGTAACACCCTGAATTTGGGAACAAGGTTTTCCGAATCAACTACTGTTGTTCAAAATATCACGTATCCGCAATTGTTTTTAAATTAAGCTTCTGCAACTACCAAGATTTTTACAAAGTTGTTAAGAATGTTATTCAGCTGAGGTTTTCTAACAAGGCTTAAAAAGGGTATAAGTTTTTAATTACTAAGAAGGGTTTTTAATAGAAACATGTTTTTCAAAAAACACTTCAATGTGACACGCCATATTCGAGCCAAACTTCTAGGCCGGGTTTAGGGTGTTACAGCGTCAGTATTGAATTGTTATTCTAGAACTTGCTTAATTATGCATGTCAAGACCACACCATTTTAGTTAATATGTCAAAATGATAAAGGCACTTAGGTTAAACCCACTCACTCCACAAAAGCCTACCTTCATAATTAACCCTTAGTGAACCCCTTTGAGCCTAATAAGCCATTAATTGATTTACCCTCAATATTAACCCATAAACCATTATTGTTGAAATCCCCTAATTTGATCCCTATTTTTTTCGAAATTTGATTTGAACTAATTACTTAGCTATGTTTTGCTCTTCTATGTAGCTGACTTGTTCCTAAAAAAAATTCATACTTACATATTAGTAGTAATTCGGTATTGTTGAGCCACAGTATCTAAATTCCATCTTCTGAGAAGAAGCTCACTTGTACTCAATTGATGTTTAATTACTTTTCTAATTAGGCAATTTTTCAATTCAATCTCGATTCTAGCCTTTTCTTTCAAGCTTGTGAACACACCCCTTAACCAAAGCCACGTTACAACCCTTTAAAGACCTTTTGATTGATGTTCATCTCAATATACAGTGGTGAAGATTTGATTTTCATGCAAGCATATGGTAATGACTTTTCATTATTCACTATTGAGTGCTTCATGTATTATCTTTAAACACCTCGAGTGATTTGAATGAATCTTTAGTGAGGATGTGAAAATTTGTGATATTTTGAGTCCGAGGTAATTACTTAGATGAGGGGAGACACCTATGCTTTCATGATAAAATACTCAACTTAGAATGCTTGAAACTTTGATGTTCTTTCAGTCAAATTCTCAATGTATGATTACTTATGGATTATTTTGTGATATTATTAATAGGAATTATAAGTTAAGAAGAATTTATTTTGATTGTGAGTTGAGGGTTTTGCTTGAGGACAAGCAAATGCTAAAGTGTGGGGGTATTTGATAAACCGTAATGTATACAAATTTTTACCCCATGCTTAACGTATTTATGGATGGTTTCTCCTTAGAATTGGTGAATTTGTTGCTCCTAATCCTTTAATTTCATGTTTTATACTTAGCTGAGCATAAGAGAATAAAAAGAGCGAGAAACAGGTCGAAAACGGAGAAAATAGACCCACATGGGAAAACAACACGGCCTGGACTTCCTCACACGAGCGTGTCACACAGCGATGTCCCTTTGGCAATGTCAAAGAACAATTTACAATGGTAGATCACACGCCCATACCCATTTAATAGCCCTGACCACGGCCTTAAGGAATCACACACAGGCGTGTCCCTGCCGAGCCCAAGTTTAGTCCAATTTGGAAAAGGGCAATTTTGAGGGCTCTTAGGTATTCCAAAGCCTATTTAAACACTTGGGGAGGCACTTAGATGGAGGACGGAGAGGAGGAAGCAAGGAATTTCTCAAGGAAAGCTGATCGATCCATTTCAGAAGCCGGATTCACCATCAAGACTGAAGATCTCCCTTCAAAATCCCTCAGGAGTTTTGGGTTTTCTTATGTTTTGTTATTTTTATTCTTTTGAGATGTTTTCTTTCATTAGTATGAACTAAAACCCCTAAATACCTAAGGGTGATTAAACCTAAGACGGATCTTGTTATTATTATCTGAATTGTATGATAAATATTTGACTTATTCTTAATTATGTATTCTTAATTCTTATTTTGATATTCCAGGATATTGATTCAAGTTAAGCTCTTATTCAGAGGAGGAATAGACCCTGTCTAAGAGTAAATTTGTCATAATTAAGTGGAGTTGATTGCGCTCCTAGAGATAGGGTGACAAGATTTTGCCAGATTAGGGTGAAACCTAATAAGGGGATCCATAGATCGAGTTAATGCAACCTTAGGGTGTTAATTAGAAAGAGATTTCAATTATTCAATATAGGGTTAGACGTTGTTAGTATTGAGAAAGATAATAATATAACTTAGGGATCTCTACGGAACAAGTTGAATGAATGAATCGTCCGATTTAGAGTCAAATAACAATTGAAGTCTAGGTGGATTTTTCCTTAGGTATTGTCTTAACCAATCAAGTTTTCCAAAAAGTATTTTCCCCAAATTTCTTTTCTGTGATTTTGTTAGTTTAGTTAATTAGTTAAATAAACAAAACCCTTTTAGTTTTTAGGCTAGATAATAAAAAGAAAGTTGATACTAGTACTTTTAGTTCTTTTGGGTTTGATAATTCGGTCTTGCTAAGGCTATACTACTATTCGATAGGTACACTTGCCTTCATCGTGATAATAGTTTGTTTCAAGAACGATTCATTATAAATATTTAAAACCTATCACGAATATCACATATCAACAACTCTTCCCGTAAACAAGTCTGTAAGGGATGTTCCTAATGGGGGTTTTAAACGCAGTTCTATAGGCCCATAAGGCATCATCTATTTTCTTTGCCCAATCCTTCCTATTTAACTTTACAGTCTTTTCTAGGATACATTTAAGCTCTCGGTTTGCAACTTCGACTTGTCCACTGGTTTGAGGATGGTAAGTGTTAGCTGTTCTATGGTAAACTCTATATTTCTTAAGGGTTTTATCAAATTGAGTATTACAAAAGTGCGTACCCCTATCACTGATAATTGTTCTAGGTGTTCCAAATCGAGAGAAGAGTTTCTTGAGGAACTTCACCACCACTCTAGCATCATTAGTAGGTAAGGCTTGGGCTTCCACCCATTTGGACATATAATCAACAGCTACTAAGATATAATTGTTTCCAAATGAGCTAGGGAATGGACCCATGAAGTCAATACCCCATATATCAAATATTTCGCATGAAAGCATGTATGTTTGAGGTATTTCCTCACGTTTAGAGATATTACCTGTTCGTTGGCAGTTATCATAAGAAGTAACATACCTGTTGGCATCTTTAAATAGTGTGGGCCAATAAAAACCTGATTCAAGTGTTTTATGTACGGTCCTAGTCCCACTGTAATGTCCTCTAGTCGGTCTTGAGTGGCAATGTTCCAAGATTCTTGTTGCTTCTGGCTTTGTAACTCATCTTCTAATGACTTGATCTGCACATATTCGAAAAAGAAAAGGATCTTCCCAAAAGTAGTTTTTCACATCAGTAAAGAAATGTTTCTTCTACTGATGTGTCAAACCTTTTGGTGTGATGTTAGTAGCTAAATAATTCGTAATATCTGCGAACTAAGGTTCCTCAGAGTCAGATATAGCAAAGAGCTGTTCTTCTGGAAACAAGTCATTTATCTCATGTTCATAAAGCTCTTTGAGATGTAGGTTTTCTAATCTGGATAGATGATCTGTTGCGAGATTTTTCGCTCCCTTCTTATCTTGAATTTCTAAATCAAATTCCTGTAACAATAAAATCCATCTTATTAATCAAGGTTTTGCATCTGTTTTAGTAAGGAGATATCGAAGAGCAGAATGGTTAGTGTAAACGGAAACTTTAGATAATATTAAATATGGTCTAAATTTATCGAATGCAAAAACAACAGCCAACAATTCTTTCTCAGTTGTCGTATAATTTTCTTGTGCGACTGTCAATGTTTTTCTAGCACAATAGATTGGTTGAAAATGCTTGTCTTTTCACTGTCCAAGAACTGCGCCCACTACAAAATCAATCGCATCACACATTAGTTTAAAGGGTAAATTCCAATTAGGTGCAACTACAATTGGAACATTAATTAATTTGTCTTTAAGAGTATTAAATGCTTCGAAACATTCCTGACTGAAATTGAAAGGCACATCTTTTTCTAGTATATTCGTTAAAGGCTTAGCTATTTTATAAAAATCTTTAATAAATCTTCTATAAAATCCAGCATGGCCTAAAAAGCTTTGAATAGCCTTAACTGAATTGGGGGGAGGTAATTTCTCAATATTTTCAAATTTTGCTTTGTCAACCTCGATTCCCTTACTAGAAATTTTATGGCCTAACACAATCCCTTCACGAACCAGGAAGTGACATTTTTCCCAATTTAGTGCAAGGTTCGTTTCCTCACATCTCATTAAAACTCGTTTTAAATTTTTAAGGCATAGATGGAAAGAGTTACCAAATACCAAGAAGTCATTCATAAATACCTCCATAATGTCTTCCATGAGTTCATCGAAAATGACCAACATGCATCGCTGAAAAGTAACAAGAGAATTACATAATCCAAAAGGCATTTTTCGATAAGTGAACGTACCCTATGGACATGTAAATGTCATAAACGTATCGTATGGACATGTAAATGTTGTAAACGTACCGTATGGACATGTAAATGTCATTTTCTCATGGTCCTTAGGAGCTATTGGGATTTGGAAATAACCAGAGAGTCCATCTAGGAAGCAATAATACATATGCCTAGATAATTTTTCCAACATTTGATAAATGAATGGTAAAGAAAAGTGGTATTTCTTGTGGCATCATTCAATTTCTTATAGTCAATGCAAACTCTTCATCCCGTGACTGTTCACGTTGGAATTAATTCGTTCTTCTCATTAGCCACAATAGTCATGCCTCCTTTCTTAGGAACAACCTACACAGGGCTCACCCAAGAACTGTCAGAAGTCAGATAAATGATTCCAGCATCTAGAAGTTTAATTACCTCGGCTTTTACAACTTCTTTCATGTTAGGATTCAGTCGCCCTTGAGCTTGCACACAAGATTTATATTCATCTTCCATTAAAATTTTATGTGTGCAAAAAGAAGGACTGATCCCTCTTATGTCAGAAATCTTCCAAGCTATGGCTCTTGTGTGCTCCTTCAACACTTGGAGTAACTTGTCCTTTTCGGTTGGCTATAAATCTAAAACAATAATCACTGGTAATGTAGAATTATTTCCAAAAAACACATATTCTAAGTGATTTGTACTTGCTTTAATTCCAATTTAGGAGGTTCTTAAACAGAGGGTTTTAATTTTAATTCATTGTTTACCTTAATACCTTCATAGCTTTTCTGTCTCAATAAAGGCTCATTAGAATTTAGTTCAGCTTTTACCTTACCTATCGTAGAATCATCATCATTTACCTCCTCTCCTTGGGCACGGCATAGTTCCAACGTGCCCTTATGTACGATTTCTTGTAATGAGTCTTGAGTAGCATGATCAATAGAATCAATAAAATAACAAGAGTCATCCTGTTCCCTAGAAAATCTCATGGCATCATAAATTTTAAAAATGATCTCTTCGTTACCTACCCTAAGCACAACTTTACTGTCACCCACATCAATAACAGCCCTAGCAGTAGCTAAAAATGGGCGACCTAAAGTTAAAGGCACCTCAACATCCTCATCCATGTCAAGAACAACAAAATCAATAGGGAATATGAATTTATCTACTTTTAAAAGTACATCCTCTGTAATACCCTTAGGATATTTAACAGATCTATCAGCTAGTTGAATACTCATCCTAGTAGGTTTTGGTTCCCCAAGGCCAAGTGGCTTGAACATTTTGTAGGGCATCAGATTAATGCTAGCACCTAAATTAACTAGTGCCTTCTCAACATTTAAACTACCAATTAAGCAAGGAATAGTGAAACTTCTTGGATCTTTCAGTTTGGTTGGCAGTTTATTTTGGAGTATGGCCGAGCACTCCTCGTTGAGTTCCACTGTAGAAAATTCTTCAAACTTCCTTTTATTTGTTAGAAGCTCCTTCAAATATTTTGCATATGTAGGCATCTGCGAGATAACTTCAACAAAAGGTAAGTTAATATGTAACTGTTTAAAAAGTTCAAGAAATTTATTGCATTTTACATCCATGCGGTCTTTCTTCAACTTTGCTAGGTACGGGATTGGTGGTTTATATTCCCTCAACACCGGTTTTTCATTATTTTCGAGTTTTACCTTCTCATCTTCTTTTCTGTCAGCTTCTGGTGGTGGCTTCTTTTTAGATTCAGCTAACACCTTTCCACTCCTTAATGTAACTGCTTTTACATGCTCTTTTGGATTGGGTTCGGTGTTACTAGGTAGACTCCTCGGTGGTCTCTCTGAAATCATCTTAGCTATCTGTCCTATTTGATTCTCGAGCCCTTGGATTGATGCTTGTTGATTTTTTAGTGTAGTTTCAGTGTTCTAAAAATGAGTCTCCACTACTAAAATAAACTTTGTCATCATCTCCTCAAAGGTTCGGCTTTGTTTCTTGCTGGTAGGATTGTTGTTGGAAGCCTAGAGAGGGTGGTAGTCTTTGATTGCCTTGGGCTCCTTATGAGAAATTTAGGTGGTTCCTCCAACCTGCATTGTAAGTGTTACTATAAGGGTTATTTTGAGGCCGAGAATTATTACCAATATAATTCATTTTCTCGTTCTCCATATTAGGGCCGTAGGATGGATATTCTAAATTGCTCGTTCCACCTCCACTCGCATCGCACTGCATTACTATATGAACCTGTGTAGAATCAAGTAAGCCATCAATTTTTCTATACAAAAGTTCTACCTAATTGGAAAGCATAGTAACTGAATCGACATTAAAAACGTCGGCTGTTTTCGTTGGCTTTGTCCTCATGACTTGCCACTGATAATTGTTCAGTGACATCTCTTCTATGAACTCATAAGCTTCTTCAGGGGTCTATTATTGATGGTTCCACTAGCAGCTGCATCAATCATTTGTCTAGTTGAAGGATTCAACCCGTTGTGGAAAGTTTTAACTTGTAGCTAAAGAGGTAACCCATGATGAAGGCACCTTCTCAATAGATCATTGTATCTCTCCCATGCATCATAAAGTGTTTCTAAATCCATCTGCACAAAAGAAGAGATATCATTCCTTAATTTAGCCATTTTAGCCAGCAGAAAATATTTAAGTAAAAATTTTTCGGTCATTTGTTCCCAAGTGGTGATTGACCCTCGTGGTAATGAGTTCAACCACTGTTTAGCCTTATTCTTTAATGAAAAGGGAAACAACCGAAGGCGAATGGCATCATCAGAAACACCGTTAATCTTAAAAGTGTCACAAAATTCCAGAAAATTTGCTAAATAAGTGTTTGGATCCTCATCCTGCAACCCATCAAACTGAACAAACTGTTGTAACATTTGAATAGAGTTAGGTTTCAGCTCAAAATTATTTGCAGCAACAGCAGGTCTAACTATACTCGATTCAGTTCCTGTTAGAGTAGGTTTAGCATAATCATACATAGTACGAGTAGCAGGATTCTGATTTATTGGATTTGCAGCAACCACAGGAGGTAACAGATTATTCTGATTATTAGCCATATCCTCGGTTATAGTATGAGTATCGCCCTCTCACTCTTCCTCTATGTATTGTAAGCTTCGCCTTATTTCTCTTTGGTTTCTACGAGCTGTGCTCTCAATCTCACCATCAAAAAGCAAAGGTCCTGATGGGTTTCTTCTAGTTATAAACTATAAAAAACCTGCCAGGAGTAAATAAAAGAAAATTTAGTAATTTAAAACAGAAAAAAACAAAATTAAATTGCAATAAATAAAAAATGGCTAAAGTAATAAAAATTAAGCGTTCCTAATATCTTAGTCCCCGGCAACGGCGCCAAAAACTTGGTGGTCGTGAAACTAACTAAAACTTTAAATAAGGTAAGCACACCTATCGAACAATAGTATAGTTATGGTGAGACCGAGAATATCGTATCTATGAGGACTAAAAGTACTAGTAACTACTATATTTTTAGAATTAAAAGATGTTTTTAGGCTAAAACTAATTATCTAATTAACTAAGATTACGACAAAGATTAAAGTTGGGATATATTTTTTAGAAGACCGATGGAGAAGACAATACCCAAGGAAGAATCCTCCTAGACTTCACTTATTACTTTTGAATTAGACGATTTATTCACTTGACTTAATCCTTAGAAATCCCTAGTTTATGTTATTATCTCTCTCGAGACTAAAAACAACTGACTCTAGGTTGATTAATCGAAATTTCTTTCTAATTAAAACCCTTATTATCGCATTAACTCGATCGATGGATCCCCTTATTAGATTTGACTCTAATTCGGCAGATTTATGTTGTCCTATCTCTAGGATTGCATGTACTCCACTTAATTATGAATGATGTGACAGTCCTAATTCGACCCTAGTCGGAATGTGGTTTCGAGGCCACAAGACATAGTCCCAAAATTTATTTAAAATTTGGTTGCATATCCTCTATGTGTATTAGTGCATATGTGAAAATTTGATGTTTTAATTTAGACTTATGAATGTGAATTTCATGTGATTGACTTAGTTGAGAACTTAAGAAAATATGATAGGGGAATATGTAAGGATCAAATAATAACAAAGTGAGGAAACTTGGGTTTGCATGTCAAATTACCCAAAAACCCAAGTAGTGGCCGGCCAAGCCATGATGCCCCATCCACTAGGTTGAATTTCAATGCAATTCTTTTATTAGTTAACAATTAAAATAAATTAAAGAAAGGAATTAAAAAGAAAAGATGAATAAAATAAGGAAGGAAGAGGGAGTATTCATCTTCTTTCTTTTTGCAATTGCCGTGAGTTAGGAGAAGGAAGGAAGAAATGCTCTAGACATTTGGCTAACTCAAAAGGGGTTGATTAAGGTAGGATTTATGTTACTTTTACTAAATTCTTGTGAAAATCTAGTTAGTAGCCAATGTCTTATTACAACCCATATGTTAATTTTCTACCTAAAGGGGTACTTAGATGGCATATGGTTAGGAAGAGGTAAATGCTAAGAGTATGGTGCTTTTGATGTTGTGAATGGAAGTAGTGGAAAAGTGAAAGAAAATTTATGTAGAAATGTGGTATATGTGGATTTATAGGATGTTACAAATAGATGTGAAGCCATGCTAAATTAGGAAAAAATTTGGTCAAGTGTTCATGAGATGAAATTTTGTGTTTAGATGAATTAAAGATGATAGTATAGTTGATATCATATATATATATGCATATTCGGCCATCAAATTAAGAGCATAGGTGATGTTGAGTCTAAGTTTTGCACATTCGGCTATATATATATATATATATATATATATATATATAAATGTATACCCATTCGTGATATTACTTTTGGATTATATATATAATCGACTAAAAATGAGCACTTAGCAAGGGTGGTTGCCGAATGTCCAATTATATATATATATATATGCATGTGTGATTGGATTATTGATAGTAGGGTGATAGCATATGGTTATTAGCCGAATAGCTCAAAAACATATGGTAGGAAGATAAGAATTAGTCATGTATCTCCTATGATATGAAATCATTAATATTTTGATATAAATATTTAGCAAGACGGTTAAACTAGTTAATTTATTAATTAAGCTCAAGAAGTTAAAGGAGGAGAATCAAGCAAAGGCAAAGGAAAGAACATTGAGTAGCCGAGTTGGAACCGTTTTACCCAACACAAAGTAAGTTATTAAGCATATATTTTGTATTGATTTAAATAATCATAATACCTATGTAATTATGCCGAATGGAATGATATATAAATGCATGTAGTGACAAAATTATCGAGTGTAAAAAGAAGTGAGATGTATTGAGTTGTTGATTTCGGCACTAAGTGTGCGGGTATAAACATTTACGATAATGAGATTGGCACTAAGTGTGCGAGTTTAATTGTATAGCACTAAGTGTGCGAGTTTAATTGTATAGCACTAAGTGTGCGAGTTTGATTATTAAGCACTAAGTGTGCGGACTTACTATATATATTCGAATAATTATTAACGTTAAGTGTGCGACTTTATCGAGTAGATCATGGACAGCGGAATGAGTAGATACTTTGAGTTCATGAGGAATAGACGTTATGTTTATATTTGGAACTGAGCTTGGTAAGTCTTGAACCTATGTGGTGATTATATTTGAAGTTAGGAACATAAGATTATTGTGGAATAGATGAAATGCTATTATTAGTATAATCTAAACGAAAATAAAATGATGTGTGGAAATGCGTCAAATATCATATCGAATATCATACGAGATGTCAATGGAGGATTGGCTAGTTGAGAGCATGTAATGATAAATGTGCGTGAAATTATAGCAAGTCGGTATGGATGGAGTACCTAATCTTGCATTAATTGTTTTCTTTTATGATACTTTATAAATGGACGGCAGTGTAATGCTTATGACTTACTGAGTTATATACTCATTTGGTGTGTTTATTTGTCACTTATTTAGGTTCCTTTGATCCATTTTTGTGTGCTCGGGACCATCGTCAAGTCATCACACCAGCTTGCAACTTTTGGTATCTTCTTCTTAGTTGGTCTAAGAGAACATTTCGCATGTATAGGCTATTATGTTTTGTTTGAACCTTGGTATGGATACTTTTAGCCATGCGAAAATGGCATAAATGTTAAGTTGGATTTGGTCTTATGATACTTAGTTATAAGTAATAGTTAAAGTCTATTTGATTATTATGACGTTTGTCATGGCTAATCATTTCCGGTGTTACATTCATGATATGGTTATTGAGTAGTAAGGAAATGCTTGGTAATGATTAGCCTTTGGTATGGCTAGTCATGATCATACTTGGTGATATGTATGTTAAATTACTCTAATAGGTAAAATTTACTCTAATAATGGATGCAGACAGCAGTAGTGATGTGAAATTGAAAAATCACTAAAAATAGTATAAATGGAATTAAATAATGAATAAAATATGTAATCGAATCTGGATGAGTCTATTTTCATATGAAAGAAATGAAACGACCATATGAGCTATATTTTATGAGATGTTTAAATTTTTGTGAAACAGGGACACTGGATCCCTTGTTCTGATTTTGGAAATTCACCATAAATTTTGTAGAGATAATTAGAAGTCATCCTTTATATGTACAGATTCATTATTGAGTCTAGTTTCATTAGAGACAAGCAGCATAGGCATTGAAGCCCTGTGTAGGGAGATATCTAAGTCGTAATGCTCAGAGGTCAGAGTAGTCAAACCCTAAAACAGGGGAGACTTTAACAAATAAACTGTACTAATTGGCCCAACCAAAAATTCTACAAAAATTTTATTAGATATATATATGAGCCTAGTTTCAGGAAAAATTTACGAAATTTGATTTCGAGTTTTGGAACTCAAGATACGAATTTTTAAGTGACTATAATGCAGATTGACAGCTTGTCTGGGAGTTTTAAAATAAATTGTTTGAGCTGTATAAGTGATGAATTAAGCCCGATAACACCTCGTGTTCGACCCCGGTAACGGCCACGGTTTCGGGGTGTTACAAATGATCTACTCTTAAACAAGGACTTTTGCTCCACTGAATAAGCACATCGAAAACTTTAATTAATATCCTAGAATATTAAAGCAAGAATTAGAACTCACAATTAAGAATAAGAATAAGTATTTATCATATAATTCAAATAGTAATAAGATTCGTCTTAGAGTTCATCTCCCTTAGGTATTTAAGGAGTTTAGTTCATGATAATGGAAAAACATCTCAAAATTGGGAAAACAACAAAACATAAAAAAACCAAAGAACTTCTAAGGAAATTGAATGGAGATCTTCAGTCTTGAAGTAGATCATGCTTCTGAGTTGATTCCGATGGCTATCATTGAGTATTTTCTACCTTCTACTCTGCGTGTCCTCTTTGATCCTCTTCTAGGGTGTTTATATAGACTTTGGAATGCCCAAAATAGCCCAAAATTGGCCTTTTCTGAATAGAATTAGACTTTGGCTCGACAGGGACACGGCCGTGTGCCACGCCCGTGTGAAAGTGCTCAGGCTGTGTGCTATTCTAACTTAGTTTAATGTCGACACGGCCATGGCACACGGCCGTGTGGCTTGCCCGTGTGTCATACACGGTCGTGTGGTTCACCCATGTGAAAATGCCTAGGCCTTGTGCAATTCTGAATTAGGCCCAGATTTGTCTGTTTTTGGCCCGTTTCATGCTCTTTTCGCTATCCTAAGCTCTCCTGAGTATAAAACATGAAATTAAGGATTAGGAGCATCAAATTCACTAAATCTTATGAAAAATCATCCAAAAATATGCCAAGCATGGGATAAAAATATGTATATATTATGGGTTATCAGCTAATGTATGACATTTAGCATAATATCATTCAACTTTTCATTCCCAAAATGACATTATACCAAGTATGCTTACATTCAAATATATATAGAGTCATGAATCAAAACTCAACATCATATATATATATATATATATGGCCGAAACATACTTCTCATATCTACTCACATTCTTCACTTATGTCTTACATATCTTATAATAGATATCAATAAGCTTACTTAACTTGTTTCAATTAAGTAATAAGCTAAGCTCATACCTGGTCATTTTAGCTCATTTAACGTATTCAATTTCCACATCAGCATAAAGTCTTTTAGGCATAAACTTATATTAATTCACCAGCATAAAGTCTGCTAGGCCTAAGCCTATATTTCACACCAGCACAAGACCTGCCAGACTCAAAGTCTGACTTTTATACACTGGCAATAAGCCTGATTAAGTTCACCAGCACAAGGCTTACTAGGCTCAAAGCTCGAATATCACTATTATAACATTGTCTCAGAAACAATTCATATATCGAAACTTTCAGATATTCCAAAACAGCATATTAAACTAAGTTACATCTAAAATTAACGATGTTTAATTGCTTAAAGACTTACCTCGGACGATGAAAAAGCCGGTACGGATTGGCTAATTGACAACTTTGTTTTTCCCTCAATCTAAATCTGATTTTCTCTTTTCTTGATCTAAATTAATATAAATTAAACTTATTAAATCAAATATTCAACCAAATTCATCCAAAAACACACAAATGGGCAAATTACACTTTTACCCTAATATTTCACATTTTTCATAATTTAATCCATATTGCATAAAACACAAAATATGAACAATCTCACAACAACATAGTTAGGCCGAATATTCCTTATACTCATACTACTCCATATATTTCATTTATTTCACATTTTAGTCCTTTAATTTATTATTTTTGCAATTTAGCCCTAATTACTCAAATTCATCAAAAATTCCAATATAAAACATGTTAATCTAAAACATATCTTTAATATTTCATCATCAAACATCACAAAACACAAATATTCATCAATGGAACAACTCAAAACTTTCATCAAAATCATAAATTCTAGCATGGGTCGGATAGTATTCGAAGCAACGATCTCAAAAATGTAAATATTATCAAAAACCTAAACCAAACTAACCTTGAATCAAGCTTGAGAAATGGTCGAATATCACCAAGCTTTAGTTTCTTTTCTTTCTTTTTATTTTCATTCAAAGCATGCATATATGAACATCATTTTCTTATTTATGTTATATTATAACATTTATATTATTTACCTAATTACATATTTAACCTTTTAAAACTAATAACAAAAACATATATAATAAGGATACATTCGACAATCACATAGTCTAAAGGTTTATTTGCAACATAAATACTTCAATTTATAAAACCATTAACAAATTGGTCTTTATAAAATAAACTATCAATTTTTTCAATTTACGCGATTAAATCTTTTTATTTAATTAAGCACACAAACGATCAAATTTTCATACGAAACTTTCACACATGTAAATTTACATATAATAAACATGGAAAATAATATTTAAATATTTTCTGACTTGGATTCATGGTCCTGAAACAACAGTTTCCAATTAGGGTCTAAATAAGGCTGTTACATTAGAGGTGTTACAATTGTTGTTTTGTTGAATGTTAGATGATGATTTTGGCATGTATAAGTTGATTTGGTTGATAGATTTTTGGTACTTTTAGTGTCTTATTAGAATGTTTTAATGTGGCTACGTTGTGATGCATGTTTGAATGGCCAAAATGGTATGTGATGAGTTGGTTTCAACATACCAAGATATTATATGTTTTGAGATGGTATTGAACTAGATGTGCATGATTGAAATGTTGTAAAGTATACATTTTTAGGTAAGTTTGAACGTTTGTATTTGAGGTGCCTTGTATGGCATATTTATGAATGATTTGCACTAACGAATTGGTCATTTCATGTTTTGGTTATGTTTCGATAGGTGATTTAATAGAAATTTCTTGGTAATTGTACTACTAATGGTGAAGCTATTACAGGAAAGCAACAAATTTGTTTAGTTAAGTCAGGTATCTAATTTAGCCTCAGTTAGGGAAGAATTTATTGTTTATAATAACATTTTATTCAGACGATCTTGAATTATGATTGTTTGAGTATTATAAAATCGAGATAAATATTTGAATTGGTGCACTAAACAATTTTGAGATTTTATAAAACATCTTGTATGAAGCTCATGGCATTGTTTATTTGGTTTGCATTAGGCAATGATGAAAGTGTATAATGGCTTGAGACAATGTTATTGGTATTCGGGATTGAAACATGAAATTTCAGAGTTTATTCTGAGATATCTGTTATGTTTATAAATAAAGATGTAGTATCAAGTAGCTAAGGTTAGGTAGGTAGTATCAAGTAGCTAAGGTTAGGTAGGAAAAACTTGATCTGAAGAGCTATTATCAGGTAAGAAATTTCGAGGACGAAATTTTCATAAGGGGGGGAGGGGGAGTTGTAATAGCCCGTTTATAAGTGGTGTCGGATAGTGGTTTTAGGGCCACAAATCCAACGAGTAAGTTCGTAAATTTTATTATTTAATATTTATGAGTCAAGTATTGTATTAAAATCAATTTTGAATGAGCAATTTATGCTATTTGAATTTATGCTATTCAAATAGTTTTAGAAAATGAGGTATTAGGACCTCGTTTCTATAAACTAAGCTGTAAATATTTTATTAAATATTTACGGAGTGCTATTAAGGTTGTATTAAAGTTTCGTTAAGAAATTTTAATGTTTAAATGGTTAATTTGGTAAAAATGACTAAATTATAAAAGGTGTAAAAGTTGAATTCTATAGTTAAAAAGGGTTAAATGATTATGGAAAGATAAACTAATGGACTTAGATGATAATTATACCAAATTATTTTATAGTGGATGGCTTTGATGAGTAAATGCATGAAATTTTGTTAGTTTTAAAGGAAAAATTAGTAATTTAAAAAGTTAGTAACATAAATTAAAAAGAAAACAAATGTGGTCATCTTTTTGCTTGAGTAAAATGAGTGACGAAAGTTTCATGGGAGAGGATTGAAGGTTGGATCGAACACATTTCTTGCATGCTTGGGATATTGAGGTTTGTTTTTAATAATTATTATATTTTTGAAATTGTTGCAAGTTAATCTAGCTAACTCGGGAATCAATTTGTTAAATTATCCATGTTTAGAATTTTACTATGGGTGGATTTGAAATGTTTTTGAAAGATTATGATAGAATCTTAAGCTTAGTTGTTAAATAGGACTATTTTTGTAAAGTAATTTTTTGTAATTTAATGTTCAAGATATCAATAACCTCCATTCTCTCATTTTCACTTTCACCTCCAAAGTTCAAATTAAATCTCAAAAAAAAAAAATCCACTATTAATCTACCAAAAAGAAAAAAAACCACAGTGAATCTATAAAAATCACAATTGCAGCGAGAAATTTTCAATTGAGCCCATTCATACTTGAATATTTATGTACTCTTAATTTATTTTCAATTTACTTGTGTAAAATGATGTATTATGTAACTTTATATTAATTGAAATATGCTATTTGAAAAATTTATTAAGAGTGTAACATAATTATTACTAATTTACATACCAAGAATATGATACAATTATCACTAAGAATACAGTTTACAATTATATCGGTACACTATTAATATTTATCAATTTCCACAAGATTAATATTTGCAAATAAGAAACTTAAGAAATTTGTTTATTTAAATTTAAAAAATATTCACTAATTATTTTCCATAATAGATGTTTTAATTCCTTGATAATAGTCCTTTATTTCAATAATTTCACCCAATAAAGACTAAAATATTATAAACAAATAAATACTTAACAATAAAACTATTATGCTCTTATTTGTCATTTTATAAATATTAACTTTTAACTATCGTTAAGTTTTACTGAACACTTTTAAATAAATAATTAATAAAATCATTTGATTAAACCAGCTACTGTAATCAATTATCAACTATTAGCTAATTGCCAAACAGAATCTATATCGAAAGATTTTTGTAGAGAGGATTATAACATATCGTGATCCAGCTAGTTGTTAACCGTGTCCGAGAACTATTCGTACAAGACGAGACCTGGTGGAGTTCCATTTAAAGCACCGGCGATGAAATTTGCAGTTTGATTACGCTCTCTTTAACTTTATATCTATAACTACTATTAAAAGATAATTTGTTTTAAAAAAAATACTAGTATAAAAGTTATCGCAGTTATTCATAATGCTTAATTTAAAATTTAAAGAGGCTGTTTGAAAGACATTTCAGCATCCACAAAACTTTTAATTTGAAGGGTAAAAATGGTAAAATGTTTCCTTCATATCCTTATTATATTATTTATAAATTGAAAACGTGATTATTTTAATATTTTTTATTATGAAGACTGTATAATATTTATTTATTATATTGTGTCTTGATTCACAATATATTTATACATAAATTGTTTTATAGTGATTTAATCTAGAAAGAAAATTAAGTAACTGTCGAGTTTTCATTTTTATTATAAATTTATATAACTTTTACATGTTAATAATTTATTATATATTTATTGACAGGTTTATGCATTTGTGAAGTGTTCATTTCATTGCATGACATTTTTAGTTATTTTAATTTTTGTTTTAATGTTTTAATTTATGCCATAATTTGCATAATTTTTAATTTACCGTTTTAGAAATTGAATGATGATATATAACATATATATTATTATTAGTATTATATTTAAAGATTTAGTCAAGGCTTCAATAATGCTAAACAAACTAATTAATAGTAGACAAAAACAACGATTAAAAAGTACCTTAATTATAATAAATTTCTTTTGAGGGCCGATTTCTTTTAGTAAAGATCTCAAAGTGTTGTTTATTTTGAGTAGACAAATTCTTCAATGGGTTGATGTTTTCTCTAAATCAAGTTGAGGTTTTGTCTTCTGATTTTGTCCAAAAACTGTATCAAAGGTGAGATTCACAGAGCGAGAGCACCTCATCAAATTAAGTCATGTGTGGCGTACAACCTCCTACTAGGGGCACATGAGCGTCGTGTGCATGGTTGGGCTTGAACCACTTGATCAAGTGGTAGTATATTAGATGCTATTTAAGGGTTCATACATTACCTTGTACTCGACGCTTCGATCCAACATGACATTTCTACTTTGTGAATTCCAATTTGGGAGACAAAAGCCCAACTCGACGCTAAGACAATACTGACCCATTGAGGGATCCATTATTCTGGACAAATGACACTTCAGATACTTATTCAAAATGTATCAATATCCCTCTACAACTTCATATATAACAAACTATCTTACGGAGAAATAGATTCATCATTACACTATTCAAATTTTCTCTTACAAACATCAATGAAATAACAGTGAAGACAAATTAAGGAAAGGAGCCAAAGAAGAGCCTACCCTTTTTGTTAAGATTTTGGATCAACTAGTAAACATGTATGTGAATACCAATTGCCATGATCAAGATGGTGAATAAGCTGAAATATATTATGGCATGAACCAAGATGGCTATCCCACTTGTGCACATGTTGCCAAACTCTATCACCCTTGTCCTCGTTGGCAATTGGAACATCATCCCTGGCGACAAGAGGATAAACAAGACCACTGCAACAACGATTGGTCCCCAATCTGCATTCGAAAGCAGACTCATTTCTCTTTCTTTGTCCAACTTCTCTTTCAATACCTTGTATTTTATGTAAGGCTTAGGGTTTTCTTGGTGGCGAAGAAGGGGATGATGTGCTGAACTTAGTCAAAGAAGATATATGGTATGCAAATGCTAGTGGGTTCGCTTTATGGAGAACGAAAGAAATTCCTTTGCTTCCATTAGCATTTAATAATTGTTTCATTTCAAGACTTCTTTCAGCCTCCTTTATTGCTTTATTAAAGATATTCATATGTGATATTAGAAATTATAAATAGAGATACAAATGCACGTGTAAAGTTGTGATCTTTGCTTTAAAATCTTATTTGCTAATTGTGACTGTAATATCTAAATGGATAGTTGCGTCACGTTTGGATAATAAAGTGCTAGAATCGTGGTGCGCTATGGTCAGTTTGAATTCAAAGATATTCTAAAATCTTCAATTAGATTCCACCTTCAAATTTTATAGAAGATTGAATGAGCGTAAAATTATTATATATATTTCTTTTAGTTGCGTGTTTGTTAATAAAATGGAAAAATTTTAAAAATATATATTTTTCATTGATTAATAGAGTTAAAAATAAGAAAAAATTTAAAATAAAATGCATGTATAATTTTGTACTAATTTAAATTTTTTCATTTTATCTCCTCTTATTATTAAAATTTGTCACGATTTGTTTTATGCATTAGGATGAAAAATAGTCATTACTTTTTACATTCTTCCACTTTTTCACTCATCCAAGTAGGCTTTAAGTTTTATTGAAAAACATTCTTATTGAAATTGCTAAAATATTATTTTACCTAAAATTCTCGAAATTTTTCGATTTGTCTTAAGATATAAATTTGGAAAAGTTTGCTCTCGGTATAAGATCAAGATTTTTTATATATTTTTAATTTGCAAGAAATGGGATGTCCTTAGAGTGATAAATTAATTTAACATTTTATTTTTAGAGCTTTGAACTTAATCGGGTAACACTTTGAAGTAAGGGTAAAACATTAATTGTTCCTATCATGGGTATTTATGAAAATTGGCATACATTAATTCTTAATTATTAAAGTTTTGTAAGGGAGAGTGGTGATAAGATGAGATTTAAGCCATTCGATTCATTATTTAAAGTGGGCCATCTTAAAACTTGATTTTTTTTTTCACTTTTCCTTAGCATTTTAGAAATCACCAAAATAAGATAAAAAGGGTTCACCCCTTCACTTTTTGCCACATCTTGTTTCCTTTAAGTCTAGAATTTAGAAATAATTAGGGGTTAAATTGAAAGATACTATAAGTTTGAGGCTTCTATTGGAAAATAAGTAAAGTTTGATAGCTAATTTGGACATAGTTGAGTTCCAATTGTGATTCTATTGGATGAGAACCAATTGGTTCGATAGTGGGAGATAAAATGATTACCAATGAATGGTTTTTATAGGGTTGATAGCCATGCATGGAGGGCTATAAATAGCTGAGAAATGAACCCCCAAGGTGAGTTTTTCTCAGTTCTGCTTAAATTTTCTTTTATTCTTCATCTTCTTCGTTGCTCCAAAGAAGAGATAATTACGGTAAGCTTTGCATGAAGTGATGATTATGGGATCTGAGTTGCAAAAGTACAGAATCTTGTGAGTTGGTAAGGTTGTAAGTCCTTCAATGTTCGTAAATTTAAGAAATAAAGTTAATAATTTTCAGAACCGTTGAAGGGTTTTGCATGTTTTTGGAAAATGAGTTTTTAAGTTGGAATGTTATGTTTAATTTATGACTTTGGTTGTCATGCTTAGCTTCCAAGATAATGGAAGCTCTGGTGTTCTGAAAAGCTAAGCTGATGAGTCAAAGAAGTATCAGGTGAATTTTTATACTCCATTCCTGGGATGCTGTATGTCTGACATGAATCTATGATTGAGTTCTGTAATGATGCATGGCCTCTACTGATTGTGAATGCTAAGCATGTATAATAATTCATAGGTATGTGAGTATCCCCATATTAATTTAGATATCCATGAAAGAATTATGATTTCACATCTAAAAGATAGCGTACTCTACGATAGTATGTTATTGAAATGCATGTATTGCATGTTTATAAAGGTGGAGCAAAAAGAGAGAAATATTAATGGGTTAGATGAAGTTATGATCGGGGAAATGAAATTTTCGTTAGAATTTGCAATCCGATGTTGCAAGGTACAAAGTGTGATGTACGAAGCTCTGGGCCTTCTAGAGGGCACACTATGGTGTTCAAGCATCAATGTTAGAAATGGATAAATGGAGGAATAGGTAGATAGATAGGGAAATGGAATTTTCGTTAGATTTCGTAATCCAATGTTATTAGATACAATCAGTGATGTGTGAAGCTTCATGCATTGTAGAGGGGACATTTTAGTGTTTGATCATCAATGATAAATGTGAGACAGAATGATATGAATGGCTCACTAGAGTGACACTATGATGAAGATTTAAAGGTTCCATAGAGCAACACCTTAATGGCAATCTGCAGGCTCTATATGGCAACACAGCAGCAATGATAAGGTTCTATGGGAAACTCCTCAAAGAGGTTTAAGGTGTAAAACCATAACTCAGCTATGACAACCAATAGAGTCTGTGAAAACACTAAACATGGGATATATCATGTAAGACCATAGCTCAACTATGACAACTAGTATAGTCTATCAGGATAGTAAACACGGGATAATCCGTTAGGACAATAAACACCAAAAAGTCAGCCAAGATATTAAACATGGGTATGATATGTAAGACCATAACTCGACCATGGTAATAAATGGAGTCTATTAGGACAATAAACACAGGGTAGTCTGCCAGGACGATAAGCATGAATAGTCTGCTAGGACAATAAAAATAGGGTAGTTTGCCAGGACGTTAAACATGGATAGTCTGCTAGGACAATAAAAATGGGGTTGTCCACCAAGATGGTAATTAAAGGAGCAATCATGCAAGGAAAAATTTCAAAGTGTTGATAAGCGATAGCTAGCTATC
This sequence comes from Gossypium arboreum, assembly GCF_025698485.1. Taxonomy (NCBI): domain Eukaryota; kingdom Viridiplantae; phylum Streptophyta; class Magnoliopsida; order Malvales; family Malvaceae; genus Gossypium; species Gossypium arboreum. The sequence goes on along the minus strand of NC_069078.1, from coordinate 20,571,850 downwards.
AAGTTTGAGGAATCCGCTGAAAAAGGAAAAACTATTAGAAATGGAAAAAGCCTACCAAAACGGTAAGTAAGAAAGTTGGTAGGAGGAACTCGGTAGGGCATATAGTGGTAACATAGCTAGAATAAGCTATATGAATGCCATGCTGATAATGTCTTGTATATAGGAAAAAAAGAGAGGAATTATTTGTGGGTCACAGGTAAGGTTCCATCATTAAGAATCACTAGAAAGTACTCAAGGAAACTCAATATGTTAAAAGCAGGTCTTAGAAGAGTAACGAGAGATGTACTCCCAACATAAGGCTTCGATAAAATTGTAGTTTTTGCGAGGAGACACAAATGTATATATTGCAAATAGTATAATCAGTAAAAGGGGTTAGTGTTAACCTAAGGATAAAACGAGGTGTTAATAGGGATAATCTAATTGACAAATATGTTTGTCAAGATTATTCCTCTTTGAGGGGAATCTATTGCGAGTATAACTACCATTGTGACAGCCTTAAAACGACCCTAGTCGGAATGTGGTTTCGGGACCACAAAACCAAGGCATAAAAATAATTTAATATTTATTTTATTTCCTATAATGTGTGTTAACTCATGTGTGACATTTTTGATGTTTTGATTTAGAGTTATAAATGTGAATTTCACTAGAAAGGACCTAGTAGTAAACTTTGAAAGTATGATGGGGAAATGTGTGATGACTAATTAAAGCATGCATGCAAAACAATGGACTTGCATGTCAAATTTCCCCCCCCCCCCAATAGCTAGTGGCCGGCCATGACAAGGAATTATGGGCAAAATCATGTCATGAAACATGTTTGGTAAGTGGGTTATGTTGGAATGAATAAAATAAGGAGTATGGAATAAAAAAAATGTGTGTGTGAAGGCTTCTCTCCTCCCCATTGCCGTGTAGGTAGGAAAGAAAACAAAAAATTTTGTTCATCCATTTCACTCTCTTTTGGCTGAAAATACTAAGGATAAGGAAGGAGTTTTGCTTCATGCTTGGTTTGGAAGAGGATTAGGAAGGGTTTGGCTATACTTGCATCAAGATTAAAGTATGTTTGATGTTGTGCCATGAGATTCATGCATGTTTTGGTTGCTAACTTGATGTTCTTATTAGCCCATGGTTCAAATCTTTGTTATATCATGGGGATGGTATTTGGCCAAGGTGGATTTTGAGTTAATGCCATTGCATGTTAAATATGAAGCTTGATGATGATACATGTGATGGTGGATTGAGGACTCTTAGATTTTCTTTAAGCATTTTGAATGAGATACTAAGTTCTTTGTGTAATCATGACCAAAATTATGGTGTCGTGATGTATTCGGCCATGGTACATCCATAAGTGTGATTTATGCTCATTGCATGAAAAGTAAGATTTGTGTTTCGAAATCATGTTCATGTTTAGTTACAATCAACTTGAGATTCGGCTCTAGCATATATATATATATGTATATATGTTTGAGCATGATGTATTGGTATGACATATATATACTATCTCAAGGTATATACTTACTTATGATGATGTTTCGGTTATGAAGGAAATGATAGATGTGTATTGAGTTACAATATGGAATGCATTAGTTAGTAAAATGTATGCTGTTTTTGTGTGGTAATAAGTGTATAATTGGCCTCAACATGGACATGCATATTCGCCACATGAGGGAAATTGGTGTGCATGCATTCGGTTAGAGGCAAGCATATTGATGCCTATTCTTGGCTTAGAAAATTCGCTAAGAGGAATATTAACTAATGTGTTGAGTTCGATTCATGATTCGTACATATGCGACTTTGATGCCTAATGAGTATATATATTGGCTAAGTACCTTGAATTCCTCTTCGATGCTCAAATGATTAAATCAATTTATTTGTCAAATTAAGCTCAAGAGCAAAGGGAGCTAAATCCGATAAAGGGAAGGAAAAAATAGTCGAGTAGTCGTCGAAATCGCCGACAACATCCAAGGTAAGTACTTGAGTAATAGAGCTTAAATTCGAATTGATTAGATCATGTTTAAAGCAAATTAAAATCATGCTCTTTGTGTGTGGCTATTGAGCGAAATTTCAAGTGTGAATAGTGCCTTGTGTTTGAGTTTTGCTAATGAAAATGAAATACTGAATGTGTCATAATTTATTTATAATTGTGCTCGGTTATTGAATGATGTCCGGGCTAAGTCCCGAAGGCTTTGTACTAAGTGACTATATCCGGACTAGGATCCAAGGCATTCGTGCGAGTTAATAAATCGGGCTAAGCCCAAGGCATTTGTGCAAGTTACTAAACCGGGTTAAGTCCGAAGGCATTTGTGCGAAGTCACTATAACCAAGCTTCATTCCCAAGGCATTTGAGCGAGTTGTTATATCCGGTTAAATTTCAAGGTACGTGATTCGAGAATGAGCGATCTTGCTAAAAATTTTCAGTTAATACGCTTGAAAAATTCCAGCAATGAGGTATGTTCGTATGTGCTTGAATTAGTTGATTCCTTGAATAATATTCGCTCGATCGAGTAATGGGTTTCCAGTATTTGGCTAAGATGATCCCTTATGTATGAACATAGGGGTTGGAATGTGAAATGAGTATGATATTGAGAATTTGTGCATACGAAATTATCCGTTAGCTTTATGAATGCTATGCTTTTGTTGTGCTGGAATCTCTTGCTCAAACTTACTAAGCATAAATTGCTTACTCCGTCTTCTCTGTTTCTCTGTTTTATAGATTTTGCTCGTTAGCTATCGGATTTGGGATCATCGAAGTCGAAGTCATCCACACTATCAAAGCCCCCATTTTGGTACAATTTTGGTTGAACTTTGAAATGGCATGTATAGGACTACCCTTTTGTTGAAGGTCATGTACCTTTCGGTTTTGTGTAAACTTGGATGGCCATGCGAAAATGGCTTATATATCGTTTTAGCCTAGTACCATAATCGTTTGTTTGCTGATCATTATGAGGTATGGAATTGTTTTGAAACGATTAGCCATTGGGATGGTTAATCATGATCACACTTTGTGCTATGTATGCAAAAGGGGCCAATTGAATCATGGAAATCATGAAATAGGTAAAGCCTACCTTAAAGGCAGATGCTGACAGCAGCAGTGATGTGGATGTGAAAAATCACTAAAAAATAGTAGGAATGGTATTAAATAGTTAATAAATTATGTAAATGAACTTTGATGAATCTACTTTCATGTGGAAGAAACGAAACGGTCATATGAGTTATATGTTAAGAGATATTAAAGTTCTCGTGAAACAGGGCCAGAACGGTTTCTGGATCCCCTGTTCCGACTTTGGAAATTCATTGTAAATTAACCAAAGATAATTACGAGTCATACCATATATTTATAGATTCCTCTCTGAGTCTAGTTTCTATAGAAACAAACGGTATCAGTATTAAAGCCCTGTACAAGGAGATATTCAATTCGTAACGCACGAAGGTCAGTGTAGTCGGACCCTGGGATAGGGGAGACTGTAACTAATAAACTGTACTAATTGGCTCGACCAAAAATTCTAGAAAAAAACTCTGTAGATGGACATATGAGTCTAGTTTCAGGGAAAAATTACGAAACAAATTTTCGAGCTTTGAAACTCAAGATATGATTTTTAAGGCGACAGTGACGTAGTGACCAGCTAGTCTGGAAATTTCTAAATGGACTGTGAAAATAGTTAAGTCTGTGTGCACCTTGTGTCCGATTCCGGTAACGGACTCGGGTACGGGGTGTTACAGCCATAGAATTAGTTTTGTAGAGAACCATCATGCAAGAGAAAACATAAACTCACAAGGTCACACAGATAATAGTCTGTCGAAGGCTAAAGGTCAAAACGGTCCACTGTAAATAGACATGTTACACCTTAAAAGCAAGGTATTGCAGATAGGGTGAATTACAAGGAAGTAATGCAACCCCTCCAACACGAATGTAGGGTGAAATTAGATTTATTTCGATTGAGTGACATGAACCTTGATTAGTCATCATGACTAAGGGGAGGTCAGCAAGTCCTACGAGATTATAGTAAGAAAAAAGAGCCTACCAAGGACTAGTTAGATTTCAAATAAACAAAGGGACACCGAGGCCGAGAGTTTGAAAGGGCAATCTTATAAATATATGGCGAAAGAAAGAACGTAGGCGAATAAAAGATGGGGTCCGTAATTATTTTGAGACATTTGACGAGTGGAAACACAAAAATATACACACCTTTTCATGTCCTTTTTAACTCAAATTCATACAGTTTCGGTAAAATTATTGTCGAAAAATATATAAATATTATAAAATAATTATTTTGTACTTAAATAATTAACATAATGAATTTTAATTAATTTTATAATAATTCTTGATTAATTTTGATTACTTTCGACATATTTGCACAAAGGATGAAAATTGGCTCGGCAAACACTGCCAGAAGTTCAAAACCGAGAAGTAATTTGAAGTATCAAGGCAAATTAATTTTCAGCCTAAGTTAGTCAAATTATGTGTATTAATTCATTATATAATTAATTTTATTTTATATCCAATTTAATTTGGATTAAATAAATTATTATTAATTAATTATGAAAAAGTGGTCCAGTCGAGTCGAACCGAGTGAACCAAACTGAGCAAGAAGTGGACAGCCCAAAAATGTCCATATGCTGACCCAAATTAGCTTATTGGCTAATTATTTAGCTTGGAAAAAGGCCCTTGAATACTTGTTCAAGTTCAAGTTGCAAACAAACCCTTTCAAAATTGGTGGCTTTATAGATTTGCCCCAAGTCTAAATTAGCAAAATTGAAACTATCAACCTTGCCACATGTGTGGCTGGCCAAGGGAGGACTCTTTGGCTGATAATTTTAGCTATTTTAGCAGCCCTCTTCAGCTATAAAAACCCCCTTAGGCTGGTTATTTGAAAAACATCTCAAGCATTCACCTCTTTTCTCTCTTCTCTCCACATTCTCTCTTCTTTTCCATTCCAAATTCCCTTGCTCTCTTGCCGATTTCTCCTCTTGAAAAAGGGGCATTCATCAGCCATTTGGAGCAGCAATTAAGTGTTCATAGCAGCCTTGGTCGACGAGGACAACGGAGAAGGAAGAACGGAGCAAACTAGTCAAGCCACAGAAAAACACCGGATTTGATTCTTGTTCCCTATCTCTTTAATTTTTGTTGTTTTTATGATGAACATATCTATGAATATTTTTTTTTTGGAATGTTTAATTTAATCAATTTAGCTTGAATTTAATTCATGTTAGGTTGATTGCATTTCGTTTTCTAAAATTGTGTTTATGTTGTTAGAAGTCCCGGTAAGATACTTGATTAAGTAAAATCATGACTAAGTTATTCCTGCATTACAATTGTGAGGTAGCTAATGAATTAATTATTTAAATGGATTGAAATTGTAATTAATAGACATAGTACTTAATCAGTGCATGTTTAATCATCTAAAGTAGCCGAGGGTTAAATTAGCAACGGTAACTGATGATACATTTGCCTTGCATAACTTGCAAGATTATTGTGATTAAACTGTTTCAAGGTAGGGACACCTTGTTACCTCACGTAGTCTTTTATGTGCTTATTAGATTTAATTAGTCATTTGAATTGACATAGGGATATGTACAAGAGATCATTTCGATTTAATAAGTATGTATGTGCACTAACATTTTTTCCTATTAAGATTTGTTTAATCGGTTGAATTGACATAGGGATATAGTCAAGAGATGAATGGATTTTGGTAGGTGAGTATGTTCATAAGTTAGCAAATTACTGAGTTGCCGTGAATTTATTACATTATAAACATGAGTTTAATAATTCTAAGTTAAGAAATGTAATTAATCTAACACAATTATGTCATCTTGATTAAAATCATATTTTGAAATCGTGCATTTGAGATTTATTTATTTAGTTTACTTAGTTTAGTTTAAAATCTTAGTTTTTAACCACCCTCTTCAAACAAAATATTTTTCTTCACCAAAGTGTTTTAAATAGCATTTATAAATAATTCTTTTCATAGTCCCTGTGGGTACGATAACTCGACATTTACTTGTTACTTTATTACTTGTTGCGATTGTGTACACTTGCACATTTCCATCGTTCCAAGTTTTAGGCGCTGCTACCGGGGACTGTTTTAAAAAGTCATTATTTGTGAATTTGTTAGTTTTGCATTTTGGTTTATTTTTCTGTTCAATTTTAACTTAATTAATCTTCCTGTGATTATTTCAGGTGTTTATGAGTATTGACTGAATTATCGATTTACTCCATGCAGATCCTGAGATAGAAAGAACTTTTCGACAGCGAAGAAGACAACCGAATCAGAGAAAGACCGAAGAGATGAAACTTGAAAATTTGAATCAAGGAAACAAAGCAAACCCTGCTCAAAATCCTATCCTTATTGCTGATGATAGGGATAGAGCTTTAAGACAGTATGCCATGCCAGTGTTTCATGATCTTAATCCGAGTATTAGGAGACCTGAAATTGAGGCACAATAATTCAAGCTGAAGCCAGTGATGTTCCAAATGCTTCAGACTGTGGGCCAATTCAGTAGGATGCCTACCGAAGATCCTCATCTCTACTTAAGATTGTTTATGGAGGTGAGTCACTTATTCAAGCTAGTCGGAGTACCTAAAGATGCATTACGATTGAAGCTATTCCCATATTCACTAAGGGACAGAGCTCAAGCCTGGTTGAACTTGTAACAGCTTGATTTTGGGCCAAGTCAGAACAATGGTTCTGGGACCACAAATTTGACGCAGAAAATTTTAGTTTTCTTATAATGTTATGGTCTACAGTTTTACGGAATAATTCTGTGAAATTTTCGTTCGTAAATTTTGATGTTTGAGCACTCAATTTAGCAAAAAGGACTAAATTGTAAGAAGTTTAAAACTTGAGTTCTACATGCTAGAGGTGTCTAATTGCTATGAAATTTTAAATTAGAGGTCCTTAGATGGTACTTAGACCATTTGTTAAGTTAGTGGAAAAAAAATAGACATGAAGTAAGAGAATTTTAATGTTTTAAGAAAAGGGCATTTTGGTTATTTAATAATTAAATTAATTAAAGAGCTAAAATCAAGCCAAAATCTTTTCCATCTTCTCCTACTTGTGCCGAAATTTAGAAGGAAGACATAGCTAGGGTTTTTCCAACTTTCTAGCTCAATTGTAAGTCCGTTCTTGTTCTGTTTTTAATGCTCTTTACATTTTTTACGTCGTTATCACTCGATCTTCCTATTTCTACCACTAATTTGAGAAATGATTTAGGTCTAGGGTTTGACCCCTATTAGACATGTCTGTATTTTGATGTTTAATGGTAGTTTATGCAAGTTTGATGTTTGAAAAATGACTTTTGCTAAGTGGTTTTTGGTAAAAATGTCCCAAAGGACCTATTTATAAAAATTATAAAATAAGTAGTAACAATGTGATTTAATGAAAAATATGGGCTGGTATGAGCACAATAAAGATTCGGCTAGGCTTAGGTAATGAAGAAATTTGATAAAAATCATTTAATGAGCTTAGGGACTAAATTTGTAAAAGTGTCAAAGTTTAGGGGGCAAAAATATAATTTTGCCAAAATGTAATTTTTGGGCTGAATTGAATAATGTGAATATTAAATGAGTTAAATTTTCTATTATAGGTCAAGAGAAACGAGGTTCAGACCTAGATCGGGGGAAAAACAAAATGTTCGACGATTAGGTTTCGTTTCTACTATTTTGCACCGAGGTAAGTTCCTATGTAAATAACGCATTGTTTTAATTATGTTTTAAATGCTTTATTATTGTATAAATTGTGATTGACCCTTAGGCGTATTCGACAAAGTTCCGACAAGCGTGAAATCTTGGATGAACCTTAGGAATAGATAGGATAAAAATGTCATGACATTAGGGTTGTTGAGATTACTTGTAAGACCATATCTAGGATATGGCATCGATATGAGACTTCTTGTAAGACCATAGCTGGGCTATTGTCATCGACACTAGATTACATGTAAGACCATATCTAGGATATGGCATTGGTATGGTAATATGTGTACGAGATTCCCGAGTATCCTTTAGTATTCCAAGTGGTTCAACGGGTAATTTAATGAGTATGTCAAAGGTGAATTGCATGCAAATCCAATTCGAGATGACTCAGGTATGAACGTACAACTCATATGTAATGAGCTCGATATGTGATGAACCCTTGGTAAGGTTATGATTGAGTAAGTTATGATTATAAGACCCTAGTAATATTTATGCCATTTATTGTCATGTTAATTGTATGTTAAATATTTGGATATGATGCTTATTATTTGCATGGAACTTATTAAGCTATATAGCTTACTCCCCTTTCTTTTCCCTTGCCTTTTAGTGTCACCAAGCTAGCTCGGGGATCGGAGACTATCAGAGATCCACTCATGCTATCAACTTATTATTTTGGGTACTAATGAATACACTATTTTGAGTTATGGCATGTATAGGGGACCTGGTTATTTTGTTATGTGTCATAATTAAATTGGCCTAATGTGTTATCCTATATTGGTTGGTAATTCATCTTGTAAATAGACTTTTGAAATTGGCTAATATTGGTATAAGTATATACATATGATGATGCTTTTCATGGATGTGGAAATTTGCATGAATTGAATTGATATGTATGTAAAGTTTGTGTATGATAAATGTGAGTATGTGAATGAGGTATTAATGTCTTGGCTGTGGCTGATTTGGTTGTATGTAAATGTTTAGATTGGTGCTATGTTATGTTGTGTAGGTGTGTACAACAAAGGGTGGCAAAATGGCTTGGTAAATAGCCTTATTTTTGTCCACACGGGTAGGCACATGGGCTTGTGTCTAGGCCGTGTGTGACACATAGCTTGCCCCACAGGCATGTGTTTAGGCCATATGTCCCCTGCACCCTAATTTTACAAAATCGAATGTTAGAATTGAGCACACGGGCAGAGACACGGGCGTGTGAAGTCTGCACTATTCTATTAAAAATCATAATTTTTAAATCAACCACATGGCCTAACTCACGAGTGTAACAGCCTGGTTTAGACCCTATTCGGAACAGTAGTTTTGGGACTACAAATCTGAGTCAGAAAAATATTTTAAAATTATTTTTGGTGTTTATAGTATGTGAATTGATATGTGCAATTTTCGTGTGAAAATTTTATCGTTTGTGTGCTCGATTTAATAAAAAGGACTTAATCGCGGTAAAATGTAGAATTGGCTTTCTATTTGTTAAAGTACTTATTTGCTATGGTTTATTAATTGTAAAGTCCTTAAAATGAAATTAGGTCACTATTAAGGTTAGTGGACGGTAATGGACTTAATATTTGTGATTGTATATTGTTTTAACCAAGGTTAATTTTTTAAGTTAGAAATATAAGTTAATAAAATTAAAACAAAAGAAATGAAAGCCATTATTCATCATCTTCTCATCGAAAATTAAAAAAGAGAATAGGGTTCTTGAGCTTTGAATATTTGGCACTCTTGAAACTTGATTTGGGAATGTTCTTTGCTCGGTTTTTGATAATTTTTACATTTTTTAGATCATTACTTTGAATACTAGCTAGCCCATGCTTGAATTTTTGAATTTGATGATGATTTTGTATTTTTCCATTGTTGAAAGCTTGATGATTTTTGTGTTTGATGATGAAAAATGAATAAGTATTAATAGATTTTCAAGTTTAATTAAGCAATTTTTAGTAAAAATGCCTATTTGGGATTAAATTGTGAATTTTGTAAATTGAGTGGTCAAAATGTGAAATAAATGAAAGAAATGTGCTGCTAGGGACCTTGGTGAAATTCGGCCAAGCTTGGGTGTGGTGAAATTTTGAATATTTTGTGTTTTGTGAAATAAGGACTAAATTATGAAAAATGTGAAATGTCAGGGGCAAAAGTGTAAATTCCCCATTTTTGTTTTTTGGACTAAATTGAATGAATATGTTAATAACCAAGTTAAATTTGTATTAACTTAGATCAAGAAAAGAGGAAATCAGAATTGGATCGGGAGAAATCTAAAGTTGTCGAATAATCATCCCAATTCTTTCGTCGTTGTCCAAGGTAAGTTCATAAGTAAATAAATATCGTTAAATTCAATTGTATATATTTTATTTGTGCCGAATTAAATTATTACTTGTATATATATGTTCAAGTTGAATTTGTGTAAGTATGGGAGAAGTATTTACAAGCCTGAATTGATCGAGTTACGATGTCCAAAATCCACGTACGAACCTCAAGAATAGTTAGGATACATATGTCATGACATAGGATTCCGATATGTGTTTACGTGTAAGATTGCATCTGGGACGTTGGCATCGATCTGTGATTTATGTGTAAGACCATGTTTGGCACATTGGTATCGTATTTGATTTCATGTAGGATCACGTCTGGGACGTTGGCATTGTACGAGCTTTTCGACTATCCAGATATCCTTATTAATTTCGAATGGTTCGACGGGCAATATTGAGTAATGATCGAATGTGAAAACGAGCTAAGAGGTCAGGTATGTGCTAAGTTAAATGATTGGGAAAATAAGGTAAGTGTGTACTTGTGATTTTTATATAAAATATGCATTATAAAAGTGAGAATTATTTGTGTTTATGAGTATATGTACATTCGGCCATTGATATTATAATGTTAATGTTTATGAGATAATGATTGAGTTTGTAAGCATAATACATGTACATTTGGTTAAAATTTGTTTGTTTTGGTCTAGTTTAATTGAATTATATGTGTCATTAAAATAAATTATTTGCTTATGACTTACTAAGCTATTTAAGCTTACTGTGTGAGTGTTTGTTTATTGTTTTATAGATTTTTGAAAGCTAGTTACGAGCTCGGGGATCGTCAGAGAAATCCATCACACTATCGATCGCTATTTTGGTCTTTTATAAGTTTGAAACTTTGAGCTTATGGCATGTATAGGATTGTTATATTATGTTTGATTTTGAGTTTTATATATTAGGCCATGTGAAAATGGCTTAATCATTATGCTTAAGTTTGGTTATATTTGTTCATGGTTAATATGTTTGATGTGTTTGGTTTTGGCGTTTCAGTAATGAGTAATGCAAGGCATGATGCTTGTTAGGCCATGAAATTATCTTAATTTAGAAGGTGTGTTTTTCTTTGATGTGTTTGGTGTGATGTTTGTACTTATAATTCAGCTTGGTAATGAGATAACAGATGGATGTATGTTCGGTATATGGTATGTATTAAATTGGTTAAGTAATGTATATGTCATTATTGGTAGTTGGCTATTAGGTTCAGTTAGTGAAGGTAAGGAATGAATAGACTGTTTTAGTTAAGTATTTTGGTATAATTCAAATGGTAATTGAAGATTATGATTTAGGTATGTTTTGGTTAGCTTATAATGAAATATTTAAAAGTGTGAAATATGATGTTTATATTCGGCTAATGATAGGAAAATTATGTATAAATAAATATATGATATGTTTTGTTTGTGATTCGATTTTTACGTCAATTTGATTAATTTAAAGTTTGATTATAATTATGAGTAAAGTACTAAATTAATTAGTACTAATATGGTCCCATAGAATCGGTTATTTATTAATGAAATGATAAATGGTGCACATTCATATTCGGCTAAAGATAAGTAATTGAATATATTTATAAATGATGCATATGACATGTTTGCATATGATTCGGTCTGTAATGACAAGGAAAATTATTTGTGTCATGAATGATTGATTGATTATTTGAACTATTATAATGTACGTGTATAGGTATATATTTAGCTATGGAATAAGATGATTTGGTTTGATTACATGAATGATATTTACTATAAGAGTTTTAATGCCATAATATTTAGACAATAAGTTCTGCTAATCGAACTATAATTTACTTGTAAAGTGGTGTGTTTAATTTGGGAGTTTGAATATGGTTCAATTGATAAGTACATATTTGAAAAAAAAAATTGTAATAAGAAAATGGGTATATTTGTTCATATTGACTATTGCAAATGCTGCAAATGTGAGTGGATATTAAATTGTGTAATGTGGTTCATTTGGTTTTAAAATGTGCATGTGTATTGATTTAGAAGTGGTATGTTTGATATTTAGCTATTGAGTACATGATTAATTATAAGTAAGTATTAAATGATAAATTTACAATTGTATTAAAGTTTCGAAATTTCTGGCTGAAATAAGTGTTTTAATGTGGATGAATTACAAAGTATGGAATGTAATGAATGTTTGTTTAAGTTGTACTATGACAGGTAATGCCTTTAACCCTACTCTAGCAATGGAAACGGGATAGGGGTGCTACAATGGGTATGTGACTTAGCCATGTGTCTTCAATTTGTTCTTGGGTGATAAATAGAGAGTGTGTGACCACACGGCCTGCCCACATGGGCGTGTCCCAAGCCATAAGGGCATGTGACCCTTGGTTAGTGGAAAACTTTTCTAAGTGTTGTACAATTTTCTAAAGTATCCGATTAAGTCTCGAATCGCTTTCAATGTATGTTTTGGGCCTTGTAGGCTCGCATTAGGGACCTTATGATTGAATGCAAAAAGTTTTAAAATTGGACAAAATTTATGGCTCGAAAATGTATGGTTGCTTGTGTTTAAGTTCGGTAATGTCTCGTACCTTGATCCGGTGTTGAATACGGGTAAGGGGTGTTACCTTGAGTGGTATCAGAGCTACAGTTTAATCAATTCTCGGACGAACGTAGAGTGTGTAAAAGTCTAGCTATACATGCCATAATTGAACTGTGATAGTGTGATGACTCCTGACAATTTTAAATTGTGTTTTCATATAGTAAATGAATCCTGATCGAGCTCAGGCTGATGATGTTGAAAGTAATGCAGTGGCTTCCGCTCATAGGCCAACACCGTCTGATAGTAGACCTCCTATGATTAGTTAGGGAGAAAGGGATAGAGAAACCTTTCTCCACATGATGAATGAGTGGTTTATGGAGTTTGTTCGAACAAATTCGAATGCCCAACCTCCTCCTCCCTCACCTATTCCTTGACTGGTTCCCGTAGCTCCACAAGATATGGAATTTGTAAGAATGAACAAACCCTCGGTTGGTAAGGTCTAGAAGCATGGGACTGAAGATTTTAGAGCTAATGTAGATGATCTCGAAAAAGCCGAGTTTTGGCTCGAAAACTCTATTAGGGTATTTGATGAGTTGTCTTGTACACCAGTTAAGTGTTTAATGTGTGCCATCTCACTTTTAAGAGATTCTGCATATTACTGGTGGAATACACTAGTACCGGTAGTACCGAGAGAGAGGATTACCTGCAAATTCTTTCAAGAGGATTTCCGAAAGAAATATATTAGTCAGCGGTTCATTGATCAGAAGCGTAAGGAATTTTTTGAGCTGAAACAGGGTATAATGCCAGTGAAAGAGTACGAGCGAAAATTTTTCAGACTTAGTAAATATGTTCGGGAGTGTGTTTCCACTGAGGCTATCATGTGCAAGAGATTTAAGGATGAATTGAATGAGGATATTCGTGTGTTAGTTGGGATCTTAGAGATGAAAGAGTTTGCGGTGTTAGTCGAGCAAGCTCGTAAGGCCAATGAGTTGAATAAAGAGAAGAGGAAAGCTAATTGTGAAGCTAGAGATTCAAGGAAAAGACCAATGAGTAAGTCATTTCCATCTCAGCCAATGAAATCTAAAGAAATGTATTCCCGTTCAAATGTATCAGCTGGGTATTCTCACAGAGACCCCGGGAAACAATACTCGAGTTTTAAATCTCAAGCTACTTCAATGGCAATGTAGGTAATGTAAGGTCTAACAGACTTGAATGTTAACATTATGGAAGAAGACATCCCAGTGAGTGTAGGATGAATGACCGGTCTTGTTTCAAGTGTGGTTCTCAGGAGCATTTTATTCGAGATTGCCCAGAAATCGCTGAGAAAGAAAAATTTCAGAGCACAAGGCTGAGTAATACTACCAATAGAGGTAGGCCACTAAGAAATACCAGAAATGGAACTATTAGTAAAGGTGTGATGAAAGATTCAGCTGTGAGATCCAAAGCTCGAGCACCTGCTAGAGCCTATGCCATTCGTGCTCACGAAGAAACGACATCTCCCGACGTTATCACTGGTACTTTTTCTCTCTATAATAATAATGTAATTGCATTGATTGATCCTGGATTGACCCACTCTTATGTTTGTGTGAAATTGGTAACTAGTAAGAGCTTGCCTGTTGAGTTTACTGAGTATGTGATTAAAGTGCCAAACCCATTAGGCAAACATGTATTAGTTGATCGAGTTTACAAGAATTGTCCCTTGATGATTCGTGGTCATTGTTTTCTGGCTGATTTAATTTTGTTGTCATTTAATGAATTTGATGTTATTTTGGGTAAGGATTGGTTGACGCTGCATGATGCCATAGTGAACTATAAAATAAAGATGATTAAACTGAAATGTGAAAATGGTGAAACTCTTCGGATTGATTCAGATGAGTCGGGTGAGTTACCTGTTGTGATTTCTTTGATGTCTGCCCAAAAATATGTAGGAAAAGTTGTGAAGCTTATCTTGCTTATGTGTTGAATACAAAGATTTCTGAATTGAAAATTGAGTTAGTGATGATAGTTTGTGAATATCTAGATGTGTTTCCAGAAGAGTGTCCTAGGTTACCTCCGATTAGAGAAGTTGAGTTTGGTATTGATTTAGTACCAGGGACTTCACCGATATCCATTGCTTTGTATAGAATGGTTTCCACTAAATTGAAAGAATTAAAAGCTCAGTTGCAAGAATTGACAGATAAGGGTTTTGCGAGACCAAGTTTTTCTCCCTGGGGTGCTCCAGTGTTATTTGTAAAGAAAAAAGACGGATCTATGAGACTTTGCATCAATTACCAACAACTTAACAAGGTGACTATAAAGAACAAGTATCCTTTGCCAAGGATTGATGACTTGTTTGATTAGTTAAAAGGAGCAACAGTATTCTCGAAGATTCATTTGAGATCTAGCTACTATCAGTTGAGAGTTAAAAAGTCGGATGTGCCAAAAACTACTTTCAAGACAAGGTATGGACACTATGAATTTCTTGTTATGCCTTTTGGACTAACTAATGTACCTGCTGTTTTTATGGAATTGATGAATAGAATTTTTCTACCGTATTTAGATAAGTTTGTGGTTATGTTCATTGATGATATTTTGATTTATTCTCAAGACGAGTCTGAGCATGCCGAGCTCTTGAGAACAGTATTATAGACTTTGAGAGATAACCAGTCGTTTACTAAATTCGGTAAAACTAAGTTTTGGCTCCGAGAAGTCAGATTTTTAGGACATATTATTTCAGGTGATGATGTTCTGGTTGTTCCAAGTAAGATTTCGGCAATTGTTGAGTGGAAATAACTAAGGAATGTATCTGAAGTTAGAAGATTTTTGGGCTTAGCTAATTATTATCGACGTTTTGTCAAAGGATTTTCGATGATTGCTACTCCTATAACCAAGTTGTTGTAAAAAGATGTTAAGTTTCAATGGTCCAAAAAAAGTCAGCAATGTTTTGAGAAATTGAAAGCATTACTAACTGAGGCACCCATTTTAGTACAACCTGAATCTAGAAAAGAATTCGTAATTTATAGTGTCGCTTCATTGAATGGTTTGGGTTGTGTTGATGCAAGAGGGCAAAGTGGTAGCTTACGCCTAGAGATAGTTGAAACTGCACGAGAAGAATTATCCGACGCATGATTTGGAATTGGCTTCCATCGTTTTTGCTTTGAAAGTTTGGCGACATCATTTGTACAATGAGATATGTCATAGCTTTACTGATCATAAGAGTTTAAAATACTTGATAACTCAAAAAAATCTAAACTTACGACAACGGAGATGGCTCAAGTTACTAAAGGATTATGAAATAGTAATTGATTACCACCCAGGTAAGACAAATGTAGTCATAGACGCGTTGAGTAGAAAGTCTTTGTTTGCTTTGAGAGCGATGAATACACGGTTGACTTAGTTCGATAATGGTTCAATCCTAGCTGAGTTGAGAGCAAGACCATTATTTCTTCAACAAATTTGTGAAGCTAAGAAATGTGACGGTGATTTGCAAACCAAAAGATTTCATTGTGAATCGGGTAGTGATTCAGATTTCCATATTGGATCCGATGATTATTTGATGTGCCAAGGAAAAATTTGTGTATCGAAAGATGATGAACTTATTCAGAAAATTCTTCATGAAGCACATAATGGTTGTTTATCTCTGCATTTGGGTAGTATGAAAATGTATAATGATTTGAAGAAATTGTATTGCTGGTCATGTATGAAACGAGATATTTCAAAGTTTGTTTCGAGATGTTTGATTTGTCAACAAGTAAAATCCAAACACCAACTGCCTTCCAATTTACTATAGCCAGTGATGGTACCTGAGTGGAAGTGGGATAGGATTACTATGGACTTCGTAATGGGTTTGCCTTTAACTCCGAAAAAGAAAAATGTCTTCTGGGTTGTTGTTGATAGATTGACAAAATCAGCTTATTTTATTCTGGTACATACTGACCAGTCACTTGATAAGTTAGCCAAATTGTACATTTCTGAGATTGTGAGATTGCACGGAGTGCCTATTTCTATTATTTCGGATAGAGATCTGAGGTTCACTTCGAGATTTTGGAAACAGTTATAAGAGGCTTTGGGTACAAAGTTGAACTTTAGTACCACATTTCATCCATAAATCGACGGTCAATCTAAAATAATGATTCAGGTACTCGAAGATATGCTCCGATGTTGTGTTCTAGAATTCAAAGGTAGTTGGGAGATTATCTACCATTGGCCGAATTTTCTTATAACAATAGTTTTCAGTCGAGTATAAAGATGGCACCGTATGAGGCATTGTATCATCGCAAGTGTCAAACTCCATTCTATTGGACAGGGCTTAGTGAGAGACAGATTCACAGGGTTGATTTGGTTAGAGAAATTGAAGAAAAAGTAAAGGTAATCGGTGATTGTTTGAAAGCCGCTTCAGATCGACAAATGTCGTACGCAGATTTGAAAAGAAAAGAGATTAAATTTCAGATTGGTGATAAAGTATTTCTGAAAGTGTCTTTGTGGAAGAAGATTCTGAGATTTGGCCGTAAAGGCAAGTTGAGTCCATGTTTCATTGGGCCATATGAGATTGTTGAAAGAATAGGGCAAGTGGCATATCGGTTAGCTTTGCCGACAGAGTTAGAAAAGATCCACAATTTGTTTCATGTGTCTATGTTGTGTCGTTATCGGTCAAATCCTTCATATGTGATTTCACCGACAGAAGTTGAGATTCGCCCTGATATGACTTATGGTGAAGAACCAATCAAGATTTTAGCTCGGGAAGTTAAACAATTGAGAAATAAAAGTATAGCCCTAGTGAACGTATTATGGCAACGACATGGGGTTGAAGAGGCTACGTGGGAACCTGAGGAAGCTATGAGAAAACAATATCCAAACCTATTTTCTGGTAAGATTTTCAGGGATGAAAATCCCTAAAGGGGGGAGAGTTGAAATAGCCTGATTTTGGGCCTAGTCGGAGCAGTGGTTTTGGGACTACAAATCCAACGTAGAACAGTTTAGTTTTCTTATAATGTTATGGTCTACAGTTTTATGGAATGATTCTGTGAAATTATTGTCCGAAAAATTTGACGTTTGAGCACGCAATTTAGCAAAAAGGACTAAATTGTAAAAATTGAAAAACTTGAGTTCTACATGCTAGAGATGTCTAATTGTTATGAAATTTTAAATTAGAGGTCCTTAAATGGTAATTAGACCATTTGTTAAGTTAGTGGACAAAAATAGACATGAAGTAAGAGAATTTTAATGTTTTAAGAAAAGGGCATTTTGGTTATTTGGTAATTGAATGAATTAAAAAGCCAAAATTCAAGCCAAAATATTGTCCATCTTCTCCTCCTTGTGCCGAAATTTAAAAGGAAGACATTGTAACAGCTTGTTTTTGGTCAAATCAGAATAGTAGTTTTGAGACCACAAAATCAAGGTCAAAAAATTATTGTAATATTATTTTAAGGGTTTACAGCATGATAGCATATATGTGTGAAAGTTTCGTTAAGTAATTTTATTGTTTGAATGCTTAATTCGATAAAAAGGACTAAATCGGGCAAAGCGTAAAACTTGAGTTCTAATAGCTAAAGGTGTCTAATAACTATAGAACCTTAAAGTAGAGGTCCTTATGTGGTAAATAAACCATTTTTAATATTAGTGGACAAAGATGGACATGCATAAATGAATTTTGATGAATTAAGTTAAAGGTTAATTTAGGAATTTGGTTTATTAAAGGTTATAATAATAAAACAAATTAGGTATCATCTTCCACTAACATTTTAGCAACCGAAATTGAGGAAGTCTGGAAACCATGTGGGTTTGAATTTTCGGCAACCTTGATTTCTTTGATTAGCTATGCAATTTTAATTCGTTTTTGATGATTTCTATGTTTTTGAGATCATTACAACTAGTACTAGCTTGCCCAGGGACTATTTTGCAAAACTATTAAAGATTTTGAAAGTTTCCATTGATGAATATGTATGAGTTTTGATGTTAGGTGATAGATTATGAATATTTATTATAAATTAAACAAGTTTTGTTAAGTGATTTTTGAGAAAAAGGCAAAATAGAGATTAAATTGAGAAATATGTAAATTGTGTGGTTAAAAATGTGAAATAATGAGAATTATGGGCTGATATGGATATAGTGATAATTCAGCTAGCTTGAGTGTGATTAAAATTACATGAATTTGCATTTTACAAGCTAATGACTAAATTGTAAAAATGTGAAACATTAGGGGCAAATGTGTAAAAATGCTTTAAATTGTATTTTGGACTAAATTGAACAGAGAGATTATTAAATAAGTCAATTTTGAATATGATTAAATCAAGAAAGGAGAAATACGAACTTAGAATGGGGAAAGAACAAAGTTACAGAATAGTTGACTCAATTCACCGTTTTACGAGGTAAGTTCGTATATTATAAGTTCTAATATAAATGTATTTCATATGCTTTGTTATTGTATAATTGTGAATACGAGACTATAGATATGATCGATAGTGATTCGACGACGATTCGACAATGATTCAATGGTATTTGGCATTCGAAATCCCGGTTGAACCTTAGGAATAGTTTAGGATACTAGTGACATGTCATTAGGGATTACAGTGAGTTGACTTCGGGCCATGATATAGCACTTTATGTGTGAGACAAACTAATTTGGCTTCGGGCCATGCATATCGGCTGATTTGGCTTCTAGCCATGATATTAGTACTTCGAATAAGTTACCTTGATTTGGCTTCAGGCCATGGTATAGGTACTTATCGTGGGAGACCCTCGAGTATCCAACTTGTAACAGACCAATTTAGGGCCAAAACGGAATAGTGGTTTCGAAACCACGAATCCGAGGTTGAAAAAAATTATTATTTTGATTAAGTTTTAGTGTTTATATTATGATTGCATAATCGTGTGAAAATTTCGTTCCGAAATTTTATCAATTGGGTGTTTAATTTGACGTTTAGGACTAAACTGAAATAGGTGAAAAACATGTGTGTTCTAGTTCATAAAGTACTTGATTGAAATGGGGGTTTTAAGTAGAGGTCATTAAATGGCAATTAGACCATTATACTTTATATGGACAAAAATTTGGACATGGATGGAATTTTTAGAAAGTTTAGTAGTAAGGACATTTTGGTCATTTGCATAATAAATGAAATAAAATGGGAAAAATAACACAAAAATGTGTTCATCTTCATTTAGCTTGGCCGAAACTTGCATGTTCTCCATAGCTAGGGTTTGTTTCAAGCTTTCAAGCTCAATAATCAAGAAAGGCGTGGAATCGACCTCGAACGGGGGAAGGAAAAGGTTTTGGACTAAATTGCAAAATTTCCATATTTTGCACCAAGGTAAGTTTGTATGTAAATAATACATTAACTTCATTTACATTTTTATATTTCAACCTATTATATATATTTTAACTGATTTTGAAGCATAAATCGACTATTGGAAGAATGAAAATAAATAATAGAGAGAAAAATCCCGGTTGAACATTCGGAAAGATTGAATAATATAGATAGAACGTAGCTAGGTCACATGTATGGTGCTGAGTGCACATCATGTGTACAAGAGAGCTACGAGATACTATGTAGTAGCTAGGTCACATGTGTGATACGGGATGTATCCTATGTAGACAAGAGAGCTGCGGGAGAGATAAATGTAGCTAGGTTGCATGTGTGATTCCAAGTGAAGGACACCATGTAGACAAGAGAGCTACGAGATAAATTAGCTAGGTCACATGGGTGGTACTAAGTGTTCACCATGTGTACAAGAGATCAGAATTATATGAAATATGATAGTGGGACTGTGTGCTGAAACCATCAAGTATCGAGGATTGATCCGAATTGTTCAACGGGATGGTTTTAAGGTGACATTGTAATCATGGACCTATACTTGTGATGTACGAAATGTGGTGAAAATGAATTGTGATATGCATGTTAAAATGAGGTTAATACAAAGAAAGTGTGAAAGAGTGAATTAGCAATAATACTGTTTTGGACAGTCACAGTGATGTGAATTCGGAAAATCACAAAAAATAGTAGGAATTTAATTGGAGGCTGAATGAGATATGAAATTAAAGCTTAATGAGTCTATTCCCATGTAAAAGAAACAGAGAAAGTAAAGGAACTCTATATTTTGAGATATTTATATTTGTGTGTGACTCACTCAGATTGACTATGTGATCCCATGTTCTAAATTTGAAAAATCAGTAAAAATTGTACAAACAAAATTAAGAAATATAGTTTATAAGTATAGATTCCTTATTGAGTCTAGTTTTAAATGAAATATATTTCATGGCTATTTGAATTGTGTACTGGGAGAAATTCAATTCGTAGTGAACAGAGGTCAGATCAGTCAAGCTGTATAACAGGGGAAACTTTAACTAATAAACTGTACTAATTAGCTGGACCAAAAATTCTAGAAATATTTCAGTAAGAAGTAATATGAGTCTAGTTTCAGGAAAATTTTACGGATTTGAATTTCGAGTTTTGTAACTCAAGTTATGATTTATTTAGTGAATATGATGCAGGAGAGACAACTTGACCAAAGTGGAGTAAATAGTAAAATTAAAAAGTAGATACACTTGAGTTATTGTGTAAACATATTAAATTCTTTATTCATTATTTATATACTTGCTTACTAAGCTATAAGCTTACTTTCTTTTCTCTCTTTTGTCTTATATTGTCGTCCAGCTTGCACAGGAGTCAAGGATCGTTGAAGATCTGCCTACACTATCATTACTTTTGGGTATTTGAACTGAACATTTTGAATTATGGCATATATAGTAGACTTAGTTATTTTGTTACATGTCATAATTGTCTAGGTTTAAAATATTAATTATAGCATCTGACCGATTATTTTGTACGAAGCCTTTGAAATTGGCTAGTATTGTTAAAGACATATTATAATGATTCAAGATCTAATTGCACGCCATATTTTTGTCGCGATTTTATTTAATAGTATGTACTATGATTTGTTAATACCTCATACCCTATTTCGGCGACGGATACAGGTAAGGGGTGTTACATTTAGTGGTATCAGAGCTATGGTTTGTCGGTTCTCGGACTAATGAAGTGTGTGTAAAAGTCTAGCTATACATGACATAAATATACTGTGATAGTGTGGTGACTCCTGATTATTCTAAACTGTGTATTGTTTTAATATAGTAATGGATCCTGAAGGGCTATGGCTAATGATCTTTAGTAATGCGTGGCTCCCGCACAAGGGACCACACCTATAGAAAGTAGACTTGAGACATTGAGACAGGGAGATGAGGCTCGGGATGCCTTTCTCCAAATGATGAACAATTGGTACATTGAGTTTATTCGAGCAAACCCAAATGCTCAACCTCCTCCACCCCCTCCGATACCTCAGGCGGTTCCTGTAGCTGCTCAAGGCATAGATTTGGTAAGAATGAACAAGCCTCCGGTTGACAAGATTCGAAAATAAGGGGACGAAGAGTTTAGAGCAAAGATTGATGATGATCCCGAGAAAGCGGAGTTCCGGCTTGAAAATTCTACCCGTGTATTTGATGAGCTCTCATGTACACCCGAGGAGTGCTTAAAGTGTGCTGTATCACTTTTGAGAGATTCAACCTACCATTGGTGGAAGACTTTGGTAGCAGTGGTGTCAAAAGAAAGGGTTACTTGGGATTTCTTCTAGGAAGAATTCAGAAAGAAATACGTAAGTCAGCGATTTATTGATCAAAAACGGAAGGAGTTCCTTGAATTGAAACAGGGCAAGATGTCTGTAGCAGAGTATGAATGCGAATTTGTAAGACTCAGCAAGTATGCCCAGGAATGTGTGTCCACCAAGGCCATTATGTGCAAAAGGTTTGAGGATGGGCTAAATGAGGACATTAAAGTGCTTGTGGGAATTTTGGAGCTGAAAGAATTTGTAGTATTGGTTGACCGAGCTCTTAAAGCTGAAGAATTGAACAAAGAAAGAAGAAAAGCTGCTATTGAGGCTTGAGATGCCAGAAAGAGGCCGATAAGCAAGTCATTTCAATCTCAATCAAAGAGGTCCAAAGAGACAAACCCTCGAATGACAGTTTCAGCTGGGGATTCACACAGAGATCGTGGTAGGGCATATTCGGGGTCTAAAGCTCAAGCTACTTCAGTGGCAAGTGTGGGTAATGTGCGATCTAGAAAGCTCGAATGTCAGCAATGTGCTAGGCAACATTATGGTGAGTGTTGGGGAAACGAGCGAGCTTGTTTCAGGTGCGGTTCTCGCGCGCATTTTATCAGAGACTGTCTGGAGAAAGTTAAAGAAGAAAAATTTCAAAGTGCTAGACAGAGTACTACCGCTAGCAGAGGTAGACCACTGAGAAATACTAGAAGTGGAGCTAGCAGTAAAACTGTAATGAAAGATTCAACGGCGAGATTAGAAGCTAGAGCGACCGCTAGAGCTTATGCTATACGTGCCCGAGAGGATGCATCATCTCCCGATGTGATTACTGGTACATTTTCTCTCTATGATGCTATTGTTATTACATTGATTGATCCCGGGTCTACTCATTCCTATATTTGTATGAATTTAGTATCTAATAAGAAGTTGCCTGTTGAGTTTACTAATTTTACGATTAAAGTGTCGAACCCCTTAGGCCAATATGTGCTAGTTGATAAGGTTTGCAAGAATTGCCCATTAATGATTCAAGGTCACTGTTTTTCGGCTAATCTGATGCTGTTACGATTTGATGAGTTTGACGTTATTTTGGAATGGACTGGTTGACATTGTATGATGCCAAGGTAGATTGTAAACAGAAAACACTAGATTTGAAATGTGAAAATGGTGAAATTCTGTGGGTTGAAACAGATGAATCAAATAAATTGCCTATGGCGATTTCGCATGTCTGCACAGAAATACATGAGGAAAGGGTGTGAAGCTTATCTGGCCTATGTAATGAATACTGAGCTGTCTGAATTGAAGCTTGAATCAGTACCGATAGTCTATGAATTTCCAGATGTATTTCCAGAGGAATTGCCTGGATTGCCTCCGAACAGAGAGATAGAGTTTGCCATTGGTTTGTTGCCAGGGACTGCACCGATCTCGATTGCTCCATATAGAATGGCTCCGACTTAATTAAAAGAATTGAAGGCTCAATTGCAAGAGTTAACAGACAAGGGATTTGTGAGACCGAGTTTCTCTCCCTGGGGTGCTCCTGTATTGTTCGTAAAGAAGAAGGATGGCTCAATGAGGCTTTGCATTGATTACCGTCAGCTCAATAAGGTGACTATAAAGAACAAGTACCCGTTGCCGAGGATTGATGATTTATTCGATTAGTTAAAGGGGGCCACAGTGTTTTCAAAGATCGATTTGAGGTTGGGTTACTACCAGTTGAGAGTTAAGGAGTCGGATGTGTCGAAAACCGCCTTTAGGACAACGTATGGACATTATGAGTTCCTTGTGATGCCTTTCGGTTTAACAAATTCTCCAGCTATATTTATGGACTTGATGAACCGAATCTTTAGGCCATATTTAGATAAGTTTGTAGTAGTGTTTATAGATGACATTCTAATTTATTCTCGGGATGAGTCTGAGCAGGCTAAACACTTGAGAACCATATTGCAGATCTTGAGAGAAAAGAAACTGTTTGCTAAGTTTAGTAAAAGTGAGTTCTGGCTTCGTGAAGTCAGATTTTTGGGACATATAGTCTCAGGTGATGGTATTCGGGTGGATCCGAGCAAGATTTCCGCGATCGTTGATTGGAAACCGCCAAAGAATGTATCTAAGGTTAGAAGCTTTTTAGGCTTGGCAGGGTATTATAGACGTTTTGTCGAGGGATTTTTAATGATTACCTCTCCTATGACTAAGTTGCTGCAAAAGAATGTTAAGTTTGAATGGACTGATAAATGTCAGCAAAGTTTTGTAAAGCTGAAAGCACGATTGACTGAAGCACCAATTTTAGTATAGCCCGAGCCGGGGAAGGAATTCGTAATTTATAGTGATGCATCATTGACAGGCCTTGGATGTGTGCTAATACAAGAGGGTAAAGTGGTAGCTTATGCCTAGAGACAGTTAAAACCGCATGAGAAGAACTATCCGACACATGATTTGGAATTGCCCGCTATTGTCTTTGCATTGAAGATCTGGTGACATTATTTGTATGGTGAAAAATGCTGAATTTTTACTGATCTCAAAAGTTGGAAGTATTTGATGAATCAAAAGGATTTGAATCTGCGACAGCGGAGATGGTTTGAATTATTGAAGGATTATGAGCTGATGATTGATTATCATCCGGGAAAAGCGAATGTAGTTACTGACGCCTTGAGCAGGAAATCTCTTTTTACTTTGAGAGCCATGAATACGGGGTTAGCATTGTCTGATGATGGGTCAATCTTAGCAGAGATGAGGGCTAAACTGTTATTTCTCCAACTGATTTGTAATGCTCAAAAGAACGATAGTGAGTTGCGAACCAAGAGAACTCAGTGCGAATCGGGTTACGGCTCAAATTTTCGAGTTGGACCAGATGACTGTTTGTTGTTTCGAGACAGGATATGTGTACCGAAAAATGATGAATTGATTCAGAAAATATTACATTAGGCGCATAGTGGCTGTTTGTCAGTTCACCCTGGTAGCACAAAAATGTATAATGATTTAAAGAAGTTATATTGGTGGCCATGCATGAAAAGGGACATTTCTGAATTTGTAACCAAGTGTTTGATCTGTCAACAAGTAAAAGCTGAGCATCAAGTGCCTTTAGGATTACTCCAACCGATAATGGTGCCTGAGTGGAAATGAGATAGGATTACCATGGATTTTGTAATCGGTTTGCCTCTGACTCCTAAAAAGAAGGATGCTGTCTGGGTAGTGGTTGATAGGCTAACAAAGTTGGCTCACTTTATACCGGTACGTACCGATTACTCACTTGATAAATTAGCTGAATTATATATTACTGAAATTGTGAGGTTTCACGGGGTACCTATGTCATAATATCAGATAGAGATCCGAGGTTTACCTCGAGATTCTAGAAAAAGTTACAAGAAGCTTTGGGCACAAAATTGAACTTTAGTACCGCGTTTCATCCACAAATAGATGGTCGGTCGGAAAGAGTAATCCAAATACTCGAAGATATGCTTAGATGCTGTGTTTTAGAATTTGAAGGCAGTTGGGAGAAATATCTACCTTTGGTTGAATTTGCCTGCAATAACAATTTTTAGTCAAGTATACAGATGGCACCGTACGAAGCCTTGTATGGTCGCAAGTGTCGGACTCTTTTATATTAGACCGAACTTAGTGAGAAATAGATTCACGAAGTTGATCTAGTTAAAGAAACCGAAGAGAAAGTAAAAGTAATTCATGATTGCTTGAAAGCTGCTTCAGATCGACAAAAGTCATATGCAGATTTAAAAAGAAAAGAGATTGCATTTCAGGTGGGTGATAAAGTGTTCTTGAAGGTGTCACCATGGAAGAATATTACCATGGAAGAAGATTCTGAGATTTAGCCGAAAAGGCAAGTTGAGTCCGCGTTTTATTGGACCGTACGAGATTATTGAGAGGATTGGACCAGTGGCATATCGGTTGGCATTACCGGCAGAATTAGAAAGAATTCATAACGTGTTTCATGTATCAATGTTGCGACGTTATCGTTCTGATCCTTCACATATGATTTCTCCAACAGAAATTGAGATTCGTTCGGACGACCTATGATGAGGAACCGATTAAGATTTTGGCTCGAGAAGTAAAAGCAGATTATGAAAGAAAAGTATAGCTTTAGTGAAAGTGTTATGGCAAAGACATGGAGTAGAAGAAGCTACGTGGGGCTGGAGGAAGCCATGAGAAAACAGTACCCAAACCTTTTACTGGTAAGATTTTCAGGGACGAAAATCCTAAAGGGGAGAGTTGTAATGACCGATTTAGGGCCAAAATGGAACAGTGGTTTTGAAACCACGAATTCGAGGTTGAAAAAAAATTATTATTTTGATTAAGTTTTAGTGTTTATATTATGATTGCATAATCGTGTGAAAAGTTTGTTGCGAAATTTTATCGATTGGGTGTTTAATTTGACGTTTAGGACTAAATTGAAATAGGTGAAAAATGTGTGTTCTAGTTCATAAAGTACTTGATTGAAATGGGGGTTTTAAGTAGAGGTACTTAAATGGCAATTAGACCATTATGCTTTATATGGACAAAAATTTGGACATGGATGGAATTTTTAGAAGGTTTAGTAGTAAGGACATTTTGGTCATTTGCGTAATAAATGAAATAAAATGGGAAAAATAACACAAAAATGTGTTCATCTTCATTTAGCCTGGCCGAAACTTGCATGTTCTCCATAGCTTGGGTTTGTTTCAAGCTTTCAAGCTCAATAATCAAGAAAGGCGTGGAATCGACCTCGAACGGGGGAAGGAAAAGGTTTTGGACTAAATTGTAAAATTTCCATATTTTGCACTGAGGTAAGTTTGTATGTAAATAATACATTAACTTCATTTACATTTTTATATTTCAACTGATTTTGAAGCATATATTGACTATTGGAAGAATGGAAATAAATAATAGAGAGAAAAATCCCGGTTGAACATTCGGAAAGATTGAATAATATAGATGGAGCATAGCTAGGTCACATGTATGGTGCTGAGTGCACATCATGTGTACAAGAGAGCTACGGGAGAGATAAATGTAGCTAGGTCGCATGTGTCATTCCAAGTGAAGGACACCATGTAGACAAGAGAGCTACGAGATAAATTGGCTAGGTCACATGGGTGGTACTAAGTGTTCACCATGTGTACAAGAGAGCCGAATTATATGAAATATGATGGTGGGGCTGTGTACTGAAACCATCAAGTATGGAGGATTGATCCGAATTGTTCAACGGGATGGTTTTAAGGTGACATTGTAATCATGGATCTATACTTGTGATGTACGAAATGTGGTAAGAAGTAATATGAGTCTAGAAAAATTTTAGTAAGAAGTAATATGAGTCTAGTTTCAGGAAAATTTTATAGATTTGAATTTTGAGTTTTGTAACTCGAGTTATGATTTATTTAGTGAATATGACGCAGGAGAGACAGCTTGACCAAAGTGGAGTAAATAGTAAAATTAAAAAGTAGATACACTTGAGTTATTGTGTAAACATATTAAATTCTTTATTCATTATTTATATACTTGCTTACTGAGCTATAAGCTTACTTTCTTTTCTCTCTTTTGTCTTATAGCGTCGTCCAGCTTGCACAGGAGTCAAGGATCGTTGAAGATCTGCCAACACTATCAATACTTTTGGGTATTTGAACTGAACATTTTGAATTATGGCATGTATAGTAGACTTAGTTATTTTGTTACGTGTCATAATTGTCTAGGTTTAAAATATTAATTATAGTATCTGACCGATTATTTTGTACGAAGCCTTTGAAATTGGTTAGTATTGTTAAAGGCATATGTTATAATGATTCATGATCTAATTGCACGCCATATTTTTGTCTCGGTTTTATTTAATAGTATGTACTATGATTTGTTAATACCTCGTACCCTGTTCCAGCGACGGATACGGGTAAGGGGTGCTGCACAACTTCTATTCCAAATGGTTTAACAGGTAAATGAAAGATGTGATTGAGTATGAGATTGATATGAGTTGGTGTAGATACATACGTAACATGTATAAGTCTTGATTCAAAGAAACTTGTGAAGAAGGTGATTAATATCATAATTGTGTATATGAAAGGTTTGTTAGATAATATATGGTAAATGTTAATATATATTCAAATTGTTGAATTATAATCTTGAGATTGAATTGAGTTTATTTTATACGACCTTACTAAGCTTTATAGCTTATTTTGTGTATTTTCCCGTGTTTTATGGTGATTTTGAAGCTAGCTCAGATTCAGGGATCATCTGAGATCGCTTCACACTATCCACCTATATTTTGGTATTTATGAATTTTGGTAATTTTGAGTATATGGCATGTATAGGGACTTTGATCATGTTGGTTATGTTTTGGTAATGATTTTGGCCATTTGATTTGGCTTTTAAATGTATATGTCTTGGTTTGTATCTAATGGCCATAAAAGTTGGCTTAAATTGAGTTAATTTGCTTGGAATATGTATATGTGCTTATAGTCATTGTTTTGTAAATTGAGGTTAGTTATGTGTTTATATGTGCATATATGGTTGATATTGAGTTCATTAATAGATATGTGAATGACCATATTATGAAGTTTGTGGAATTAGTATCATGCTTGTGAATTTGTACAAAATGAGGTGTATTAGGTTAAAGGTTTGACTAGATGATTGGTATATGTATTTTAGTATGTTTTGGTTGAGTAAAACTTGAGTTATAAGCATGTTGGTTGCTGGTATTTGGATTTGGTATGTTTGTGGCTAAATTGGATGCTTATTTATAATATGGATTGGTGTCATTTTGGTTGTTTAAATGAGCATAAATGTGGGTGGCAAATTAGCTTGGTAAATAGCCTATTTTTTTCCACATGGGCAGACACGGGCGTGTGTCTTGGCCATGTGCGACACACGGTCATGTTACACGGCCTTGTGTCCCTGGTGTTGAAATTTAATTGAAGTCAGTATGCTTCACACGATCCCATACATGGGCATGTGACTGGCCATGTGGTACAAGTCAGTATACCCTACAGGATTGGGCATGGCCTAGCACACAGCCTGGCACATAGGCGTGTGTGGCCACTTCGAAGGGCACATGGGCTAGACACACGGGCGTGTGATTGGCCGTGTGACGTAAGCTAGTATGTACCCCGTGTTTTTACAAGGCCGGTGACACAGGTGTGTCTAGTGGCCGTGTGAGACACACAGCCTGCCCACACAGACGTGTGTCCCCTGTTTGAAGCAAAATTTTTCTAAGTTTCCCAAACTTGTTCTAAATTATCGGTTTAGTCCCGACCACTTCGTAGGCTATTATAAGGGACAAATTGATTGGGATTGAATGAGAATTGTATGAATTGATTAAATGTCTGAGAAAAGTACGGTTAAATGTGTTATAAGTCCAGTAATGCTCCATAATCCTATTCTAGCACTGAGTTCGGGTGAGGGGTGTTACAGACATAGCTAAGGTTTTGCCAACTTTCAAGCTTGATTGTAAGTCCATTCTTGTTCCGTTTTTAATGCTCTTTCCATTTTTGACGTTGTTACCACTCAATCTACCTATTTCTACCACTAATTTGAGAAATGATTGAGGTCTAGGATTTGACCCATGTTAGACATGTGTGTATTTTGATGTTTAACGGTAGATTATACAAGTTTGATGTTTGAAAAATGACTTTTGCTAAGTGATTTTTGGTAAAAATGTCAAAAAGGACCTATTTGTAAAAGTTATAAAATAAGCAATAAAAGTGTGATTTAATGAAAAATATGGGTTGGTATGAGTACAATAAAGAATCGGCTGGGTTTGGGTATTGAATAAATTTGACAAAAATCATTTTACGAGCCTAGGGACTAAATTATAAAAGTGTCAACGTTTAAGGGGTAAAATGTAATTTTCCCAAAATGTAATTTTTCCAAAATGTAATTTTTGGGTTGAATTGAACAATGTGAATATTAAATGAGTTAATTTGCTATTATAGATCAAGAAAAACGAGGTTCAGGCCTAGATCAGGGGAAAATCAGGGGAAAAACAAAGCGTTTGACTATTAGGTCCTATTTCTACTATTTTGCACCGAGGTAAGTTCCTATGTAAATAATGCATTGTTTTAATTATGTTTTAAATGCTTTATTATTGTATGAATTATGATTGACCCTTGGACATATTCTACAAAGTTTCGACAAGTGTGAAATCTCGTTTGAACCTTAGGAATAAATAGGATACAAATGTCATGACATTAGGGTTACTGAGATTACATGTAAGACCATATCTGGGATATGACATCAATATGAGACTTCGTGTAAGACCACATCTGGGCTATTGGAATCGATATGAGATTACATGTAAGACCATATCTAGGATATGGCATTGGTATGGTAATATGTGTACGAGATTCCCGAGTATCCTTTAGTATTCCAAGTGGTTCAACGAGTAATTTAATGAGTATGTCAAAGGTGTATTGCATACAAATCCAATTCGAGATGACTCAGGTATGAACGTAAAACTCATATGTAATGAGCTCGATATGTGATGAACCCTAGGTAAGGTTATGATTGAGTAAGTTATGATTATAAGACCTTAGTAATATTTATGCCATTTACTGTCATGTTAATTGTATGTTAAATATTTGGATATGATGCTTATTATTTGCATGGGAACTTACTAAGCTATATAGCTTACTCCCCTTTCTTTTCCCTTTCCTTATAGTATCACCAAGCTAGCTCTGGAATTGGAGATTGTCGAAGATCTACTCATACTATTAACTTACTATTTTGGGTACTAATGAATACACTATTTTGAGTTATGGCATGTATTGGGGACTTGGTTATTTTGTTATGTGTCATAATTGAATTAGCCTAATGTGTGGCCTATATTGGTTGGTAATTCATCTTGTAAATGGCCATTTGAAAGTGGCTAATATTGGTATAAGTATATACATATGGTGATGCTTTTCATGGATGTAGAAATTTGCATGAATTGAATTGATATGCATTTAAAGTTTGTGTATGATCAATGTGAGAATGTGAATGAGGTGTTAATGTCTTGGATGTGGCTGATTTGGTTGTATATAAACATTTGGGTTGGTGATATATTGTGTTGTATAGGTGTTTGCAACAAAAGGTGGCAAAATGACTTGGCAAATAGCCTTATTTTTGTCCACACGGGTAGGCACACGAGCGTGTGTCCAGGCCATGTTTGACACACGACTTGCCCCACAGGCATGTGTTTAGGCCGTGTGTTCCATGCACCCTAATTTTTACAAAATAGAATGCTCAGAATTGAGCACACAAGCAGAGACACGGGCGTGTGTATCAGCCGTGTGGATGCGTGTGTCCTGGGCATGTGAAGTCTGCACCTATTTTATGAAAAATCATAATATTTACGTCGACCACACGACCAAACAAACGGGCATGTGACTTGGCCGTGTGTCTTCAATTTGTTCTTGGGTGACAAACAGAGAGTTACATGGGTTAGGGACACAGGCGTGTGTGACCACACGGCCTACCCACACAGGCTTGTGTGACCACACGGCCTACCCACACAGCGTGTCCCAAGCCATATGAGTGCATGACCCTTATTTGTGGAAATATTTTCTAAGTGTTGTACAATTTTATAAAGTATTCGGTTCAGTCTTGAACCACTTTCAATGTATGTTTTGGGCCTTATAGGCTCGTATTAGGGACCTTATGATTGAATGCAAAAACTTTTAAAATTGGACAAAAAGTTATGGCTCGAAAATGTATGGTTGCTTGTGTTTAAGTCTGGTAATGCCTCGTACCCTAATTCGGCATTGAGTACTGGTAAGGGGTGTTACAGAACTCATTGCCACCAAATTAAATTTCCACGTGGCTAGAGTTAGCAGAAAGATTTCTCATGAACTATTTCCCGCCTTGGAAGAATGCTAAGTTGAGGAATGAGGTCACTGCGTTCCAACAAATGGATGATGAGTCCTTGTATGAGACATGAGAAAGGTACAAAGATTTATTATGGAAGTGCCCTCATCACGAAATTCCACATTGCATCTAAATTGAGACATTTTATAATGGTCTCAATGCCTTCACGAGGATGGTAGTGGATGCTTCTGCTAACGGGGCTCTCCTTTCTAAGTCTTATAATAAGGCTTATGAAATCAGTGAGAGGATTGCCGGCAACAATTATCAATGGCCAACCAATCGAGTAGCGTCAGGAAGATGAGTCGCTGGAATACATGAAGTAGACACTCTCACTTCACTCACATCTCAGGTATCCTCAATATCCTCAATGCTTAAAAATTTCACCACTAATGGGTTTAATAGTTTTGCAGCACAACCACCAAATCAATTTGAAAATGTAGCCTGCGTCTATTGTGGGGAAGGACATCTGTTTGAAGAATATCCATCGAACCCAGAATCCGATTATTACATGGTTAACCACAGCCAAAATCAAGGAAGGCAAGAACTGCAATCCAATTTCTAGAACCCATCATGGCGAAACCACTCGAATTTTTACTGAAGTAACCAAGGGGCTGGAACCAGTAACACTTACGCCCAACCTAGATCAACCCAGCCACCTAGTTTTCCCCAACATGTTCAGAAACCAACCCAAGCTGAACAATCCAATGGCTTAGGAAATTTGTTAAAGGCATACATGGCGAGGAATGATGCTTTAATTCAAAGCCAATCAACTACATTGAAAAATTTGGAAAACCAAATGGGCCAGCTTGCTATTGAACTAAGGAACTGGGCACAAGGTGCTTTACCTAGTGATACAAAGAATCGAAAGAATCCAGAGAAGGAGCATTGTAAAGCATTAACATTGAGGAGCAGAAAGACATTTGAGCCCAACACCGTCAAAGTTCAAAAGGAGCCAGCCGATGCTCAATACTCAGAGGAAGTTCAATCGAGTGTTGAAATTCCAGTTTCACCAGAACCAGAATCTAAAAAATCTGACAAGGTAACTTCAGAACTAGCTAATTCTGATCAACTACCAACTTCGTAAGATACAAAATTGCCACAGAAGACAAATCAACCAGTTCCAGTAAAGAAGCCTCCACCTCTCTACCCTCAAATAATTCAGAAGCAGAAGCAGGAAATTCAATTCAAGAAGTTCCTAGACGTACTCAAGCAACTCCATATCAACATCCCGTTGGTTGAAGCACTTGAACAAATGCTGAACTACATCAAATTCATGGAGGATAACTTGTCTAAAAAATGAAGACTTGGAGAATTTGAGATGGTAGCTTTGACAAAGGAATGCAGTTCATATCTTCAAGACAAACTACCCCCAAAATTGAAGGATCCTGGATGTTTTACCATACCTTGCAATATTGAAGCAACATATTGTGGTAAGGCACTATGTGACTTGGGTGCGAGTATCAACTTGATGCCTATGTCAATATTTAGGAAGTTAGGGATAGGTGAAGTTAGACCGACTACGGTTACACTTCAATTAGCAGATTGATCCTTGCAAATCCAGAAGGAAAAATCGAGGACGTATTGGTCATCTAGACAAATTTATCTTTCCTGCTGACTTTGTGATTGTAGACTTTGAAGCAGATAAAGAGGTGACAATCATCTTAGGAAGACCGTTCTTAGCAACCAGAAGGACACTTATTGATGTACAGAAGGGCGAGCTTACTATGCGTGTTCAGGATGATCAAGTAACATTTAACATTTTTAAGTCTATGTGATTTCTTGACACAATTGATAATTGTTCTACAGTGTCTGATTTAGAGGATTTAATCGTGGAGAAGGAACTCAACTATGTTGAGGATCTATTAGAGGAAATTTTGACATCAGACCCTCAAAATGATAAAGAGGAGGATGAATGCTTAGCTTTGCTAGAAGCTAATAAAAGGGGATTTAATCCTCAATCCCGTTTTGAATATTTGGAGTTAGAGAATAGGGATTATGCCCAACCAAAAGCGTCAATCGAGGAGAAGCCTAAATTAGAACTCAAGGTACTTCTTTCACATTTAAAATATGTTTATTTAGGTAACACTTCTACCTTTCCTATGATTGTTTCAGCAGAATTAACCAATGAGCAAGAAGAGAAACTCATCCTTGTATTGAAACAATTCAAGAAGGCTATCGGATGGACCATACCCGATATTCACAGTATTATTCCATCTGTATGCATGCACAAGATCATACTAGAAGATGTCGAGAAAGGGACGATTGATAGACAACGAAAATTGAACCCCATCATGAAGGACGTAGTAAAGAAAGAAATCATCAAGTGGTTAGATGCAGGTAAAATTTACCTTGTCTCAGATAGTTCATGGGTAAGTCCGGTCCAATGCATACTGAAGAAAAGAGGTATCACGGTCCTTGAAAACAAGAATAACAAGTTGATACCGACTAGAACGGTTATGGTGTAACACCAATTACCCGTATCTATCACTGGAATAGGGTTACGAGGCATTATCAGACAATACACATTATTCACATACAATTAGGCATTCATAATCAAAATCAAATCAAATCATTCACATCGTCCCTTATAAGGATCCATGAGACCTTAAAACATACTCAGAAATCATTCACATCGTCCCTTATAAGGTTTTATGAGATCATAAAACATACTCAAAAGTGGTTCGGGACTAAACCGATAACATATGCAAACTGTGGAAAACTTAGAAAATTTTCTTTGATTTTAGGGTCACACGCCCTTGTGAACTGGCTGTGTGCATCACACGACCACCACACACGCCTGTTCTACAGGCCGTGTGAGAATAGGGCATACATACTGACTTGTACCACACGGCCGAGGACACGCCCATGTGCCATGGCCGAGGGAAAGCTAGGGAAGTTCTTGACTTGAGTCACACGACTAGCCACATGCCCATGTGCCAGCTCGTGTGCCACACACGGTCAATAGACACGCCCTTGTGTCTACGCCGTGTCAAAATTGTAGGGTGTAATACCTTAATTTGAAAGGGTACCCAGGGGACACACGGTAGTGTAACATAGTTGTATGTCACACACGGCTGAGACACAGACCCGTGTCTCTGCCCGTGTGGACAAAAATAGGCCATTTGGAAAGCCAATTTTCCACCCTTCACTCACGCACACGTAGAAACCAATTTGTAATCATTTCCATACACATATAGGCAACCCAAACATACTAATTCAACACATATCTTACATCTATTATGAACCATTTTAACTACTCAATTCCACATTCAAAACATACCGAATCATTATAGCAAATCATCATAACTTGCATAAGTTCCATATACATTAATTCATAATAATTTCATCTATTTCATATCATAAAACACATCATTAAACTATATCAACAACTAAGGCCAGCATACCCAAAACAAGCCAATATATATAAGGCATTATTCACAACACTTAGGCCAACTTAAATGACCAAATACATACCAACATTTTCAAGCCATAAGTAAGCCAAATCTCATGACTTAAATCATAATTCAAAACATATCTTCAACTCACTAGCCTATACATGCCATATACCATATTTACAAGCATCCAAAAATACCAACAAGTAGTCGATAGTGTCATGATGGTTCCCTATGATCCCCGATGTCTGAGCTAGCTTTGATACTCTATAAAACAAAGACAAATAACACACAGTAAGCTTCATAGCTTAGTAAGTTCATACTAAATAATTACTCAATAATTC
This sequence comes from Gossypium arboreum, assembly GCF_025698485.1. Lineage (NCBI taxonomy): Eukaryota > Viridiplantae > Streptophyta > Magnoliopsida > Malvales > Malvaceae > Gossypium > Gossypium arboreum. The sequence continues at coordinate 20,536,260 of NC_069078.1, read as the reverse complement.
ATTGTATACAAATCATTAATTAATAAACACTTAGTAAGTCTCATATCATCATTCGATTCTAATCCATGACCATTTATCATGTACTTACAAATTCCTCAAGCTTCATACACATAGTATCAACTACCACATAGGTTTTGTACGTTCCTGTGCTTTCTCGTATTTATTTATTTCGTTTTCACCTCATTGTTGAATACGTTAAACCATCTGGAAATCTTTCAATACTCAAAAAACTAGCACACTTAGTGCATAAATGATTAGCATTAGCTATATTGATATCGCACACTTAGTGCCATCACATTAAACTAAAACTCACTTGGTATCGTACACTTAATGCCACATAAAGCTGAAGCTATTCCAATTCTCACACTAAGTGCTGTATATAGCCGAAGCTATCGCGAAACGCACACTAAGTGCTAAATATAGTAGATTTGTCGTCGTACATAGTCGTAGTCGCATATATACAATTTATGCATTATTAAAGCATTAAAAACATAATTGTAACAATGTTTATCGCATACGAGCTTACCTCATACTCGAAATTGATGAATCGGATTGATTACACGATAACCTTCGATTTTCCTCGATTTAAGTCTGAATTCTGTCGTTCTTGATCTTAATCAAGCTACCAAGTTTTCGAACCCTAAAATGCTTCCAAAATCTCTATTTTTTCTTTCTATTCGGTTAAGGAAGACAAAGATGGACTAAATTTGGCTTTAGTTTTATTTAATTAAACTTTATTTACACAATTACTAAAATGCCCTTAATGAAAACATTAATCAAACTTTATAATGGATGACCATTTATGTAAAATTCCACTATCAATGGTCTAATTACATTATAAGGACCTTTCATGTAATAAGTCATAGCAAATAAGCACTTTTAAAATATAGCATGCAACTTTTGCATTTTACGCGATTTAGTCCTTTTTCTCAAATTGAGTTATTAAACGAAAAAATTATTTCACAAAATTTTCACACATATATAATCACATGCTGTAAACACCAAAAATAATATTAAAATAATTTTATGACCTCAAATTTATGGTCCCGAAACCACTGTTCCGATTTAGCTAAAATCGGGCTGTTACATACGGGATGGATAATTTGCATCGATTATCGAAAGCTGAAAAATACGACTAGGAAAGATCACTTTCCTTTACCATTTTTGGACCAGATGCTGGATAGACTCGGGGGGCGAGACTATTACTATTTTCTTGACGGATACTCAGGGTATAATCAGATTACAGTAGCACTAGAAGATCAACACAAGACAACATTCACCTGCCTGTACGGTACATTCGCATTTAAATGCATGCCATTTGGTTTATGTAATGCACATGCTACATTCTAAAGATGTATGATGTCTATTTTTACTGACATGGTTGAAAAATACTTGGAAATCATTATGAATAATTTTTCAATATTTGGAGATACATATGATGATTGCCTAGCCAATCTAGCCAAGGTACTAAGGCAATGCAATGAAACAAACCTCGTACTCAATTGGGAAAAGTGCCATCTCATGGTATGATAAGGTATTATTCTAGGGCATCGAATAACGAGACATGGAATCGAGGTAGATAAAGCAAAGGTAGATGTTATTGAGAAACTCCCACCTCCAACATCTATAAAGGATGTTAGGAGCTTTTTAGGCCACACCGGTTTCTATCGAAGATTTATCAAGGACTTCTCTAAAGTTGCTAAACCCTTATGCAAATTATTGGAGAAGGACACGACATTCAAATTTGATGAAGACTGCTTAAGAGCTTTTAAAAATTTGAAGAGTCGACTAGTTCCGGCACTCATAATCATCACAACAGACTGGGATTTTCCATTTGAATCGATGAGTGATGCAAGCGACTTCGCGATAGGAGCTGTTATGGGCCAGCGAAGGAATAAAGTTTTTCATCCCATCTACTATACGAGTCGGACTCTGACAGGAGCTCTATTGAATTACATTGTAACAGAAAAAGAATTACTTGCTATTGTGTTTGCTTTTGACAAGTTTCGATCTTATCTTGTCGGTACCAAGGTGATTGTTTATACGGGCCACTCAATGATTAAGTATTTACTTTCCAGGAAAGATGCTAAGTCGAGACCAATCCGATGGGTACTTCTACTTCAAGAGTTTGATTTAGAAATTCAAGATCGAAAGGGAGTAGAAAACCAAGTAGTAGACCAGTTGTCCAGATTGGAGCCGCAAGAAGGGAATTCTCCACGTATACCAAATCAGGAGACATTTCCAGATTAACATATACTTAAGGTAAATCATGTCCATCATACCCTTTGGTTTGTTGATATTACTAACTATTTAGCTTATTTTTTGATGTCGATTGATAAGACAATCATCAAAAAAAAGTTTCTTCACGATATAAAGTACTATTTCTGGGAAGAACCATAGTTGTTTAAAAAGTGTGCAGATCAAATGATAAGGAGGTGCGTGGAAGAAAATGAAGTGCTTAAGATTCTATATCATTGTCACTCAGCTTTGACTGGGGACACTTCGTAGGAACACATATTGTGGCCAAAGTATTGCAAGCCGGATTCTTTTGGCCAACACTATTTAAAGATGCATACGCTTATGTAAAGAGTTGTGATCAATGTCAAAGGGTCAGAAATGTCACAAATAGAAACGAGATGCCTCAAAAAAACATTATTGAGGTAGAATTGTTCAACGTTTGGGGTATTGACTTTCTCGATCCTTTCCCTTTGTCTTTTGTTCACAAGTACATCTTGATACCTGTAGACTACGTGTCTAAGTGGATTGAGGCTAAAGCATATCGGACAAACGATGCTAAGGTTGTGATGAAGTTTTTACAGAAGCATGTGTTCACAAGGTTTGGAACCCCACAAGCCATCATTAGTGATGAAGGGTCCCATTTTGTGAACAAGGGGTTGAAATGGTTACTTGACAAACATGGAGTGAAGCACAAGGTTGCCACAGCTTGCCATCCGCAAACTAATGGGCAACCTGAACTGGCAAACAAAGAGATCAAAGGCATACTTGAGAAGGTAGTTTTCCCAAATCGACGAGATTGGTCCAAAATACTGGATGATCCTTTCTTGGCTTACAGGACAGCATACAAGATACCTTTAGGGATGTCACCCTATAGGTTCGTCCTTGGGAAAGCCTGTCATCTGCCTTTGGAGTTAGAGCACAAAGATTACTGGGCTCTCCAACGACTAAACATGGATCTTAAAATTGCTAAAGGGAAATCTTAACAAGTTAGAAGAATTCCGAATGTCTTCATACGAGAATGCCAAATTACTTAAGGAGAGGCTCAAGAAATGGCATGACATGCACATTCGAGTTCAAGAATTTGAAGCAGGTCAGCAAGTCTTGTTACTCAATTCCAGATTAAGGTTCTTTCCAGGTAAGTTAAAATCAGGTTGGTCCGGTCCATTTATGATTCATCGAGTCTATCCATATGGAGTTGTTGAACTTCAAGGTAAGAGAGGTAATTTTCGAGTTAATGCTCAATGCTTAAAACATTACTAGGGAGATAAAATTGAACGGGATCAAATCTCGTTCATTTTATCAAATGATTAAATTTTCTTGTTTTCTTTTTAAATAAATGATTTAGGATGTATTTTTGGGATTAGTATGTTTAAATAAACTCTGTCTAGGAGACTTGAACTTAAGCGGGACCGCTTGTGACCCCTCCAATCTTTCCTAGGAATTGAATTTAACATAATTTCCAGATAAATTATCCCCTAAATAGCAAAATAAATTTTTAGTTTCAAATAAAAAGGCCAATTTTGATCCAAGTTTTAAATTGCAACTCAATTTCAAATTTTCCTTAAATCTGTGTACTTAATTAAAATTTTTCAAAATGTGGTTGTTCTTTTTGTAAATATTAAAATTAGATACCTCTTTTGTAAATATTTTCAAAAGGCTCTAGAATATTTTTTAGTTTAATAAAAAGGTGATAATTATTAATATATAATTATATCTATTATAATCTATATTAATTATTATCAACTTTACATAGACTTAGGATTAATTTTAATTTAATCATATTTTATTTGATATGTTTTTATCTTAATAAATTAATAGCAAATAATAATTTAATATGTATTATATTAATTATTAATTGTTATTTACTTTGAGTAGAATTAGAACTTATAATTTTAATTATTAAATTTATCTAAGAATTCTACTTTAACTCCTATTTCCCTCACTATAAATACCACCAACCTTCTCCATCTTTCTTCATTCAAACTTCCATCCCACCAAACCACCTAGTGCCATAGCCCTCAACTCCCTAGCCACAGCACTACTGACAGCCCAGTCAGCTAGCACAAGCCCAGCGGCCCTCACACATAGGCACACCAGGAGTTCGCCTGGCCTTCTCCTTGGCATTGCACCGACTCCTCGCCCCAACCTGCGTACACCCCATTGCTGCCTGTCCCCGAGCAGTTGCCCACGCCAGGTTGTGCTGCTCCTTGAACATGCTCAAAGCGTCCGCTTGCTGCCCAGCACCTGTGTGGCACATTAGCCTTATTACTCACACCATCATTAGCCGATGATCCTCTAACCTACCCTAAATCACCCTATTTTGTTTTCTAATTATTTTTTAGGAGTTCTTAATTTTTATAAAAAGGTGGTAAGAAAAAATTTTCCCTTAAATTTTAAATTTCATTTAATCATTTAATTTTTCAATTTATTGAATTATTAATATTTTATATTAATTAATTTTTTGAGAAATTGTTTTCCATCTTATGTTCAAGTTAATCATGCCTCGCAAAAGAACTCGTGCCTTTGCCCAAATTAATGAATCACAAAGCAACTTCCACTGTAAAGAAGCCAAAGCAAGGTACGAAAATGTTTTCAGGAATCAACAGATGCATGCAGAGAAAGGCTTCACATTGAAAGAAAGCGATTATATTAATTTCATGGCATGCATTCATCAAGTTGCTGAAACTCTCAATTGGGAGTTGTTTTGTGAGAAAAGACCTAGTGTGGTTGACAAGTTAGTTCATGAATTTTATGCAAATTTAACATCAAGTGAGTTGACGGAAGTATCTGTCTGTGGAATCAAGGTACCAATAACCTCAAATGCTATTAATGAAATCTTTGAACTACCTAATTTTGGAAACGACAAATATTCTTCCTTGATGAGCGAAATTGAGCCTGAAAATTTGCAATAAATTCTTGAGGAACTTACAGTTTCAAATTCCAAGTGGACTGTGTCAAAACAAGGAATTCACACTTGTTGAAGAGAATATTTGGCGCCACTTGCGAAGGTATGGTTCTATTTCATCTGATTCAGCCTTATGCATAGTTCACATGGAACCACATTTTCATTAGAATGAATGGTCTTATTATACTTGATTTTAACTGGAAAGACCGTTGATGTGGGAAAAATCATCCTGAGAGAAATGCGAAATTGTGCCGATAGACATTCTGGCCTAGCTTACTTCCTTTTTACGATAACAATTTTGTGCTTGAAAGCTAAAATTCTTGCAAGCATAAAGAAGATAAGATATAGCCCAAGGCACAATCACAGATTGGGACCTCTATTGAATAGCTGGAGACTTTGTTCTACAACAACGAGTTGAAGAAAGTGAGGATCTCGAAGAAGAAGAAGAAAAAGAAAATCCCATAGAGATCGAGCCAGTGCAATCCGCTGAAGTCCCTAATAAGGTGGAACCAATGGAACTAGAAGTTGAACCTAATGTCGAGACTTCAATGTTCAGAGCTCAACTGCCTCGCCCAGATCTTCCAGATGAATTGTAAAAGTTGATGGACATAATGCAACATATGCAGTGGCAGCAACAAGCTTATTGGAGATATTCAAAAATAAGGGATGACTCCATGAGAAGTACTTTTACAAAAATATACAATGACCCATTTATTTTTGTGCCTGAGTTTCCAGACTTCATATTAGAACCATTTAGTCCACTATCGAAGAGGGAGCAAAACAATTCATGCAAAAATAAAGATGATGGAGCAAAAGACGAGTTGAATTTGGTAGAGTCTGAAAATAAATAAAAAAGGGGGGTCTTGACTTTATTTTATTTTTGGATAATAGAACAAGAGGTGGAAATCATTAATAAACAAGTCGCAAAGTATAAAGTACGACAATAGATATACACATGTCTAGGATTGGATTCAGAGAGAGCTTAGTACTTAAGCAGTCAAATTGACTCACCTCCTCTTTTCTAGAATCCTACCTGGTGTATAGTATCTATTCACTTTTAATAATGAGGAAATTGTTCATCTTAACTAGGGGGACCGAAAAATTAAAATTATTTCTACTAAGAATAAAATTTTTCTTTTAATTATGATTAGGATATATTTTGTTCAATAAATTTGAAATTTTGTTAAGTATGCTAAAGTTCAGTATAGATAAAGTTCAATTATTCCAATAAATTGTTATGTTAGCTTAATAATGACATAAATGTATTTTTAATAAAGCATGAAAATCATACCATAAGATTTTTAGTTCCTTAGGAAAGTTAGGTATGCATGAAAGTTTAAGTCTCTATAATTGACTTAGTAGTTTCTTAAGGCGAAATCATAGGAAGCATGGAATGTTGAAAATGATTAGGCAACTTTTGTTTGGGTCGTTTGAGCCTTTCAAGCCAACCTTGATGAAATTTTACCTTTTGAAACCCAACTTTGAGACTATATGGCCTAATTTATTTGAACCTTTGCAATATTTAGTCATCACGTTTCTCTTAATTATCTTTAAATTATCCCAAACACTAGACTCGATATTAGCAGAATATTCTTTGAAAATGAGTTTGAGGGAGTTGAAAAGAAGTATCAAATGCTCAAAAAAAAAAAAAGAGAGAGAGAGAATACGTACTTGAAAGAAAATAGATGTACAAAAGAGTGTATGAAAGTAAGTTGGTGTATTGAAAGTAAACGTTTCAAAGGTCTGATTGAAGCTGAGTCAAGGGTTTTTAGTCTAAATTTATCTATATTTTACCTACCCCTAGACGAGCCATGTTACAGCCTTTGTAAAGACCTATTAATTCAAGTTTCTATGCTACCTACACTAGTGGAGAGAAACTGCTATGTTCAACATATGAAGGCATACGTTAAACTTCATGGTTACAGCTTAATCTTGAATAAGGGAATAAAATCAAATTGGTAGGGATTTACATGTTTTAATTAAGAAAGTATTTAGTCTATTTTTGCTATCATAGTAGTTACTGATATTAATTTGAATGATATGTATGCATAAGTAGCATAAATATCAAAATTCTTATTCTTGAGCATAAGTATACCTAATTCATAATTTTGGGAAGAATGTTGTACGGAATGAGTTGTTCAAAGGTGTTTCTGAGAAATTCTTTTCAATTTGTGCATTACTCGAGACGAGCAATGAATTAAGTTTAGGGGTGCGGAAACACAAAAATATACACACTTTTTCATGCCCTTTTTAACTCAAATTCATATAGTTTCGGTAAAATTATTGTCAAAAAATATATAAATATTATGAAATAATTATTTTGTACTTAAATTATTAACATAATGAATTTTAATTAATTTTATAATAAATTTTGATAAATTTTGATTATTTTCGACAGATTTGCACAAAGGGCAAAAATTGGCTCAGAAAACACTCCTAGAAGTTCAAAACTGAGAAGCAATTTGAAGTATCCAAGTGAATTAAGTTTCAGCCTAAGTCGGTCCAATTATGTGTATTAATTCATGATATAATTAATTTTAATTTATATCCAATTTAATTTGGATTAAATAAATTATTATTAATTAATTATGAAAAAGTGGTCAAGTTGAGCTGAATCGACCAAGAAGTGGACAGCCCAAAACCGGCCATATGCTGACCCAAATCACCTTATAGGCTAATTATTTAGCTTGCAAAGAGGCCCTGGAAGACTTGTTCAAGTTGTAAACAAACCCCTCCAAAATTGGTGGCTTTATAGATTTGCCTCAAGCCTAAATTAGCAAAGTTGAAACTATCAACCTTGCCACATGTGGGAGGGCTCTTTGGCTGATAATTTTAGCTATTTTTAGCAACCCTCTTCAGCTATAAAAACCCCTTAGGCTGGTTATTTGAAAACCATCTCAAGCATTCACATCGTTTCTCTCTTCTTTTCCATTCCAAATTCCCTTTCTCTTTTGCAGATTTCTTCTCTTGGAAAAGGGGCATTCATCAGCCATTTGGAGCAGCAATTAAGTGTTCATAGTAGCCTTGGTAGACGAGGACAACAGAGAAGGAAGAATAGAGCAAACTAGTCAAGGCACGAAAAAACACCGGATTTGATTCTTGTTCCCTATCTCTTTAATTTTTGTTGTTGTTATGATGAACATATCTATGAATATTTATGTTGTTGGAATGGTTAATTTAATAAATTTAGATTGAATTTAATTTGTGTTAGGTTGATTGCATTCATTTGCTAAAATTGTTAAAATTGTTATGTTGTTATAGGCCTCGGTAAGATGTTTGATTAAGTAAAATCATGACTAAGTTATTCTTGCATTACAATTGTGAGGTAGCTAATAAATTAATTATTTAAAAAGATTAAAATTGTAATTAATGGACACAGTACTTAATTAGTGCATGTTTAATCATCTAAGGTAGCTGAGGGTTAAATTAGCAACGGTATCTAACGATACATTTTCCTTGCATAACTTGCAAGATTATTGCGATTAAATTGTTTCAAGATAGGGATACCTTGTTACCTCATGTAGTCTTTTATGTGCTTATTAGATTTAATTAATCTTTTGAATTGACATAGGGATATGTAGAAGAGATTATTTTGATTTAATTAGTATGTATGTGCAATAACATTTTTGCCTATTAAGATTTGTTTAATAGGTTGAATTGACATAGGGATATAGTCAAGAGATGAATGGATTTTGGTAGGTGAGTATGTTCAAAAGTTAGGAAATTACCGAGTTGCCATGAATTTATTTGTAACAATATAAACATGAGTTTAATAATTCTAAGTTAAGAAATGTAGCACAATTATGCCATCTTGATTAAAATCGTATTTTGAAATCGCGCATTTGAGATTTATTTATTTAGTTTACTTGGTTTAAAATCTTAGTTTTTAATCGCCTTCTTCAAAAAAAATATTTTTCTTCACCAAAATGTTTTAAATAGCATTTATAAATAATTCTTTTAACAGTCCCTGTGGGTACGATAATTTGACATTTACTTGTCACTTTATTACTTGTTGCGATTCTGTACACTTGCACATTACCGTTGTTCTAATGAGTCACCAAAAAATAGTTGAATGGCCATATGATGGATCAAGGGAAGATAGCTTATCGCTCCCTCTGCCAAGAGACAAGCTCAAAAAATTGAATTGGAGTCCACCATCCCAAATTAAAAGAAATTGTCCCAAGAATTTGTCCCAAATTAAGAATATGTTCAACAAATCTCATTCATATTTTTTTTCAAAAATATTGTTAACTTATTTAATGGTTGAGACATTAATGGCTATCATTATTGTTACTAATATGATTGTTTATTATTTATTTAAAAGAAAGAAATGGAGAGAAGAGCTACAAGAGAGGGTAAGGGAAAGCTTGTAGATTGAAGAGAAAGAGAGGAATTTCATCCTTTTGGATTATTTTCTTTGTAAGCTATTTTGGAAATTTTTATATATACCTTGTTGTGTTATTGATGATGTAAATGATTAATTCAGGTAATGTATGATAATTGTAGTAATTTGATGAATAAATGAGGTGTATGAAATGAGATGAAATCATGTTACCAATTTAAAGTGTAACATGGTTTATACTTATTAATAGAGCATGATTATGGTTATTAATGTGATTACATGTCACTGAATATTAAGTGCTTGTTAAAAAGAGTTACTATGAAAGTGAGTTATAATCAAGTGATATAGTGAAAAGTGTAGTGTGTTGTATGTATCACTAGTGAAAATTTGCATGATGTTAATAATTATATCTTTAAGAGAAGTGAGAATTTTTCCCTCGGAAGCTTAGTGAGTTAGTGAGTGTACTAAGTGATTGAAGATAATGTTGACTATGAAGACATCATCACTTATGTGCATAGTGAGGGCCTTAAGTGTTATCATGTTTGGTTGGATTCACTTTTAGTGTTTTGGCATTTAGTTGGAACCTGAATGTGCAAAATAATTTCACTGAGAATACAAGGGGCTAAACATTTAATTTTTACAATAAAAATGGTGAAATTATTAAGTATGTGAATTATAAATCTTACAATGTTATGTGATTCAAAATGTTGAGTTCCTATGTGCTATCATAGAAGTAACAATGAAGTGAGTGGTATATGCATGGATCTTTATATTGTAAGACTATCATTGTGATTATTATGTTCATTTAAGTGACTCATTGAAGTGAATTGTGTTTTCTTGTTATATAGCCTTGTAAATTTCTTTTCTTGAATCATGGCTATTCTCCTTTTTTTTTTCAAGGTATGCTAATTGAATTTTCTATTAGATCTTACTAAACTTTATGCTTACACATTGTTGTTTTTCCTCATAGATTTTGGTGTGTAGACTTTTAAAGCTTCACTATCTCTTAGAACATCACACCATAGTGAGGCTAGTAGAGTATGAAATTGATTTATATGAGTTGTGACTCTAGTGACATGTGTTAGGGAGTTATCTATTGGAATTAGTTCCCTAAGTGTAGTATATTCGTTTGTACACTTGTATTTCTTCGAACTGGTTGATTTAATAAATTTGTGCTTGAATTACATTAATACTCTTTGTATATTGTCCTTAATGGTTTTTGCACGTAAAGCACAATGAAAGTAAATATTAACTTACTGGTTATCTAATGTTTAACAAATACTAAGAAATATTATGTGGTCGAATCATAATATGGAAAGACAACTTATATTAGTAGATAAACCTAAACATGTTTAGTCTAATTGGAAATGAGCAAACCAATTGAAAGTCTAATATGTCGTCTATTAAGTCCAACTGGGGAGATGCTTTTTCTTGAGCATCGGAGTAGATGACTACTAGAATATAAAGACATAGATGTGGCTGAATGGACTGACAGTACATTGGACAGGACCCAAGTAGAATAAATTTCCAATCTATTTCTAGATTTCTTCAGTTGTGACACTCATAGTGTGGCATAACTCAATCTTGAGTGGACAATAGACTATATATGCGTGACTCTTATACTTTGATGTAAGTCAAAGCCTGAGTTTAAATAGATAAGAAATTAAAAGTTAGTGTGTTGGGTATAGATGTAATGCCTTCAACCTGACCTGACTTACCAGATTTGAATCTTGGGTGTTATGCCTTATACAGATGTAACTTAAAAATTTTCTTTTGCATTCATTGATGTAAACGTCTATCTATGTGTAATAGAGTCTCTTATGGCGTGCATTATATAGTTACATTTACACTTCACCTATGTACAAACAACTATCTATGGCGACTACAAAGTGTCTTGTAAAAATACAATGAATGGTTATTATTTCAACTCAATAAAATTTCACATTTTCCTGCTTTATATCTTAGTTTACTATGTACATGTTGAATTTCTACTTAAATGACTTATGCACAGACTTTGACACGCCACTTGTTTTCCTTTGTATGCATAACAGTCCTATCATGTTGCTTCTTTAGTGTAGCCCTGGCATCGTCTCTTGGTGTATATTCCTTTATAGATCTGAAGATAGAAACAACTTCTGTAAGTTCATAAGAACTTAGTGAGCTAAACCTTAGAATACCTTTTTCCTTCATGCTACATTGCATATATTTTTTGTACATCATTGGGGTATTTCTTGACCTTTCCTCCTTCTTTGGCTCGTACAATACTTAGACTACCATCTTTCTTTAACCAGGACCATTTTCCCCTCTATTGAGCGTACTATACTTAACATCCCTTTACCTTCTATATCATTTCTTAAATTTTACCTTATTATTGGACTTAATATCTTTTTCCATACTTTCTAGTCTTATCGTTTTCTTTGGATGGGGTAGGCTAGGCCAATACTTAACTCAAAATTTGCCCAACTCTTACTTACTTTAGTGCACTCTCTATACATACTTACAACACATAACTTTGCCTTACCATATACTCTGGTGCACACTAGCCTTTCTATTCATCCCTTGTAACTATACGGGGTTCGTCATTCATTCGGTGTTTGCCCAAAGGCGTTTTCTTCAGATGGTCATCATGAGATTCGTTCTTCAGATTTCGCCACAAAGGCATCCCTTTCCAAAGATAGGCCATAGAGGCTTTCCTTTTAGAGTCTCACCACAAAGGCATCCTTTTAATAGAGTTTTCCACAAGATATTCATTTAACTAAGTTGGCCACAAATGCACCCTTTTAAAAGAGATAGCCACAAATGTTTCTTTTTAACAAAGATTGC